>NC_141701.1:121254807-121689807 GCF_971803275.1 Cyanistes caeruleus
GCAACCAGCTGAAAGCTCCCTGGATATTTCACATGTGTCTCTGCACTGCTCTTTCTACCCTTCAGCCACCCTGAATGTGTCCTGCAGAAGGACTTGTCCACCACAGAAACACGGGACGAGCAGCACTAGCTGTTGCTGGTAAAGCTGTGTCCGTGCTTTATTTCACCTGGGGGAAGGAGGGACTCACAGCCTGGGAGAAACTGTCTCAGCAGAAGCTGGTGCAAATTGATTATTTAATAATGAACAAGCACAGTGCCTGCTTTTTTATTATTTTTATGCCTATGGAACTGGCACACAATTGGTGTGGTGAGATTACTGCCTCAGGCTGCCCCCGAAGAGCTGCGAGAACAGGAGGCCATGGGACTCGTGCTGGTTCTTGTTGCATGTCTTAATGAAGCTTTAAAATGCTTGAAGTTGTCTTTGAAATGAAATATTCCATAGCTACAGTTCAGCTCCAGACTTTGTAATGATTGCTTGGCCAAATAAAGCAGAACTGTGAGGAACAAAAAAAAGTTAAGATTGATGGCTTAGAAGAAAAAGTTTAAATAAAAAATTCATGAAGAAGAGAAATAATAATAAAAAAATCATAGCATCACAGGCTTTTACATTAAGATTTCTCTTCCAATGTCTTTCATTTTCCAACTATTACTGTGCATTTTATTCTCTCAGTTTGCTACAAGCAGTAGAATTTTTTTTTTCTATAGGAATGATAGGAAAAATTGTTACAAACTTAGGCAGAAGCTGGAACATAGAGTAAAATTTTAAAAGGGGTATGCATTTCACTGCCATTCTGAGTGGAGGTATGGTAAACTGTGAATTATTAATGAGTTGGCTGGAATTGCCCTTTTTTAACTCTTAAATCAAATATGACTGAACAAAAAATTCCAGGAAGGATTTTGTTCATAATTGTCAGCTCAGCTTGCACACTTACAGCCTTTCCTCATTCAAATTTACTGCTCTTAGTGGCCATTAATAACAGAATGAATAATATGCTGTGAATAAATCCTCTCATGGTTACCCTTTCTCTCCATTTGTGGATTAAGACCAGCAGATCATCATTTGTGGACACATATTAATGTCCAGAAGTGTCTGACAAGTGTGCAGTTGTTTGTTTTGAGCAAAATATTTTTGAAGTACACCCTCAGTTTTTGTGTTCCTGCTATGACATGAAAAAGCATTCTGGAATGAGTTTAAATTACAGGGCATTTAGGAAGAAAATGCAGAAGATAGTTACGGTGAACAGTAAGATTTCAGGGAAATACCTACAAGCTAGTTCAGGCATTATAAAATATGAATATTACTGTAAAATCTTTAGGTGATGTCTGGTAATAGATATTTAATCTTGCTAAAGCACTTTCATTGCTTACTTGTTAAAGTAATTTAACAGATGAGTGATGCTATTAATGGACCACATGTATAATCCAGACTTTTTATGTTCAAAACATTCCTCTAGGGTTTAAATTTCTAAACATGTTCAGAGGCAATTTGAAGAAATTTAGACTATACACAAGCTGTAGGAAACATAATTTATTAACTTTTCTTAGCATTTCTTCTGCATTTAGAGGATAAAAGAAATCACTGTGCATACATAGATGCAGCTTTAATTGGCTGAGTGATATACCTTGTTC
The DNA here is from genome assembly GCF_971803275.1 of Cyanistes caeruleus. NCBI lineage: Eukaryota > Metazoa > Chordata > Aves > Passeriformes > Paridae > Cyanistes > Cyanistes caeruleus. The sequence continues at coordinate 121,256,436 of NC_141701.1, forward strand.
TGATGGGGTTGTTAGAAACCAGAGACTCTGAATGGAAGGATGTTGAGACAGAGATGAACAGAGGGCATAAAACTAATTGTAAGTTATCTGAACAAATGTACAGTTCCAGACTTTCCATCACTGTTCGGTTTTTTGTGGGTTTTTTTTTTTTTTTTTTTGAGAGAATTGCATTACCAATGTCTGTAACATAGTTCTTGAAAGAAAATAACAAAAAAAGCAAGAAACTCACATTATAGCAAAACCAGTCTTTCTTTCTATCCAAACACTTTGGGATGCTGGAAGAATTGATCTGTAGAAAACAGATTATCAGGTAATAAAAGTAAACATATAAGTTGGTTTTTAAACACCAGTTATTATGATAAAGTCATACTCTTTGGTACAATTAGAGAAGTTCATTGATAATATTGCAGTTTTGCTTTGACTAGGAGTTGATTTTTTTTCCGAACACGTGGCTATGTTTTGCTGAAACTCAAATATCACCTATACAGGAAATCAGGGAAATAGTCTGGTGTAAACATCTCTTTGTCTTTGTGATGTTCACTGCACAGTCACATAGTTCAATAAAGAACTAAAATGTGTTTGTTGACTCCAAGCTCAGCTGTTTCCAAATAAATGTTTGTGAAACCTCCAGCTTTAATAGCCTCATTGTACCATCCAAAAGACGTGCAAGAGAATGAATAGATGACCTTTCAAATAGAGAACAAGCTGTTCACCATGTCTTTTCATTTACTGAGACAAAATACTCTTTTTATGCAGAGATAATACTTTCCACCATTTTTAACAATGTTGGGTAGGATAAAGAATTTAATTGTTTCGCTTCTGAGTGCAAGGGATTTAACCTATGAATCCTTAGATCAAGACTCTTTCTAGACCAGCAGTGTTAAATGCATTGAGCTAGACAGACTTATTTTAGGTTTTTTTTAAAAGACTCTGGAGGTATATTGAATCCCATGCTCACAGGGTGGGATGTCATTAGCTAGCCATCCATGTTTATCCACGTGACATCTGTCTGTGAATGATAAATGGATGAAATCTCATTGCCATCGTGCACCGCAGCTATGGGATCAATCATTTACTGATAAGGTCCAAAGCAGCTGTAACAAAAATTATACTAAATTATTGTGAAATTGCAGTCTTGCTGTGGAAAGCTGTTGGGATGCTCTCAGTTCCACAATTGTACAAAAGCACTAGCTTGGGCTGGAACAGGTCACAAACAAATAGGGAGAAAATTAGGACATGGAAATCAGGGCTCAGCCTTGTCTTTCTCATGTGAGGTATGGCTTGGCCTTTAGTGTTTGCAGTTGTAAATCCACCAGTTAAATCACATCTTAGCGGAATTGGTGCTATCCAATAACAACAGATTATACTGGTAAAATATTTTTGCTCTACAATATAACTGAAATCACTTGTTATTGTTCAGCCTCTGTCCATGTTTCTGTTCTTATCTGAGAAAAAACAGAGCTGTTCTCTTGTTAAAGGGAGCACAGTATATTTGCTGAAATTAACAGAAATACAGTCAAAAGGAATCCCTCAAAACTTGAGGAAAATCTCACCATTTCATCTCACCAGGAAAAAAACCAATCCAAAACCAGAGAAACAAATAGAAACATTTTTATCATGTGGTTACAATGACCAATTACACTGTCTGTTTGCACGAAAGAAAATATTTCGCTGTGTGAACCAAATACTCTAGATCATGCATTGTGCATGAATAGTTTTCTAAAATTGGAATCAAATTTGTTTAAAAATTTTATAATAAGTTCATTTGGAAGGGACCTGTGAAACCATCAGGTATAACCTGTGCTGGAAACAGCTTCAGTAAGACCAGGATGCTCAGAGCTTTGCCCAGGCAAGCCCTGAATATAGTGATGTTGGAGACTGTGCCCATAACCTGTCATGTTGGGGAAAAACAAGAACCTTAATCTAGACAAATTTTCTTTTGTTGCTATCTCTGATGGTCGCCCCATATCGTTTTGTAGCACACCTCCAGGAAAAGCCTGGCTTGGTCTTACCTCCGTTCTGCCACTGGGTTTTTGAAGGCCACCATGAGATTACCTTGGACCTTGTCACCCAAGAACAAACCCAGTGCTTTCACTCCAGTGATGTGTGCTGTAAAGGTTTGAAAAAATCCTAAAAATAGTGTGACATGGGAATAGGAATGAAAAAGGTTACCCTGAAATCTGAAGCTGGCTGTTTGTCCTGACAACGTGAGGTGCTACAGCTTCAGTGTGTAGGGATGGTCTGTTAGCAAGTACCTTCAGCCTGGATTTGTAACACTGATAGAAACCAGGAGGAGAAAAGGCCTTTATTAATACAATTGAACAGAACTTAAAGAAAACTGGTCAGCACCTAGAGTGATGCCCACAAGACTAACCAAGCACCTAAAGATTTGAATATATTTATTCCATGGTTCTCAACTACTGTGCTGTGATGTTTTAATCACAGTTCATGGCAATTCTAGTTTTTTCTCTTATTACTAAAAGCTATTCTTCTGAATTTCCAGAAGGAGCTAATGTGTGGAAAGGCTGTGTTGTGTGCAGCTGAGCTAACCAGGATGGCAGTGTTTGTTATGAGGACTCTTTCTTACTGGTTCCTGAACTATGATGAATTATTTTGTGCATACTTGTGCCTGTTGGAGCTTTGGGAACTGAGGATACACTTGTTAAATAAAGGGACTGCTCTCTGCAGTGGCAACACATTGTCAACTTTTTGAAACTTAAAGGTTTATGTATTCTGTATTCTTTGGGCCTCTTTTTTAAGAGTGGGGGTCCTGTTCCTGCCATGTAGAGTAACAGGAGTAGATACTCTAGATACTCTCCTCCTGCTCTTGCTAATGTATTGTACCCTGGGCTTTTTTGTCTTCCTCTGCAGAAACTCTCCTGGATGACTTCCTTCTCACATACACGGTTTTCATGACGACTGATGACTTGTGCCAGGCACTCCTGAGGCAATATCCTTTTACTGAGTGTTGTATTCATGGGAGTCACATACCTATTGGTAGTTTTATCTATTGTTGAGCCTTATATCAAAGGTACATGCCTGAAACAGATGCTTAACTCATAGCAACACTGCAATTTTATGTCAGCTTTGATTAAAGATAAATAAACTTTTATAACTATGTCAAGGTAGAATTTAAATTTGGGTTAAAACCTCCCCAGGTTATGTTAATTCATAGAATACCTACATGTGCATAATGCATTTAAGAATGTTTTTCTCCTTGCCTAAGAATACACAAGGAGAAAAAATAAAGAAAAAATAAGGAATTTTACAATCTCTGCTCCTTTTATCATGTAATATGGGATATAAGTCTTACCTCATTATGAGATAAAAGAATTTATTTTAATGTGTTTCTGATGACTTCCATAAGCTACAAAGCTATGGACCAATGTTTGAATAAACTTGTGGCTATAAAATGAACTGTTTGTTAGGTTCCGTGTTTGTTTTTTAAAATCTTTTCCCTGTCTTTAATTTTTGAGGTGAAAACATCAATTTTTTACCTTATAAAACAAAGAACCACAAAGAGACAGGAACAGTGTACAAAGTGGGTATCTTCTGACACTTGGTGCTTCTGCCTTATGAATAGAAACAATGGTAGAAATGATCTTTCACTTCTCTTTTTTTTTTTTAATTTTTAATAGTGTCACTTCTGCAGATAGTGTAATTTGTACAGGCAAAAAGAATCTGACTTCCTTTGCCTGGTTTTTGTGTTATTGTTAATAGTGCTTTGTCTTCCTTCCCACAAACATTAATGTTGGCATTGGTTTGCAGGACAAAGGTTCATTCTCAGTTCTACAGAAAAGATATGACTAAACATTGTATAATTCCTTTTGAATTGATTTTATTTTTATAGACTCACCTCTCTAATCTGTAAGGGAAAAAAAATCATGTTGGCACACAGGATGAATTGACATTCCTATTACTGAGAATATAATTCCCAAGAGTTATGAAACTCCTAAAGCTCCAGACAGGATAAAACATTTAAAACTGAGTAATGCAGAGGAAAAAACCCTTTCATTAGCAAATGAGATTATTGCAAAGTCTTTGCCAGCAGTTAATTTTAAAGTTTCTTTGAGATTTTATTATATGTTCCTTAACCTACTGCACCTATTGTGCTAAGAACCACCAAGGGAAAGAAGATGACTCTGATGTGTCCTGTAGGAAAAGAAAAGTCTTGCATTTGGTGTCTCAGTGGACTTCTCTCTACAAAGACTGGTTGCATGAAGATGAGCATTTAAAACAATTTTTAAAGGTATGAAACAATTTCTGTCATGCATTTCAGCACTGTTTAATTACATACTGTGTCTAAAAAGCCCCAACAGCAAAATCTATAAAACATATTTTTTCACACTTAGATCTTCCCCATGAAATCTATAATATAAAATGATTTACACGTGTCTTCTTTAAATGCCTTATTTTAGTTGGTTTGGACAGAAATTCTGTATTGTCAATACAGTCAACATTAAAAGCATTACTTTAATGTATAAAACTTATGGAACTCCTGTGGTCTCTAGAAAATGGGAAAAGTTAGGAAGGTAAGAAATAAAACTACAAAGATGTGGAGGTTTCTTGTCTGTCAGAATAGGATTTGCAGTTGGTATCAGAGGATCATGGACATAGAGAGTTTTGAGGTGTGTTTAAGATGTTATTTTGACTGAGAGTGAAATCCTATTCCATGGTGTTTGCTGGGTGGACATGGAGAACAGCATAGCATTATGTATTTTTGATAAATAAAATTTTGTTCCTTGTTAGCAAAGTTCTTCTCATATTTCTGTATGAATTCAAAAAGCTCTTATAATTCCCTTGTTAGTTTGAAAATAGTGCTGTTGTTGCAAACCTAAAATCAATCTGGTTACCGATTTATTTTTCAATATATACTTTTTCCCTGCTGGTTGAAAAATTAGAGTATTTTAGGAAACTTTGCAGTATCTTCCACTTTTACTGATGAGGCTCTCTGTCTGTGACTGGAGATTTTCTTAAGGGTCTTTTATCTCTTCAGTCACTTGCTCAAGACAAAGGCAATGTGGAGAAAATCTTGAGATTCCTTGTTTTGTTTGGCTTTGTTTTTTAAGTAGGGCACAGTGCATATGGAAGCAGAGACCATAGGATTTTTGCTGTTTGGTACCAGATGTGTATTTCTGTACTGGAAAGGGGACATCATGTCACAGGCATCAGTTCTCTGAGTTTCACCTGCCTGCATGCAGGGCTTTCTGGCCATGGAGGTGTGTGACTGTGCACTGTCTCACAGTTCCTCCTCTGGAAGCTTGTGTGCAATATTAAACAGCAGTAATGTTAATGATGGTTGTAGTTACATGTGCAAAACCAGCATACAGGGTTGTAGGCTAAAATCAGTCATGCAGAAATCTGTGAACAGAGGGCTAAAGCAAACCTTGTGACTCAGCTGATACAAATGATCCTTGTTTCCTTAGAAGGGAAAGAGAAGGATCTGTGTGCAGATGTGGAAAAAGAGCAGAGAAAATATTACCTAGAATTTCATTCATGACAATGGTGTCCCCCAAAATTAAAAGTAAGGTTTATTTACATATTAGTTTACAGCTAGGGGGAGTTGTGGGAGACATCAACTCAGTTTAAGATGCATACAAATGTGAGGAAAGGTAAAGTAGAATATTTGCCATTTTAGAAGTCTTAATCTAATAAACCTGTTTGTTATCATTTTGGATAAGTGATGATGGTGTGGTGTGCTGTCATGCTTCAGAATGTGTTATTCTGACCTGACCCAGGTTTCATGCAATAGCCACAAGTGGTGTTTTAAATTTTTGTAGACAAAATAGTACAAGCATTTCACTCTCTCTTTTGGTACACAGTACTAAGAGTGTTTCTCCAAAGGCAAGCTGAATATTGACCAGTCTGGAAATTTAAACAGGAACATTCTCTCCTTACAGGTTTTGCATAGATATAATGATAAAACTTGTTTTAGTAGGATAGTGCCTGAATTGATTTAGACCACTGATGTGTTGCCTCAGATTACTGTTTGAGTTGTCAGATGTTTTATGATACTGCTTTGTTTTGTAGACAATATACAGAAATGTATTAGATGATGTGTATGAGTATCCTGTTCTTGAGAAGGACCTGAAAGAATTTCAGAAGATACTTGGGATGCATCGCCGCCAGTAAGTATTGATTATATTTGTGATCAAGTCTTCTTTTATTCAGAGTGTAATCTATTCCGTGATTCAATGAAGTGATGAGTGATGCAAGTGGCATATTCAGTTTTACAAATCATCTCTTCTTAAAACTAAAGCCAGATTATTGAATTTTTTCTGATGTTTGTTGGGCAGTGTTTGTGATTCAACATTCACTCCCATCAATTCCATTTAGAGTTACTTACAGACAGAGCAATAGTCTGTGGAGAAGCTGGCAAAAATTCCTGAAGTTGCAGTCTGTGACTTCTGATGTTATCTTCATTCTCTCTGCAGTACTGAGAAGCAAATCACTTGGAATAGCCATCTCAGAGTCACTATTTTACTATTATGACATCTATAAAAGATATTTAATTGTCATGTTTTTCCAAAAAATGGAGGTTGTTTCTATGGTTTGGCCATTGGGGAAGTGGAAGGAGCTGTGTCCTTGAGGGTGTGACCCTGTGATTGCCTACTCCAACAGCTCATGGGGCTGGCAGCATTGTTTTCACTACATTGATCATGTAAGTCAAAGGAAAGTTCTCTGGCTGAGACAGATGCCTTTAGTTTTTCCTGAAGAACCCTGCAGCCTTTCTGCAGTGACCATTTACTGTTAAAAACTTTCTGGTGTTGTAAAGTTTGTTATAGCTAAAACTTCCTTTTCCTAAGCTTTGGCTGGAAAGAATAATTGTGATTTTCCTTTTTGTTTCAGCACTGTAGATGAGTATTCACCTCATCGAAAGGTAATGCCAACCTGGTTGTTGCTGATAGCTAGATAACTTACCCTCTCACTTTTTTTTCCCCCTTCTGCCCACTTTCTTCTCTTTTCTTGGCTTCTTAACTGAACGTGACTGGTGACCAAAAACATGACAGGACACATCAGTGAGGTTAGACCTGCAGTGCTGCTTAAGGAACTCTTTTTTTTCCCTGTGAGTGCATCCTGGATATCAGCAGTGTGAGCTAACCTGCAGTGGCTGTGGCAGTATTAGCATGTTAACAAGATGCTTTGAGATGTCAGAATTCAGGAGAGGCCTGGGAGTGTGTCCCCACTGAGCTAGAGGGATGTAGCAAGCTGGGCAAACCAGGCTGAACACAGGCACTGACATGGATGTCAAGTAAACAGAGCAAAGGGCAGATTTGTTGTGACAGGGACAGACAGAAAGAGAGGAACACGAATCTGTCTAACTGGAGGAAGAAGCTGAAGCCAGAGGAAGCTGGCACACAAACTGCTCAGAGGTGAATTGCTGTGCTTGTCAGTTTTACTGGGCTGAGGCTGAAGTGTGTAATAAGCTTAAAATGTTACTGCAAAAATGTGGAAGACAGAACACAAGATTGTAGTGAAATTGCTATATAGGCTGATTGGTACATAGGAAATGTATATAAGAATAAGTGTATAAGAAATGGGCTCTGAACATGAATACAGAAAACCTTGAATTGTGCTGGCTGCTTAGCCTTGGCATGTCCTGCTTCCTCCAAAATCCCCACCTTGGCCATTATTTAGTAAGGCAACTCCCAGTTTACTGCTCCAAGAAAGGGTGTGTGTACTTCCTATACAGAAACCTTTTGGCCAGACATATGGGTTAAATGCTGTATTCTGTGAATTACTCATTTTTGAACAGCAAGAATGCAAAAAAATCACTTTTGTTTTTTTTTTCCTTTCTTTCTTTCTTTTCCACTCCCTCACAGAATAAAACCTTTTTCCACCAGTTCAGTGTAAAGGAGAACTGGCTGCAGCACAGAGGAACCATGAATGAAACAGAAGAAAGTAAGTATAAATGAAATAGTGGAGGAAAAGCTCAAAAACAATAAAATTGTTTCTCAAGGACTTTGATGTAAATATTCTTTAGCTGTCATATAGCTTTTGAGCAAGACCTTAGGGACACGAAAGAAGAAATATTTGGCTGTGCAAGTTTACCTTCCTTCCTTCCTTCTGGTTTGCAGGGCTCAGCAATGCCCTCATGGTATTTCAAGGGGTTTTTGCCCTCTCCAGTTCCTGCAGCACCCCTGTCACAGTCCTGAGTGGATCCCAGGTGTGCTGGCAGCCCGTCCACCAGGCATTACTTCTGCTCCATTTCGTGCTCCCAGTCTCTTGACCTATATCTTGGTTGTGAAAGGGGAATGAATAAGCCTGTCACATGAAATGGGCCAGGATCTGCTAGCTCTGGGAATGTGCCTTAGTTCCTTCTCTGCTCAAAAACCTCTCTGCATGGAGTGCAAGGTGCCACTTCACTTTAATGTCAGCCATTTCAAAAGGCAATTTCCCTCCATCACTGCAAGGCAGTGAGGCTGTCACCCGCCTGTAGTGCCTGGGCGAGGAAGGAGGCAGAGAGAACACTGTGTACGAGAGCAGGGAACAGCAGAAGGACCTCCTACCTGGCAGCCTTGCTCTTTGACAGGATGTCTTCATTTCTTACTGGGAACAGAGCTCCGGAAGTTCACTTCAAGTCAGTGTATTTTTAGTGCTCATTTGTGACAGAATAGAAACTGAGCTCGTTCTACGCCAGGTCGAAAGACTTGCACAGTACGTGCTGCTGATAGATAACCCTCTTTTTGTGCTCCAAATGTAGGGGGTTTTGAGGTTTATGTTACCAAGGCTTCTTCTAAAAATGTTATTTGTGGATGAGAACCCCCACACTCCTTCTTTCAAAGCTGGGTACAGCTTGTGGGTGACTGGAAAGGAACTGACTGGACAGTCACCAGGACAGGACCCAGCAAGGCCAGTCCCAACTGAGTTAGATTGCTTTTATCTCACTCCTTGAGAGCAGGAGCCATGGACTATGATGGGATTGAAGAAATGAAATAGCCAGAGTGAAGTTGGGGAAGTGAGAGACAGATGCAGAGGGTGGGTATCTACCTCTGTATGGTGGAGTGCTGTCTGACTGATGGTGCTTGTGGAGGATATGTCTGTCCAAGCTGCACCATGCCACTTGACCAGACGTGTTTTATCCTCTATCGCAGTCATTACCAGGGCAGCTTGCAGCCCATGACCATCTCCTTCCACTGGTATTCCCTCCTTCTCACAGAGAAGCAGCACAGGTTCCTGGAAGAGATGACATGGTCCATCCCAAGAGATACCACAGATAGAACATTGGAAAGGTGTGAGGGGGAGAATCACAACCACTGTGGTGGTTTGTGCTTGAGCATCTGCCCTGATGTAGTTCTGTGTTAAAGAAAGGATAGATCAATAGCCCATTTATAAATTGACATTGCTGTCATTGTCCCTTTGCAAATGACAGAGAGGACATTTCAAACAAATTCACTGTAAGCAAGGTGTGTCAGTCTGCATATGGAGTCCAAATATTCCTGTCAGATTTTTTAAAATTTATTTTTCCAACTAGTAATTTAAACTGTAGTTGGATGTCTCTATCTTCGTGATGTGTACCCATTCTGATAAAAGATTCTGCCATGGAATGAGCATCTCATTTACTCTCTGTCAGGAGAGATGGGTTAAAAAGGAATTATAAAATCAAATTACTATTTTCTCCTAATACTCAATATTAAGTTCCATGCTTCATTCTCATATTCATTTTTTTCTTTACTACATCATGGAAAAAACCCAGCTCTCAAGGACAGAGTTCTTAACTGCTTCTGGCATAGTCTTCACTAATGAAAGTGCCCTGAAGCCATGAAGATCTGTAGAACAAACAAACAGCTATTGCTACATGCATCTGTCAATAAAGATAATAATAAAAAAAATACAATGGTTCTGGAGAAGAAAAGTTGTCCTGTATCTGCATGGTAGCAGCCTTTCTCTAATAGGAAGTGCTGTAGTAGAAGGAAATTGAAAGTTGAATTAAGTACTGAAGTGAAACCAAAGCTCTGACGATTCTGATTAGCAGATGTAATTTCCAAAATATTTATGCAAGTCTGCAGCTCAGTTTCTTCCACTTTAAGTGTGGCAGCCGTGTTTCAAAGAACTAGGTAGGGCAAACTCAGCAAAAGATGTAAACTTAAAATTCTGGCAGGCAGAGAGAGAGTACATCTCTTCTGGTAGCAGAAAACAAGTAATCTCTGAGCTGACCACATAGACCTCAGTGGAAGTAGTGAGCCCAGGGAATTTCTCCAAAGCAGTCCCATTTATATGTGCTGCTTGTGATTCAGGAAATGAGTTGTCAGAACTGATTGTATGGCCGTTTGGGCAGTCTCTGCTGGTGCTGAAATACTCTGGCAATGCAATTAGTTTAGATGTCTAGACAGATAAGCTATCAGGAGTGGTTGAAAACCTGGGAGCACTGTTCTTGCAAAGCTTCCTGTTCCAGGTAGAAATGGAGACCCAAAATAATTTCTCCAGCAGATAGAAAATATATTGAAAGGACAGTGGTTTACCTGAACCTGAAATGAAGGGAGAAAAAATGGCAACAGCCAAGTTTCAGAGAAGATAGGCAGTGAAGGAGGTTTTCTGTGACAAATCCGCAGGGTAGGAAGCCTTAAACTGGTATTACTGTGGGAATCTATATTTCCATTTGCCTGCCTCTCTCATTTCCCAGGGATGGGAAGCTGGGGAGGGGGAATGATGTTTATGCTTAGTTTCATGTCCTTTGTGTCAGGGTGCAGTGACTGCCCTTCCTGCAGCAGCCAGGCAGCTGAGGCACTGCTGAGGTGGGCTCTGCGAGTTTGTTCCTTGCCCTGGTCAGCTCATGCCTACAGCTGAGCACTTCTTTCTCCCTTTGTGCAGTTTTCTGCCGTGTGTATATAACAGAACACTCCTATGTCAGTGTGAAAGCTCAAGTGTCAAGTTCAGCTCAGGAGATACTGAAGATCGTGGCTGAAAAGATCCAGTACCCGGAGGAGGAGTTGGCGCTGGTGACAGTCTCGTTCTCTGGTGGTAAGTAACTCCCCTTCATCTGATCACTTACCTTTTATTGCATCAGGTAAGGGAGGGCTGACATTTTCTGATGCAAGGATACAGCTGTTCCTCTATGGGCCCACAGCTGGATGACCAGGGGAACAATGAGGAGCTGCTTTCCAGAGACTTGTTTCCATGGCAACAGCTCCTTCTTGGGTACTGTGGGATGTAGCATCTCCTGCCTGGGAAGGGAGTGTAAAGAACTCTCAGTCTCCAGCAGTATTGCAAGGTTTTATTTCTTTTCCACAGATGAATCTCCTATTTTGGAATTTAAATTAATTTTGAAGGCAATGAGGCATGTTTTGCTTTAAAAACAGAGAAGGGAATAGCAAATTCTTTGTGCATTGCTGTTTCCTCATTTATGGCATAGGTAACAAATATTCTTGAGCTGAAAGGAGGAAGACATATATTTGCACAATTGACATACTGAGAGCAATCTCAGCAATATTTTGTAGGCAACAACTGATGTCTTTTGCCAATTGTTTTAGTGTTAGTCGTTAAATAGAAGGGCTTATTGTCTTTTTAAAGAAAGACTAGAGTGACAGTGGAGTGATACCAGGGACCAGCCAAAGTCGCAAGAACTTCTGTGGTGTCTGTCAGTTCTCAAGTTCCTTGGAAAGATTGTTTTGATTGCTGTGGTGTTTTTTGGAAGCAGTTTAACTAGGTGCATAGAACTGTGAAGCTGTATCTACAAAATATCTTGTCAATATTCTCAGATAACAGTTGCTGTTGACCCCCTAAGACAAAAGATGCATCTTTTAAGTTACAGCACTCGTTGCTTCCTCTTTGTTAGTCTAGTTAAATGAAATACGCACAAGTGCTGGCTTTTTCTGTTTATATCTTTGATTCAAAATTGGAAGGTCACATTTTTTCCCTCATGCTGAGCTCAATTAAATAAATGTATTTTTAAGAGCACTGGTGTGGGTAGCAGGGAGATGGTGCCCTGCTCTGGCTGTTGAGATCCTGGGCACAGAGCAGCCATTGGGAGCACTACAGGTGGGTGTCCTGGCCATCCAGGCTACATCATTTTCAGGCATACTCTTTTTACCCTTGTGTGTGCCCAAACTCACCTCCAGTGCACATTTCATGTGTCCAGTACACATTTCACAGCACTGCAAAATCACCTTGCTGTTGTTATTTTTCAGATCTTGTCTTTGTCTCCTGTTCAAGAGCAGGGCAAGTTTTGCTCTGATAGCAATAAATCTAGTTCTAACTGCCTGCTTAGCTAAAGAAAACCAACCATTCATAAATAATGAAACATACTATATTGGTTCCCAGGAAAGCCACAAAATAGAAGTGGTTGCCACTTGGTTGTTCAATGAGAAATAGTAAATAAAATGCAGGTATAGTAGGAAAGCCATTTGTACATGATTTTTATAACCCCTAAAATGTTATTTAGTTACATTGCCTGAGTTAATTTGATACAACAATGTCAGTTTCTTCCTTCTTATGGATCCTGTACTGCAAGTAATAAACACCAACCTGCTATGCTTTTTTTTCTGCTTTGTGTTCCTGCTGTTTGTGTCACTTAGAACTCTTGTCTTTCATCCACTTGGAGGGCAACAGTATGAGCATTGGAGAACCTGTTTTTATTGTACTCCAATAATGGATAAGCAAGCACTTTATTCAAAATTACCTTGAAAAAACATAATGATAGTTCAGCATAATGCGTGTGTGTATCAATGGATAAGTGAGCATGGATAAAAGGGAACACTGTCTGAAATTATGTTTAACTCTCAGATTCCTCCTGGTCCTACTCCCCATGGGCAATGCAGAGTCCAGGGTAGCTGTCAGTGTGCTCAGTGTAGTTTTGGATCTACCATGTATCAGGTCTCCAGAGGATTACTTGGAGCCCTCTGGAAGGGACAGTTTTTGCAGGGCAAAAGCTGTGTTTGGAGTTTTGCTGTATTTTCCTCCCACCTTTCTCTAGTTCATTCAAGAATTCTGCAGAGCTGAATCAGTACTCTGGACTGGAGGAAAAATAAGTCCTTTCTCTTTGCTACCAGTGTCCTGCTCTTTTACTCAGATATTTCCTAAATTAATTACTCTAGGTCTAGAAGAATTACCATAAATACTGTGTTACAAAGGACTACTCGGATCTGCTCTGTGAATTTCGTGGTGTTGGGATCTTTAAACTTCTTTTCCTGTTGAGTGGCTGTGGCTACTCATTAAATCTCCACCCCTGGTTTTGTCTCCAGTGACACACAACAGCTCAGTCTCTGGAGGCTGAGACACTCTGCTCTAACAGTCATCTGTATTCATTTATACTAGATACACTGGGTCGAAATTAAATGTTGAAATTAAATGAAAAGGCATACGAGGCTAGACCAGATGATTTCAAGGCTTCTTTCTGTTCTATGTGAAGTGCAGTTTGAAAGCAGAAGCAGGAAGCTTTTGTGCTCTCGTCCATCAGAGGTATCTTGCCTTTATCTTGCCTGAGCAGGGTGGAAATGATGGGTCCCCACAGAGACTGAATTTGATGCTTAGTTACCTTCTAAGAAGTTGATGTGGCTTTACAAATACTATTGTACCTTTATTTCTCATATACAGCTTTTATTCCTATTCTGAAACTTCTTTGGATTTTTGCTGTCTTTGCAGAAAAACATGAGCTACAACCAAATGATCTGGCTATCTCAAAATCTTTGGAGTCATCCAGTCGTATGTTTGTATACCGAAAAGATCTGACTGATTCTTTGGTAAGGATTGGTATTGTGTATTTCCCATTTTTTGTTTGCTTAACTCCAAATCAAAACCTTAGTATTCCTCTCAGAGGGCTTTTTCAATGCAGAATTTATTTTTGGCTTCCTTAGTAAAGCTTACTGAGCTGCTCTATTCCTAAAAAAAAAAAAATCTTTCATTAAGAGCAGTTCTTTGACTGAACAGTAATGGAAATTGTTCATCAATTTTAAATAAACCAAAGCTTCTGTGCAGCTTAAATCTTTCAATCTACATCAGCCTGGAAAAGCTGACCTGTGTTTGTACCAGAATGAATGGGATGAGGATTATTCAGGGCTCTTGTGACTCTTTCCTCCCCACCCTGCCTTGTGCCTGTGTAACACTTTGGCTGACATAATCATACAAAGTGGTGGACAAAATCCATGAAATTACTACATGTGGAAGTAGATGTCATTGTTTTGTGAGTTCCACAAGACCCATGAGTGTGACCCCAGTGTTGTGGCAGCCACACAGTGGTGTGTACCACTGGTGGTGTGTTCTCCTCCCTTCCTTCTGCCTCTCTGTCTCCCCATCCTCTCACCGGGGCTGGGAAGGTCAGTGGATTGAGAGGCAGCAGATCTCCCTCATCCTTCCCTCTGCCTCCAGAAACCTCTCTCCCTCCTTGCCTTCCCCAAACCTCAGTGAGGCAGGCAGTCAGGCACTTTGCCGATTCAAGAGTTTTCTGCTAATTATGCAGATGTTTCCAGGAAAGAGTAGGGGTTGTATCGCAACTGACTTCTACATCTACCTCTAGGACCTGTGCACTCATCCTCAGGATGAGAAATGTCTATTTACATTTTATTGGATCAATGTGCTCCTATCCTGACATGCCACTATCATTGCAATCTGTCATCCCCGTTATCTCCAGTGTTTGAGCTGTCTCTAAAAATGTGAATATCAAGGGAAGGTTTCCAGCCTAGACAGGTGACAGCCAACCTGGTTTCATTAGTTATGTAATAAAAATTGCAAAACTTACTGTAACTGTCAGAAATACAGCACCAAAGTAATGGCTGAACTCGTTAGAATAATCTTTCATCTTGGCAGATGATTCATGTGCCAAGTTTCAGACTGATGAGTTTAAAAAAGCCAAGAGAAATGCAAAACTTTGAAAATCACAGCTAATAATGGAAATGTGGAATGGCCTTGAACACCAGCAGTACCACAGCACTCCACACTAATATACTAAATAACTTTTATGCATCAGAACCCATGGTGTTTTATTCTTTGTTGATTATATTTGGGTAGATTAATCATAAAATGTATGGATTTATGTGATTCGTAAAAGTGCAATGGAGGGAAAGTTATGTGTACTTAATCCAGTGTGTTTTCAGAATGATTCTTTTATATCAGAAAATTTCCTGATGTCTTAATTTAGATTATATTTTCTGATAGTTTGAGGGATTTTATTTCCATTATGCTGTCTGCTTGGCCTGCGTTTTATATTCAAGGTTGGGAGAGGGAGACAGAAGGAGAGGGGGAGAGGGCCTCACTCTCCAAAGCAAATCATTGATCCTATTGACCCATTTCCCATTTCAGGCTATTTATTAAATAGGTTATAGCTCCTTCATTTTGATTAGTGGGGGAAAAAGCCCTCAGAGTGCACTTAGAGAACATTACCTGCTCAGATCAGCTCTGTTTGGTACCTTAGTCCAGTAACTGATTCCTTACAGAACCTTTGGCATTTCTTGAGGAATTTGTTTTGCACTTGTCTATTCATTTAGAACCCGTTTTCTGAAAATGAGGAATTGCAGCAAAGATCTGTGAGGATTTTGGGAATTAACACCTGGGATCTTGCCTTAGAGCTAACAAACTTTGACTGGAGCCTCTTCAATGCAATTCACGAGGTAAGAAGCACCACCTCCTCTTCCAGGTGTATTCCTGTCATTGCACCATTGTGATGCATTTTGGAGCATTGGCATGCCTGGGTGCTTGGTTCACTGTCATGACAGCATGATTTGGCAGCTCTCAGTAGTGGTGACAGGTCCAAGGGGTATCTTGCAATCCTTGAGACTGAGAAGAATTGTCAGAGGTTTGTAACTTTCCTGTGTTCAGGCATCTCCTACGTTCCCTGTATACCTGATGTGTTTTATTGAGGTTTGCCTCAGGAGAGTAAAAGACCATGATTATTTTCTAAATCCACCCCCCCATACAAAAATATGAATATTTTACATATGCAAAATGTCCTATGCACTTGATAGTGTTTCAGTAAATATGGGATTCCACAAATAGCTGTCTTTCATATCACTTTAGCCACAAAAGAATTCACAGTTTCAGCAATTCAGATGGTCACATTACTATTCTTGTTAGGCTTCAGTGGGATGAAAAATACTGGGAAGGCTTTATTAAATGAGATAATGGAGCACTTCAGGGCCCATTGGGTTGTTTCAATGACTTTGATAGGTTCTGGTTTGAGTTACTGAGTAAAAGACACGGTTAACAGTAGAAAATCTCTCTTGAAAATACTGTTTACTGAAAAGCATGTTTGCCTTCTGAGAAAATGAATGTGAAATTCCCTTGCTTTTCACCAGATGCATTCATTTGGGGTTCTTTTATTCAGTTTATACACTTTTAATTTGAAACTGGACAAGTTTGGGTTGTTTTTTGTTGTTTTTTTTTTTAAATGAAATCAAGACCCAAAACTCCAATGATTAAAAATTTGCTAATACAGAAACAAGTTTGAATGGAAATTTTTCGGATTCTGCAGCGGTTTGATATGGCTGCTTTTTCATACTGGAACAGAAGTAAAGAAATACAGAAATAAATTGTTTATGTCTTATACCTGGCTCTAGCCAGAAATGGAACCTTGGGAATTGTAACAAGAAGAGCACATCTTGCAGGATTTCCAGTCCATTTGCCTTCTGTAACAAGTCTCTAGATTTTGCTGATCACGAACCTGAATCATTTGTGATTGGCTCATGGATAATGAAAAATAACCATTTGTGACCAGACCTGGTTTCAAAAACATACTTCTAAATAATTTATAGTTCATTTATATTTAAATTGTTTTTATATCCCCAATGATGTTGTCAATGTCTTTCAGCAAGAGCTGATATACTTCACATTCAGCAGACAAGGCAGTGCTGAAAACACTGAGAATCTCAGTCTTCTGCTTCAAAGATGCAACGAGGTCCAGCTTTGGGTTGCCACGGAGATACTCCTCTGTAGCCAGCTCTGCAAACGTGTCCAGCTAGTGAAAAAGTTCATCAAGATTGCTGCCCAGTAAGTTCCTGGTGTTGCAACAGAAGTCTTTGAATTCAAATGATTTGTTTGGCAGGAAGTAGGTGGAGAAGCAAGGAAAGAAAGCTAATTTGTCATCCTGTGTTTTGATAGTGTAAATATAAATAAATAAAACAGTCCATAGATAACAAGAGCAGAGCTTGCTCCGAACTAGACATGGTGGAGTGTGTGCTGCTCAAATCTCCCCTGGCAGCTTAGCTGCTGTGTCTGCAGTGTCTGCTGCAACATCCCTGGTGCTTCAGAGATAGCTCCTTCTTAGCTGAGATAACCTGAGCACCATATGACAGAACTATTTTGGCAGCAAAACAGTCACACAAGACTAGATAGAAACCAAAACACTGTTATGAACTTCAAAGTCCTACCTCTAGAGAGGAATACAACTGCAATAAGCTGTTGTCCCATGTAATCCTCTCTGGAGTATTCTTTTACTTCTTGGAGGGGCTTTTTCATGTGTTAGATTTGACAGTCTACTCTTTAACTGTTACTAAATAGTACTGGCATTTATTCTGTGTCTTCCAGCAGAATACAAATATATACTATACACAGAGAGGTCTTTTCTCTGTAATCACTCTTTGTCTGAGTAACCAAGGAAATGTAGCAATTTAAATATGTGCAATCATCCTCCTCACCTCTCTCTCCATTTGTTGGTCTTCTGCAATGTTTGAATATGCATGTTCGTGGAAAATGTATAAATTGTTCCCTTCATCGACTGGGCTGATTTAATTTGCAAGGCACTTACATACTGAGGACTGTTCTCTGCTGAAGCAGTGCCTTTAGAGAAATTAATTCTTCTAATCTAATCTAGTGTAACTCATAAATGTGATCTGATTTAGTTTGCAAGTTGTGTGGTATCCAGTAATATGTTCATTTTCTGCCATATCAATGGCCAAAAAATGGTTGGTTCTGTGTGCCTTGGTTGTACCATTGTAGCATTAATTTGCATCCCAGGAAAAGTTTTGCGTCAGTCCTACATGAATAAGAATATATTTGTTACCAGACTAAAGTGTTGCTCTATTTTTATTGATTCCAGTCTGTTAAGTGAAAAACCAAAGTTATGGAGACTAAATGCAGTTGTCAGTGAATAGCAGACAGGCTCTCCCAGTGTATTGCAGAAGCACCCATCACTGGAGAATGTAGGTGATGAAATAAGCAAGTGTGTAGTTTTCACAGGATTTTTTTTTCATCATAAAATCTTCTTTCTAAATGAACACACCACTGTATCTCATCAGTTCTGGAGGAATTGATGACAGAGGAGCAATTAGGATGGAAGGATGGTGTGCACAGGACTCATCATGAGATAAGCAGCACTCTGTTTTGTTTATGACTAAAGCAGAGAGGTAGGGAACTATGAACAGCTCTGGCTGCTCCCTGTTCTCTGCTCACAGATTCAGCCAGGAATCTCTGCCTGTGATTTTCCTCTGGTCAGGAAAGCACCAGGACTAAGACTGCATGTTCAGCATCCGTGTGCTTGGCTGTTGAGGAACGCCTGAAAAAAATGAAAGCATTTTACACATGACCGTCAGTACATAAAAAAGAGACGGAGTTTTTGAGAAACAAATCCACACACTTCTGTTGATGAGTCATCTAAAACAGAAAACAAGTGGTTCAATAAAGAAAATTAATTAGCATGTTATTAGAAATTAACATCCTGGGGAGTTAAAGAAACAAGTCAGTGTAAGGTTTAGAACAAACAGGTTATAACAGCAGCCTTTTTGCTCCCCAAGCAAGCAATGGCTGACTGTGAGACACATCCCCTCTCTCCACAGCTTGCTGAGTTGGACACCTTCCTTGTTTTGAAATGAGCTGCCTTTGGGAGCTGCCTGGCTTTAATGATAAAAAGAATCTAAGCAACAAAGTTAGGATTAACTTGAAGACAGCTGAAGTGAAGTGAGAAGTACACTGTCTCAAGATAGCACACAGTGATAGGGGCAGGTTTATAAAACTTGTAGCAAGTTCTGGCCATTTTCCAGGCTAAGGCCTTGGCATGGACTTTTCCCTGGTGATAAATCCCAGTGAAGCCAGTGGATTCAGTCATACTTAAAATTATCTTGAAAGGGGATTTGCACTCTCACACAGAAATGCACCCATATATTTGTATGGTCTCCAAAAATCTGCAAGGGACGGGGCAATATTTTTGTTTTAAAAGGATTCGATATTTCAGGATTTCAAGTTTCCTAATGAAGTAGAAAATGGACTAGAAATAAACATGGTCTGATTGTGCACAGTAAAATGTCAAAAAATAGAGGTATCGAGCAAATTCCATTGGGACCTGTAGTAAAACCAGTACTAGCTGCAACTGGTTTATAGGCACATGTAAATTGAACACTAACCAGATTTTCAGACAATAAAAATGATGAGGGGTTGCAAATGCATTGGAGAATAGATAGAAAAAAGGAGAATTATCTAAGGAGTCTAGTGGCATGTGCAAACAACAGTAGGATAAGATTTAATTTAGATAGATGCCAAGTAATTCAGCTACAGAATGCTAATACTGAGCTGAAGAAATAAATGCATGATTGTAAAGAACAGCACAGTGACAGAGGTCCTTGGGTGATAATAGATGACAAATTAAAAGAAAGGACAAAATGTGATGTTGTTCCAAATAAATAATTTGCTGATTGTTTTATACTTGCATAAGAAAGTAAAACAGTAATTACATTTCTTCTTCCCTCCTCACTGTCTGACTACATGAGAAAGTAGTAAAGGCAATAAGAGTTAAATATGAGTTAAAATAAATAGCAAGAATTCAATGAAGGATAATAACAATATGGAAAAGCAGATTGCAGGGCACAACCACAAAGAGAAATTGAAGGAACCTATGTTGTACAATTTACAGAAAAGATGAAAAAGAGGATGAAAATATTTATTATACGACAGAATAGAGGTCAAGGAATTATTCTGTATGGTAAAGGACAGCTGGGAGTAACTTGAACATTGAAAAGGGAAAATTACTTTTGACAGCAAAGGGAAAAAAATAACCTGCCAACAACAGGGTTGATGAGACAGTGGAACGTTTTCTAAAAAACTTCTTAGAGACCCCATCACCTAGACTGCAGGTGGTTATGAGAGGACATTTAATGAGTTCATTATGTGGAAGATGATTGTATGTTAGTGCTGAGGGTTGAAATGAGACTCAGTAACCTAGGATACGTGTGCATTCCATTTATCGCTGATTCTGAGTACAAAAAAATCATATTTTTATTCCTCAGCTGTAAAGCCCAAAGAAATCTGAATTCATTCTTTGCAATTGTTATGGGTCTCAACACTGCATCTGTCAGCCGGCTCTCTCAGACCTGGGAGGTAAGACACATCTTTATATCTTTCAGACACTGTCAAAACCATTTTGCACAAAGGCTATGTACTGGTGAATTGCCTTTTCTTTCTGATTATTGTTTTCTCATGCTGAAATCAAACATGGAGGGAGTGTTGGTGGAGAAAATTCTTTGTGGCCTGAAACCTTAGATATGGTGGTATTAAAAAAAAACCCCAAAACAAACCTAAATGTGTCCTTTCAGAGTTTTAAATAAGAACAAAGCATGGAGATCCTAGCCTCTTAAAAAAATAAATTATTCTAGTGTTTTAAGTAGATGTCAGAACAGCAAGTTCTGCAAAGGTGGCTCCAAACAAGCAATACTTTATAATGGGATAATTTAATTAAAAAGCCAAAACAACAAAGTAGAAATAAACCTTCTCTAGTTGTCTTTCCTCAGTTTGCTTTTTTTTTTTCAACTGATCATCTTGAACAACAAAATTAGGAAGTGAGCCACGAATAAGGGGCATACTGGAGAACAGAGATTATTTGCTTAAGAAGCTACTGGTTGCTACACAGAGCACGAGTGTGTTTAAAGGAGGGTCCAACTGGGATCTGTATTTATGTTGTGGATTTTTTGTTTCCATCCAAGAGACATCCACACTAAGTGTACCACCAAGTGGTATCCATGTTGAGTTATAACATCTGCAGGGTTACTGTGTCTGCCCATGAACCAAATTTTGGGGAAGGACTAATTGAGCAGGGTGGTTTGAATTCTTATCCTTCCCTCATGCCCTTAACAGCACAGGAGGGCAGTACTCCAAAAACATCAACCTGTAATAGAGAGTGACAGAGAAGGGCTGTGACCTCCTTGCAGATCATCTTGAACACCAACAGCTGGGACCAAAGGGCCATTAGAGACTTACAGACCTGTCTGACACTGTCCAGAGAAAAGTCTCCCCCCTTAGCTGAAACCATACATATGGAAACATCACTTGTATATCTGAGGCTTTCACACACAGAGAAACAAGGGCAGTGACTGCTTACAGGGACTTTGATAGGCAAGGAAGAGCTGACTTAAATAAGAGATAAAACAAAAGTTTTAGAGGAAAAGTACATGCCTGAGGATGATGATACAGAAACCCATTGCCTCTGATATCTCTAAAACACCTCTCTGGGGAAAATTTGCCCTGGCCTCCTCCTAAGCTGCCTTCACTCCATTTCTCTGGGCTTTGGTAGGAAAGTGGAAGAGACCAAGTATGGTCTCAAGGGCAGTGATACAGATCTCTCCTGCACAGAGCCACACAGAATTCTGCTCTGTGCTGAGGCCTCGGGAGATCATGTGCTGCCGGTGGATTTCTCTCAGGAAGAGCAGAATGTGCTTCTTGTCGGAACAAAGAGTGCATCTGCATATGTACCGCTGTAAATATGTCACGTTTCTGTGTGTAAAATATTTATCAAGTCACATCCTTCCTTTATTTTATTTGTAAAACTTCATTGCACTGGAAGTTTCAAAAGCAGAAGGTTATTTGCATTAGTAATGTGACTTCTAGAAAGTAGAGCAATGTTTTTAAATTAATTATAATTACTTACACATGTAAATGAAACAACCTAAATTTAAGCAGCCATTTAGACACTAAATCATATTGGCTCTGCACTTGATTTCTTAAACAAGTAGTATTCTCCCAAGCATACTCTACTTTTTTTTCCTGGAGTATCCAGTGTTCTAATGAGCCTCACTTTCCCTGATTTAAGATAGAAGAAAACATGCACTTGCAGTTCCATGTTAAATCATTTTAGGATTTTAACAGTACACATCCACTTAATCTAATTGTTCTAAATCTCTTTTCTCTTGGTAGTGTCACTGTGGCTGTCAGGATCTAAGGACAAAGACAAGACAGGATTTGTACTAAGAGGGGATCTCTTTTTCTAGACTAATTACTATGGCTGGAAAAAGTAGACAGACTTTTAAGGTCCACACATTATTCTTCAATTCTGAAATACCAGCATGAAAATTTAAATTTCAAAACAATTGATTTGAATGTGGTAACGTGAATCCATTAAGGCATCTTAGAGACAAAGAAAGTGGATGCTTGTGGAGAAGAGCAGGTGTTGGCATGAGGGACAAAACAGCAGTTTGTGCCTGGGCTCCCTTAGAAAGTGTTTTATGCACCTCTCTGTGGGATTAGGATCGGATACCAGAGACAGAGTAATCAGTTTGTTAAGGAAATGTCTCACTTTGGCACCAGTATGTGCCAGTGTTAACCCTGGTGTGATGTATAAAATAGCGCTGAGTGTGACACCTGTTAGTTTCTAGAACCCATGTTCTGGGGGAAGATTGATTGCAACAAAGGATTTAACATGGATGTGATCAGTTTCTGAATTCTCAGCCTGTGCTACTGCTTCTAGCTTGACATGGATTTAGTCATGGAAGCTGGGGAAGAGAATAAAACCAGCTGCTAACAAGCAGTTTCCATAAGGGAAGGATGCAGGTCCCCAAGATGAGGCTGCAGGGCTCAGTGCCTTGCTGGCATTGCACTGAACATGGTCTGTAATTAGGGCTCTGGGAGCCGAGGAGCCAGGGTTAAGTGCATGTTGGTGCTTTCAGCAGGCACCTCACCCAGAGCAGTCTCATGGAAAAAAAAAAAAGCCTCAGCATTCTTCTGCCTAAATCAAATTCTCTTTTTTTTTCCCTTTCTTTCCCTGTCCGTTTCCCACACTTCAGAAAATTCCTGGGAAATTCAAGAAACTTTTCACTGAGCTTGAAAGTTTGACGGTAAGTATGGTGTTGACAGCAGAAGAACATTGCTAGCTTTACCTGCCTTCCTTCTTCCTAATTTATTTGGGGTCTGCTTGTTATTGTCTGGAGCTGGACTTGTCATGTCAGATCCATAATTTGCTGAAGGCCATGTGCCTCACCAGAGCTGCGAGGTGGTCTGCAAACATGAAAAGGAGAGAGGCTCTGTTCCTGACAGAGGGAGGAAGAGCAGAGAGAGGCAAATGTAGTATCGGTTCACCAGCATCAATTTAGGAGCTGTTCTTTTGCCCTGGTAGTTAATCAGCCTTTATCTGAAGCAACATGCTGCAGATCAGGAGAAAAAGCATCCAGCTCAAGTTTTAAAAAACAAATGTCAAAATCTGAGGCTTGAGGGTCTTTGTCAGCATTATCAAAGCAGAATAAACAAATGTTTCCTCTGGCTGTCATGGAAGTGGGTGCATGCTAAGATCACTGCCTGATGTGGGGAACAGGAGATAACAGCCTTTACCAGCTGTCTTGCTTCTGTACTTGGAGTTCTTTATAAATGAATGTGTTTTAAAGATCCTGTGTGAGCTGGTGTACAAAATGTTTACATTGGAAATTGAAATGACTCATTGAATTGCCTACACAATCCACTGAAACATCCTACCTTATTGTCTTTGAAAGTCTCCATCGTGCTCCACGGATCTTAAAGCAGTTTTTGTTGGGATTTTTTGTTGCTGTGGTGGTGATGTTGGATTTGGTTTCTTTAAGAAGAAATTGATCAGCAATATATTCAGAGATACATTTTGTGTTATATAAGAAGAGATTTTGCTAATAGAAATTTGTGGGGAAATTACAGAGCAGTCCAAGTGAATCTATTCTGCAGCTTCTTCTCAATTTAGCACTGCTTCATCTAGAGGAACATAATTGCTTTTGTTCCTTTCGCTGTTTATGTTTCCTGTTCAGTTTAGCATGTCAGCTAGCTTAGAAAACCTTTAGCTACCTTGCATCCCAAAGAAACCTTTTATAGCTAAATCATGTTCAGATCATAAGCCTGTAATGGATTTAGAATTGCTCTTTTTATAGCCTATTGATTTTTCTGTCTATTACTCAAATGGTTTTGTAGGATCCTTCTCTGAATCACAAAGCTTACAGAGATGCATTCAAGAAAATGAAATCTCCGAAAATCCCCTTCATGCCCTTACTTCTGAAAGGTAATGTTAAAGCTTGGCTGCTCTTCACTGCTGCTAATTAAAATAAGTGTAAGGTGATTTTTCTTTCGATGCTCTTAAGATGATATGACAGATATAGTGGTATCGACAAGGTAGCACTTGGTCTGGGAAATAAACAACTTCCTTTTAAGACAGGGGGAAGATGCCAATTTCCACACAGGCCTTAAAACTTCATATTGTCCTGTCAAGTGTGGATAGAGCTGTGTGCTTTTGCTTTGGCCACATCTTCAGTGAAGTGTGACCCTGCAAGCCCCTGAACCAGTGGCCTTGGTCACACTGCCTGCTGGGAGATGTCTCCCTGCTTTGCTGGGATGAGCCTGCCCTGGTGCCACCCTGAAAGCAGAACCTGCCCTGTCTGTCTGTCTGTCCTGACAGGAGGGGATTTCCAAGCCTCTTATAGCTCTGAAAGAGATAAATAAAATCTTACTATCTAAAATATATTTTTTTTAAAAAAAAATCTTAAAATAAAGTCCAAGTATTTGCTAATGCAGTGATCTGGGCAGCTAATTAAGTGGCAAGTATTTCAAATATTCCATTGTCTTGGAGTCATTAATTATTAATTGCCTAGTCTTTGAACATGGCAAATTCATTTGTTTATTCCTGTATTTTGAAAGTGTTCTCTTTAGGCTGTTTATGCCAACCTGCTGCTGCTGCTGCTGTGAAATGTTTGAAGGCAGTTCTCCAGATCAGTCGGTGACAGTTTGGGAGCTACCAGACACTTCCCCTATTTGCACACATCAAAGGAGTTTGCATTAATTCAGATGGATACAATTATCAAGGCTTCACAATCAATATTTTTAAAGTGTTCTGGAGTATGTCTTGCCTGCAAACAAAGGCAGCAAACATAAGTCACTTCTAGCAATCATGTCTGCACAGCATTAAAATATGGTGTATAAGAGCATGCACCTAGACAGCATTTGTATCTTTAACTTGGGTTTGAGATAGCAAGAACACTTTGAAATTAATGCAGTAATGTCCTTCAATGCAGTGGTCCATAAGGAGATGTTGCCAAGGCTGGTAATTCCCAAAGTATTGCACAGTGCAATGGAATTTATTCCATGTCAAGCATATTTGTATTAAGGTCATTTCCAAGACCAGTAAAATAGGAATGGGTAACATAGAAATCATTAATAACTCAGCAAATTGCTGTATTTCATCACAATAGGAACAAAAGTAGTTTCAATTAAAAAAGAATGAAAAATCTTAAATTATGAAAAATAACTTCAGAGTGTCCTTTAAAAAGTTAATTAAATTTAAATGCAGAGCTCTCACAGCACACAGACACAGCTTTTGAAAATCAGGCAGATTTTTCAAATGTGTAATAAAATACTGTGATATACCCTTATAACCTAGTTCAGATGCAATTTTCTGCTCCACTGAATTTATCTAGACTCTTAGTTGTTGGCTGCAAAGCAAATTTCTGTTCCTTCTGCCCTCAGAGATATACACATTGCTGTCAATGACTTAAAAAGCTGTTTGGAAATTTCTGCTTCCAGTATAGGTTTTTCATTAGAAGTGATGGGCAGTTTTTAACTGCACTGATATAGACACAAGCACTGCCTGTGTCCTGAAGTCGTGTCCTTTCTGTGTCCCTTTCCCCCACAGCAGCCCAGCAGAGGAGGTGCAGAGGGTTGTGCTCCCTCCTTTCCCTCTGTTTTTTAGGATGCAGCCCAGGGGTAGGAGAGGTGCTGGAGGTTTTGGCGCATTGTGCTGTGTTTTCTGCATGTCCAGGCTGGCACCCTGTCTGTCCCAGCCCAGCTGCCCTAGGGGCTCTCCATCAGCCCCCAAAAGGGTCCCAGCCCTGGGTTTCCATCAGCATTTGAACCCGTTTAGCATTTCAATTCCAAGCAATTCCAAAATGCCCCTGAGGCACCGAAGGGAGCCTTTGAAACCCAAGGAAATAAATCAGGTTGGCTGTTTTGAGGGAGGGTGGAGGTGGAGGTGGATATGGGGTGGTGTGCCACAAAGCTTCCCTACAGGTTTCCACTCCTGAAATCCCCCAAACCATGGGGTCCATGTGGGTATCAGAGGGAGTCCTAGAGGTGAGGACAGGAGAAATGCACACTGGTGGGCTGGAGGCTGACACCTCTGCTGAGAGGAACACTTGTCCCATTTACCATGTGCTGTTCTCCCACGGGCAGACACAGCTGTGACTTTTGAGGAGTCATGGTATTGGAGTGGCAACTCATGCCTTTAGGATTTTTTCTCCTCATGGGTCTCCTGGGCACCATCACATGCAGGAGAGAGCTGATGGGGGCATGGCTGTGGTGCTCCTGTCAGTGTTCTCAGTAACTTGGAGGGTGTGCTATTGAAGTCAGAGCTTCCATTCCCACAGGTAATCTATTCATATTCTTGGAACCTTATGTCCAAGATAAGTCTCACTTCTGACCTAATTCGCATTAGAAAAACAGAGAAAATGGCCTTGAGCTACTGTTTTAATTGTAATCTTAACTTGGCAACATTTATTTTGCCTGATACTCCCTCCAGTTCATTACACTGTGTTCAGTTCTCTTCCTCGAGCCAAGTGTAGACCTTTTCGTTTTCCCCTGACCTTTTCGTTGCCTTTGCAAATTCCCTCCAACAACACTACATAAAAGTGCTTTTCCACAGTGTGTAAATATTGTTGTTATCTAATAATCTCTGCATGCCATCATTAGGCCAGGCTTTTGTTTCACTGTTACAAGATATTGTGTCAATTCTTAATGGGATACTTTCCTTTTTTTTTTCCTTTTTTTTTCCTTTTTTTTTTTTTTTTGTTGTTGTTGTTGTTGCTGTTTAGTAATTTTATTTATTTGCATTAAAAAAGAGGTTGTGAATAGTAATTGTTTTTCTTTTTTTCTTTTTTTTATTTTCAGATGTAACATTCATCCATGAAGGAAATAAAACGTTTCTGGATAACCTTGTTAATTTTGAAAAGCTGGTAAGCTAATTTTGTCCTCCCTGTTTTTCAAAGCATTCATGTTCTCTTCTTCCCTTTGCTTTCCTTATCTTGTAAGGTTTTCTTCTGGCTGAACCAGGAAGAAATAAACAGGGGTAAAAAAGAGCAAGCAGGATGAAACAGCCAAGTCTGTTTCCCCTGCCCTTTTCATCTGCTCCTCTCTCTTCTCATTCCTTCCTCCTCTACTTCTGTGTAAAATGGCTAAACCAATAATGGCCATCATCACTGCTACACAGTCCACCCTTCATTTATACCTGGTGATATTAATTCCTTTGCACCACCTTGTGGGCTGCTTCTTATGACTTAAATTCTCCTGCATCAGTTTTCCAGCTTTCTCTGAATTGTTTCCTTTATTTTATTTTTTTCCTCAAGGCTTCTCTAGTTTATCACTTAAAGAAAGATTCCTCTAGTTTATCACCTGCCAGTGGTATTGTAATTTTAGGCATCTTAAATGAAAGTGAAACTTTTTGATCTATGTTAAACGAGGAAGAAGATAATGCCTGAAATCCAAATTAAACTGATTGTAAATATCATTATTGTAGTTTTTATGCAAAAGGGCACTTGATAATGTCTTTTTGGCCACATTCACTCTAGGCATCATATAACATCTACTCTGGCATGGGATTACTGAAAGAGGTTTGAGTTGCTTAATTTGTGCTGGTTTTTGGTGGTTTCTTTGGTTTTTGTTGTTGTTTTTTGGCTGGTTGGTTGGTTTTGTTTAGTTTGGGGAGTTTTCTTTGATAACATTTTCATGAGGTCACTCGGTCTGTTCAACCTAGAGATGAGCTCATCGCAGTCTAGAACTTCCTCTTGAGGGGCAGAGGAGGAGCAGACACTGCTCTCTTCTCTGTGGTGACCAGTGACAGGACTTGGGGGAACGGCCCGAACTTGAGTCAGGGGAGGTTTAAGCTGGGAATCAGGAAAAGCTGCTCACCCAGAGAGTGGCTGGGCACAGGGACAGCTCCCACAGGGAAGTGGTCACAGCACCAAGCCTGACAGAGTTCAAGAAGAGTTTGGACAATGCTGTCAGGCACATGGTGTGACTCTTGGGGATGGTGCTGTGCAGGGTCAGGAGTTGGACTCAATGATCCTCGTGGATTCCTTCCAACTTGGGATATTCTGTGATTCTGTGGCACTGAAAGCCAAAGTCTACATATCTGAACAGTGGTGGAGTAGAGAAGCTTGGATTTTTATAAGTTTTTGTTTGTTTGTTTTTTGTTTTTTTTTGGTTTTTTTTGTTTTTTTTTGTTTTTGTTGGCCTGTAGTTTTTGACCAAGAAACCAAAATATTCTTTGCAATTGTCTAGGTGTGCCATAGGACTGTTAGTCCAGATGGCTGTAGCTGGGGAATTGTGCCCTACTGCTTTCTCCATGTGTTTACACTTGTTTGGGAATGAAAGCACAACCAGAGTTATTAATGAACCAGCTGTTGAACTTATTTTCACGTTCTATCATAATATACATTGTCTTTCAACTTGCAAGCAGATGTAGACTCTGACTTTTGAACCTGAGCTCCTTTTTTTCGTGTTTTCTATTTAATTTCTGTACCTTTTCCTGTTGCAGAGTTTACAAGAATACTGATTTGCATTTAATGAAAGGTTTTTTTGTCTCAAGTCCATTAACTGTTTGACCTTTAGGTGCTTTCATAAAACTCATTAGCATGTTCTTCTTCATTGCCTCTTGGAAGTACATCCAATTAACATGTAAATTAAACTAGCCCTTGATGCACCATAATTGTTATTAAAATCCCCCCACTGGCCCGTATATTTATTTAGTGAATATGTAGGATCTAATTCTTGTCCAGTCTTAGGCTGCGTTCATCTGTTTGTTTGTTGTGTAATCGTGTATATGTTTAATGTATGCTGAGCTTCCTGGGTAAGAATCCCTTTCCTTTCTGTCTCCACTGTGTCTCCAGAGGCAGTGGGAGCTTTGCTAATTGACTTCAGTGAGCCAGGATCTCACCTTTTCCATTCAAATGGATAATGGGCATTTTAAATGGCAGGGGGGGAGAGGCTGAGGTGATGGCTGTGGGGTGAAGGTTGCTCAGATTGACACTTCCTCCGAATTATCATTCAGATCACGCTCTCAGAAACATGCTGTCTCATGCAGCCCTGTACATATGAATGCAGGCAATAGTGCAAGCTTAGGAAGTGGGGGCTTAGGAGAGATTTAAATATCAGTGTAGTGGAAACTCAGGCTGCACGCTGGTATTACCCTGGCTCAGCTGGACGTTCAGGGATTTAGTCAATGGCCACGAACTCACAAGATGCATTACACGTGATCACGTATTCATCAGTCCGTGCTTCTTCTCTAATTATAAGGGCTTTGTCCCGAAGAATAATGTCCTCCTTGGTGTTCTCTACTGAACACTGGAATGCTGAGCACTTTCTGGCCTTTGCTGAGAAAAATTAGGATTGACATTGACTCCTGCTCGATTTGGATCAAGCCACTGAACCTCACCTGCAAATTTGCTGTTGCAGAAAAAGAAGAAAAGAATTATTCTACCATAGCAGATTACTGCTTTGGGGAAAGAACTTACTCACTGTCATAAATGACTAGAATTTCCACTTATGAATTTCAAAGCAAAGATGGTTTCTCGTGTCTCCGTTTGGATCACTATTTTGAAATATTTCATTTCTGCATTAAACATCTCACCTGAAGGAGGACTTGTCAGTCTGAACCATTATTTTTTCCAACTATATTAGTTTTGTTAATAAAAGATCTTCTTTCTCCCTACAGTCCCTGCTTCTTTTATATTCTTAGAACTCAGCAATCCTACCATGACTGTATTTGATTTGACATGAAATGATAGCAGTGGATACAAAGTTAATTCAAAATGTAAAGAAGGAAATTTACAAAGAGAAGAAAAATAAGTGATCTTTTTCTCAGGAATGTTACCTAGCTTTAACAAAGGTGAAGGGGTTGCAGTGGTTTATTTAACTGCATTTTGGGTAAAGTCTAGTCTATTACACTATTAGATTAATTTAGTATCATACCTACTTCTTCAACTAAATCTGAAGGAATAAATGAAAATATAGTCCTACACAGTCACATCTCAAGGCATTTCCATGGCATTTTCTTAGCTATTTCACTGAAATGTGGCTTCTTCAGGTCTTTCTCTCCAGCCATCAGCTATGTCTGAGCAATGACAGGTCTTAGCCACACTCCAGCAAACTCTATTACAGGTCAATGGCCATTGCCATTTTTGATAACACCTGCTTACCTAGAGCCTTCAGCTGTAAGGACAGTGTACATGCAGCCGTGGGTTCTCAACCCACATCCCCAAATATCTGTCCAGCCCCAAGCCTGAGGCTCTGCTGTCATCAGTGGGAGGAGTGCTAATGGTCCTGGGTAGGCTGAAAAGCCCCAAGAAATGTGTGTTACTCTTCACACTAACAAGTGTGCAAGCACCTGTTTAAGCAGTCAGGAGATAGCATTTGCTTTGCAGATACATTGGCTGACTTTCTGCATTACTTTTGGATCCCAGAGAACTGAAACCAGAGAGAAATGCCTAATTAGGGTGCTAAAACCAGAGGATTTAGGATTCTGCTTTAAATGTTGCACAGATAGGCTCTTCCCTTACCAGAGCATTGCCTCCAGAAGCCAAGTCCTTCTTGGGAAGGACCCTCACAGTGACTGACTACAAAGGAGACACAGAAAAGAGTTACAGAGTGTGTGATGTGTGGGTCTCCGACTTCTAAAATCCAAATGCAGAGGCTGTTGGCTGGGAAACATCACAGTAGCAGCACTGGTGGAAGTTTTAGTACTGCCAGCACTCACATTATTGATCGTGAAATCTGGATCATCTCATTAGAACTTCATTATAATCAGTGCAAGGACATCAGCACAAGAGATTGTATAATTTCATGGCAAATGAAGCACAGCGGGTAACAAGAAAAATTATTTTGATTTACTGATGAAAGAAATATGAAGTTTCCATTAGATGTGCTCTTGTGATAAGCTTTTCTGTGGAGGAGCCTTGTAAGCCACTCCCAGGATATTGAGAGATGAGCTTTTCCACATCATTCTGGTCTTAAACATACTCTGTTCAAGATGGTTAATCCCTTCCACTGCTAATAATTTTTATGGGAGATGTGAAATGGAAATCAGCTGTTTGCATGAGCTTTCAGATCATTCCTGCTAACAGCAATTTGCTTCCGGGACTTACTAGATTCGGTGAGGAATTGCCTCAGAAACAGTAAAATTTTAGAAAAGTAATGGCTTAAGAACTTTATGGGTGGTATCTAGTGGAAAGAAGCTCCCTCTACTGATTTGTAGTGAATTATCCCAATTTTTGTATAAATTGATGACCTGAGCCTGAATGAGAAACTGAATTTAAACCTTTTGTTTCCTCTGCTTAATGAAAGTGAACATCCAATATCCCTGTAAGCACCAGCTTTTGTTAAAATAGCATACCTACAGGACAGTTTAACTTGGTTCATAGGTGTGGAGATGTCAAGGTGCTTGCTCCGCAGCATTTAGGCTATGGGCTCTTTATTTTTGTGCTGGTTAGGCTGCAGAGAACTGCCTGGCTGGTAGTGGTGACTGAGTGTGGTAGGAATCACACAAGTGTACACTAAGAGGGGCAGTCAGTGCCACAAAGAGGCTTACAGTCTGATTATACAAATGTGGAGACAGCAGGACAGGCTGCAGACTACACAG
Source organism: Cyanistes caeruleus (assembly GCF_971803275.1). Classification (NCBI taxonomy): domain Eukaryota; kingdom Metazoa; phylum Chordata; class Aves; order Passeriformes; family Paridae; genus Cyanistes; species Cyanistes caeruleus. The sequence goes on from NC_141701.1 coordinate 121,288,192, forward strand.
TACTCAGATAATGCACTAAAGCTGGGGTGGAACCCCAAAGCCCTCACCCAGCCCACAGGCCCTCCTTGCTGTAGCAATTGTTTGGTTATTTTTCACTGCCACTTTCCATGGGTTCCTGGGGAATTGTTCTCGTTTAATCTGTGTGATATCAAAAAGATATCTAGACTAACCCTGTTCCAAAAAATGGTATCACTAAGGTAAAGAGCAAAGTTTCTCCTGCTGTCTTCATTTTCTACCTTACCACAGTTGTTTTTTGCTGTACAGGATAGGGCAAGGAGATTTGTCAGGCTTTTCTAATGAAGGAATCTGTCCCAGGTCTTTGCACTGATGTTTATTATTTTGTCTTTGCAGCACATGATTGCAGATACTGTTAGGTCATTGAGACATTGCAGAAATAACCAATTTGGTGAGTAGACAAAATTTCCTACTTATTTTGCCTTTGTACGTCCTTGAGGGTTTGTTGAGTTTTTGGTTCGGTTTTTCTCCCCCTGTTTTCTTTCCAATTGCTCAGGTTTACTACAGCAGCAGAATGTGGTCAAAAACTATTTAACCAATGGGCGAGGCAGGACATCATTGTTGGAAGATTGACATAGCAAAAACCACAGTTGGAGGAAGCTTTAGTTTACAAAATGTTTCTAGGAACAGCTTCCAAATTGTAATAAATTACTTTCCTGCAAAAATTGCCGTTTCTTGAAAGCCCTGTGTAAGATTTGTGCCAGCTGCACTTAGTCATGGAGGTCTCTGGCGTATGCTGCTGTTTCTGCCTTTCCCAGCTATAACCGAGTTAGCTCAGTCTCCTGCCAGTCTGAGTGGTTTGGTAGGGAATTCACAGCTACATTGGCTTCCAGCAGCTCAAAGATGCTACTCATCCCCACAGCTTTTTACTCAGCTCTTCACCAAGAGCAATTGATTGCTTATCTGGGCTTCTTAAGGACATTTCACAAAACTGTAGAAGTCTTGGAGGTATGAAGGTCCTGTGGGTTTTGTGAAAGTGGTTGAATAGGAAGAAATGAGGGGGTTGTTTCCTCTTCTAAGGGAAGCTGCAAATATAGCTGTGCCTGCTTTAGACACTGGAGGATCTATGCTGAAGGCAATGATTGCGAGTGCCTCAGCTGCACAGAGGACTTTTTTTTGTTTGCTTTTTTAAAAATATGTTTTTTGTTGTTTCCGCCTTATTAGCCACTAGAGAATCCAACCCTAAGGGACCGTGCCAGAAAACTTCAGCTCTCTTTGTTCTGCTGCTTGCAGAGGAGAAACCTTGCTTCTCTCCTTCTCAGTGTTCTTATTCTCTGCAGAGATGTTAAATACAGGAAGGGGACACAAGAACTACGTTGGGAAGCAGTTAGTTTTTAAGCCAAACCCACTAAACATGTTGTTTATTGAGGCCACTGAAACCTTTCTTTCAAAGAGAAGTTCATAATTGTGCTGCAGCCTTGGGGAAAATAGAGTTGAATAATATCTTTTTTACACTGACTTTTCAGTGGCTGTCAGCATTGACTCCAACAAAAAGAATAATAATCATAATTTTAATTATAAATACAGGTACCTTGGAGAATAATAGGTACTTTTAAGAGTTTTGTTAAACATTTGCCCTATAGAATTACCACATGTATATACAGTATTACTTTTAAACAAAGGCTTCTCAGTACTACAGTTCTTGAGTATTTTTTCTAAATATATATATATATATATATATATATATATATATATATATATATATATAAACAACAAAAAATACATATACACATGTATGTAAATGTATGTAAGAGAGGGGGAAGGAACACGATGTGCCTTCTTTTAATTCAGATACTGAAAGAAATATTGTTAAGTCCAAACCATGCCTCTGTAAATTAAAATGGTTCCTACTTGGCATTATGAAAAGTACCATTGGTTCCTTTCAGTGATGTGAGGGTTTTTTGCTCTTTCTCTGCATATCTTCCATCTTGTTTTTGCCTTTTTTATTTTTCCAAGTGATATTGTAAGTCTTGCAGCATAAATCCAAGGTTAATACCTGAGATTTATAATATAATCTGGTAGTTTGAAGTAGGCAATTGTTATTTTATTTTAGCACAGACTTGATTTATTGTGAAGCTGGCATTTAAAAAGCAGCTTATACAGGCATCCCTGTAGGCACTTTTTTCCCCCTAAAATTCATTTAGGCATGAAATGAATTCACTGAATATTTATTGAGACTTTATGGACAGTTTCCTTTTCTAGTGGGCTTATTTTGCTCTCAGGAATGTGAATCTTTCTACTGCATCAATTCCCAGATTGGCCTAAGAGCAGCAGGCATCTCACTGTAGGAAGGAATTCAAACAAAACTAAGCAAGGAGTATCATTATTGTTTATGAACTGTATCACTTGTATTAAGCTTGCAGGCCAAAGTGTTTCTGGATTAGAAACTGGTTAGGTTCCAAGTGAAACTGAAGTGCTTGTTTAATGGAAATAGCTTTTATATCCTAAATCCTGAATACAAATAATAGCATTTCCAAAGTGAGGAAAAGCAGCCTGAGAAAATAACATAATTCAAGCTTTTGTCATTTGAGGTGTTAATAAGAAATACAAATGTTTTTCACTATGTTCAGCACAGCTGCTGGGATCCTATTCCCTCAGAACAAAAAGGTCAGCTCTGTATCCTGACACAAATTTATCACATTATCCTGTTCTCTCCAACACAGCTCAAGTTAGATGGCTGCTCTGCAAGAGCTCTTTAAAGCAGCTGCCCAGGAGCCCCATTAGCAGCCACATGCAGAACTGGCTGCATTCACATCCCGTGTTACCCACACAGCATCACAGAGATGCACACAGGAACAAGAGGGATTGGTGATTCCTGGAAACTTTCTCAAACAGCTGGAGAGTGTGGAGAAAAGGTTGATAATGAAACAAGGGAGAGAGAAGTGTGTCAGTGATTGGTTCAGGGAATTTTGAAAGGTTTTCTTTTTCAATTTATGGTAATATTATTAACAATTACTTGAGGACATGGACACAAATGGAGATTTCCAACCTTTGCTCGTCTGCCAGAAGTCAGCAATGTTGCTTTCTCTGCCTGTCTGGATAGATCTTGGGCTTGGCTTTCTTTTTTCTGTCTCTGCTAGTACCAGCCGTGCTGGAGGGTTTCACAGACAGTGAGTTCCCACAAGCCCATTTTGAGCATAAAGCTTGTAACAGAGAACAACTGCTATTCAGGCCACCCTTCAGTTTGTCTGTTGCACAGCTAATTCCTCTTGCTGTGTAAACTCCCATGAAATGAGAGCATGGCTTTTGTCTCTGTTACTAGATCAGAAATCAAAAGCCTATCAGATCAAAACGCGGGGGCCCGTCAGAGCAGCTTTGAAGAGCTTTCGTATCCATCTGCTGCACTGTCACCTTTCACCAGCTCTGAAGAAAATCATCCAGGGCCTGCTGTCTTGTGGAGTGTGTTAAAATTTCTAAAAAGTTGCAAGCTGGATTGCCCACCCCTGCTCAAGGTCCCATTGTGCTGCCAGAGCAGCACAAAGGAAGCCTTGATCCACCCTTACAGGGATGGACTGCCTGTACTGCCAGCAGAACTTAAATCTTCCTTTTGGGAAGAGTCAGCTTCTTGCCATCCTCATGTCCCTCTCCTTTATGAGTGCTGGCTGCCTAGAATTGCCTATTTTTTTTTTTTTTCTTCTCCCCTTTTCTCTATCTAGCTGTTACCTCACGCATTGCACTTAAACAGCAAGTCCCTTGGATCACCGGCTGTCTTTCCTGTGTGCACCTGACAGGTGGCACAGCGGTGACTTTGTGACACAGGACAGAGAAGCAGCAGGCAAGGCACAGCTTTCTGATCCATCCCCTTTCTCCTGTCTTGCAGGCAATGAAGTTCCTTCGAAAGAGCACCACGAGCTGAAGCCATACGTCCACCACCTGCACGTCATCGACAACCAGCAAGCTCTGTTTGAGCTCTCTCACAGGATAGAGCCGCGAGCGTGAGCGTACACAGCTTCACATAACCTTGTAACTGCAGCACTTTGAATTAAGTGAATGTTTATGCCAAGCATGTTGCTTCCCTATATGAGAACGGTTTACTGAGTTTTATCAGTAGCTCACACGACATGCGCAGGGAAATCAGGCAAGAGCCAGCAAAGGAGCTGCTCGCAGAGCTGCAGGGCAAGCTTGGTGCCAGTCCCGCTGGTCACTGGGACCTGAGGGAGTGGAGCAGTGTCCTTTGAGCTCAGGAGCTTGGTTTCTGTGAAAATATCCTTTGGTCCAGTGCAGCTTTCAATGCAGATTCTGCCAGTATTAGAAAGAAAGGAATCATCGTGTCACAGCAGCAAAACATTTCAGCAAGCAACATGCCGCAAGGGGCTTGATTCCCAGTTCACCACGGTATGTACCTCACTGATTCAAGGCTGCCAAAGTATTGTTGCCAAAAATAATGTGCAATCTGTGCAGCTCCCATGAGTCCACTGGAGCATAGTATCTGAGATGTGTGAGCAACCTAGAACAGGAATATAACAAGGCAGTGCAACCAGATGAAACTCAAGAGTGTGTTGTGATGTGGAGGTCAGCAGTAAACAGTTCACTCTGTTATGGCTTCTTTAAGGATATGCTTTATGAAACACGCTGTAAGAGCCAAGCCACTTCTGTTGCAATTTATGGACACAATTGTTTGTATACTGAAAACATGTTATTTCCTTCCTTTTCAGTTATCTCAGATTTAGCACTGGCTCCTGCAGTTAATGTGTTATAATAGCAGGAGTTTTGTCTTCTGCTTGGATTACAGCCTCTTTGATATCTATTCAGAGGCAAATGCCTAGATCCATCTGTATTTCTAATATTCTCCCCACAAGAAATACCATTTCAGCAAGTAAAACTTCACCTAACTTGCACATGCTTTTAAAGTTTTTAAAGAACAGAAAGGTGCCCCTTACAGGGAACCAGTGTAATTACCTGCATAGACACCAGGCTCTCAGCATTGGGGTCCCTTTTCTGCTTTTGTCCCTTTCACAGCTCTCCCCATGACAAATCTCACCTAGTTAAAAGTACTGCATCTGGGCCTGTGCTAAGGCAGCACTTCTAAAGTCATGTCTACAGCTGACCTACATCTTGAGCACCACCATCACCTGGTTTCCAGTGATAAGTTGCCCTGAAATGATCTAGTGAATGCCACAGGTGATGTGCAGGGTGCCCTTTGGCGCGTGTTTGTTTGTGCACTGACTCCCAGTGACGGTCCCTTTACAGAGCAGGGAGGATACATTGCATTGCTTGCCCATCTCTGCTGTATGTTTTCCACCTGAGGAAGACTTCCAAGAAAATGCTCCTTTACTAAAATGTGGGAACACTGAAGTAGCATGCTCTTCATCATTGTGTTATCTCTGGTTTAAAGGGATTTAAAAAAAAGCAGCTTTAACAAGTAGTCTGTGGGGGAATCTGTAGAATGCATTCAGTTTTCCCGTCTGTGAAATATTGTATAGATCTATTGTAAAGGAAACAGATGTTTCAGAAATGTATTTGCTTGTACTTTGTTATTATCAAATACTATATGATTTTTTTTTTTTTAAGAAAAAAAAAATTCTTTTTACCCAGTAAAAAGAAAAAAAAAATAAACTCTTGCTGGCCATGGAGTAAAAATTTCCTATGTTCTTCTGTAGATGTGACTGCACATATTGTAAATAACTCTTTTGTGCAAACAGACCAAAACTGTTCAAATGAAGATACTAGCTGTGGTGGGCTCCTTTTTCAGTGAAAGAACAAAAACCAGATGCAATTTGTTGCTTGTGTTTTTGCAGTTCTTCCTAGGGTTACAGCACTTGGAATTCCCAACCTATACGCATTACCTGGATGATTTCCTGGGTTTTGAGCTCCCTCTTGTGAATTTTTTTTTTTTTCTTTTACTGTGGCATTATTTTTAGGAGCCTGTATGTAGACAAGCCTGCATGCTTCAGCTTGTGTGGTGTAACACTCTAGTCCACAAAGTTGTTCTGGAAATCTGTGGGAGAGGGAGCATTCGAAGGTAGTCAGGGTGAGAAGGTGGGGCTGTTTCTCAGTTCACTGCATTTGGCTCTGGGACAGTTTTCATAGCTACCATGGATGATGAAGCAGCAGCTGTGTTGGAAAAGAATAAAAGAAAAGGAAATTAAAGAAGGGGAAAAAAAAATAAAGAAAGAAAGAAAGATGACTCTGTGCTGATGCTTTGATTTGAAAGCCTGATAGACATACCTGGAACACTCCTCACTCTGCCAACTCAAAATGAAGTAAAGGGATGGATTAACTCATACCAACAGGCTTTGAGCCAGCTGAGGTGTTGGCTTTCTGCACCGCTGTAATTTCACACTAAATCAGGTGTTGTCTACCACTTGCAGCTGGCATAAAATCAGTCTGAAGGCACAGAGCCAGCATTAACCTTGCTGTCTGTGCTGTGACTAAATAGACAACCAGTCACAGCTTTAGAAACTAGTTTTTATAGTGGCTTGTACAGCTTGGATTTACGTTTTAGGTGTGAGGGTGCAACATGGCTGCATCAATTTAAAGTCAAAAATTGGGCCTTAGAAATGTTACTATAAAGGAAAAGCAAATAGCCCAAATCTGTAGCTAATATGTCTAATTAAAAAAAGGCCCTTCTATGTCTTCATTCCACAGGTAAAGTATTGCAGAGCTTTGCTGCAGACTGGCAAGCAGTTTGAAGATGTGGAAGTTAGGAGAACTAGAAGTAAACCCTGTATTAGGGAAGGGCAACATTATACAGCCTCTGCCAGGGTCCAGCACTGGTGATATTGTGTGATTTTTTTACATCCTTCAATAGTGCAATTAGGTTATGTGGTATAAAAACTATAAATCTTGTAAATTCTATTTATCACAATTGCATCTGGGGTTTAATACTCTGCATACCCTTCTTTTTTAGTACCTAAGAGGAACTTAGAACAAAGGAAAGAGCTGTGTCACTTTATACATCTTTGATGTGGGATTTTGTGGCAACAAATTTAGATGTTTCTCTAACACAGCTTTTTGATTCCAGCATCATCTTGAATAGCAATAAATTTCATTTGCATAACAGTGGCAAAAGAAAGGGTGTTATCAGAAATAAGGCCTGTGCTGTAAAATCACAAAGAAAGATGTAAATATTAAACATTTTAGCAGAGTAATATTTATTTGCATAGCCTATTTATTGTCATCTTATACACTGTTAAACACTGGGATGAAGTCAATGAGCTGAGGTAAGAACACCTGCCTGTTCTCTCTTGAGTGCCATAATGGTGTCAGCTTGCATTAAAGGTAATAAAATAGAAACCCCCAAATCAAGGTATTTACCTAACTTCTCAGGGACTACAGCTAGTAGTTATCCACCATCATGAGACCTGGTATGTATGAAATAATCTGATTTACCAGAATCGATGTTGCCAATGTTTTCCTTTGCATATTTCATGCTTGTTTGCCTCTGTACATATTATTGTGTCGTGTATTTATGAGAGCTAGTAAGCAATAATTTATATGTCAAAATGGCCAAGCAATACAAGGTTAAAACTTGTAGAAGCTACTGTTATGTTTATCTTGCATTTTCCAGTGTTTTTTAATATTGCTTTTCAAAATATAAAAACTACCTTAATGAAGTCTGGGCTCTGTGCCTTTATGCCTACCACACATATTTATTGTTCCTTTGTGGAGTATTTTACCTCCAGTCACTCAGTTCCACAGGCCCTCACTGCATTTGTGAGATGGATGCAGACTCACACAGAGGCTCGGGAGCCTGACCCCTTTCAGAGCTGCTCATCTGTCTCTGGTCAGTGGGACTTGCTGGTAGCGATGTTTCAAAGCAGGAGTGATGATAATGGGGCCTCAGCTGTGCCCTGTCATCACAGCACAGCCAAAGGGGGGCCTCCAGCCACCATGAGAAGTCCCTGTGGGAGAGGGGAGGAGTAAATCTATCTTCATATCCCCTGGAGTCTGCTTATTGGCACTTGATCCTCTTACTGAGGACAGCGAATGCTTTCCCTTGTCATCAGTCATCCCTGGAGCTGCTTCCTCTCCTTCCTCTGGACTGGTCTGCAGCAGGAAGGCAGAGCTCAGGATGGGCTGCAAGTGCACTGTAAAGCAGCTGAGGCTTGCCTTGTCCTTCCTTCCTTTCCACTTGCAAACCCCGGGAGCCAGCAAGCCAAACCTGGCTATTTCGGGCAGAAATAACACTTGGTACTTACAACATGATGTCTGTTCACAGTGCTTTACAAATAGGCAGTACTTAATCCTCTGAGTGCCTGCACTTTAAGTAGTCTTAAGCCTGACCTTAAAAGTGTGCTAGTGTTAGTATACAGACAGGGTCAATTCTAACCTTAATATTTAAAGTAAGCCTGAATTGTTTACACTCCCCCGTAATGATGTTTAAAGATACATTACAAACAGACATCCTTTTCCAGATCCAGTTGCACAATCTGAAGAATTTATGGTCTCAGTGGTTTATCACTGTCCCTTCATTGGGGATCACTGCTTTCTCTCCATGGTGTACCCCAGAGGACTGGGAGAGAACCTCCAAACGCCTTGCAGTCATTAAGCCACACAAGCAAGCAGCTAACTTCGCAGAAAGGGCTCTCCTTCCCTCTACTGCCCCTGCTGCGAGACTTACAAGAGAAGAGTGATGGTATCTTTTAGATGAGTTGCAAATGGCAGGGTGTGGAGCTGAGGACAGCAGCCTTACAGCTCCAGGTGTGCTAGAAGAGCCACGAGAAGAGGCTGCTGGGCTGCGAATGTTGTCCCTTGAGACCATCTTACTAATCTGTTCCAATAAGGGTTCTTCATTCCCTCTTCTATCTCTCTCCAACAAAAAGAGCTTGATTGGCGAAGGCCTGCAATTTAAGTGCTGAAGGGACTCTGAATTTTAACTAAAGTAATCGGAGGGGTCTGTGATGAGCCATTCCTCCAGGAGCTGTGTGACCCCAGAGGCAGCAGGTGGGAGCAGTTTGCTGGGGGCCAGCACAGCTCAAGCTGAGAACCAAACCTCCCAAATATTTGCTGTGTTTCACATCCCAGGAAAATTTCATGCCACCCAGAGCCTGCTGTCTTCTGCCACGGGATGGCAACTGAAATGGCAACAGCAACACCCAAAGAAGGTAAGTCTCCCACTCCTACAGTGCCCACCATTTCACACTGGAGACTTGTGGGATGACACCGTACACTCATGGGTACAATAATCCTGTGAAATGCTTGTTGTTGTATGGGAATTAAAAGAATTGAGCAGTGTAGTTAAAGTCTGGAGGACTGAGGAGGCCTGCAAAGGTGGGCCAACAAACAGCTTCTGAAAGAAACAGAGTTCTCCTGCTTTCCCTCTTGTCAGGAGGAAGGTCTGTTGATGGCTTTGAGGTTAACCCAGCTGGTTCCAGCATGGTGCTAGCAATGCTAAGGCTGTGGGTTTGGTCCCGGTAGGGGTTTAAGAGCTAAACCTTGATCATGCTTCTGGGCCCCTTCTCATTCAGAATATTCTGTGACTTCATAAGACCCCTGTTAACACCCTTGAGCAGCATCTGCCTCAGAGCCTTTAAAAATATGACAGTGATGCAGTCTGCATCATTTTGATTTTCAGTGCCCACTGCAGTGGTAAGCAGCTGCAGCTGGTGGTCTCCCCAGGAGGTTCTCACTACCGCTCACTTGCAGAGATGCAAATCCACGCATTCAGAGAACTGTCTGGACTTCAGCACGGCGTTTTCCTCTGTTTCTTATGCCAGGCAGGGGGAATGGCATTGTCAGGAAAATCCACAAACGCCAAAGGTTTATTTCCAAAAAGGAGACAGAGGAGCTCTTCAGCTTTATTCGAATAAAGGGAGAGAGCCCACTGGGGCACACACACGCGGGGTTTTCTCTCTCGGTTTTGGAGGGCACAGCCCCCTTTTATCCTGAGCTCACTGCTGTATGTTTCCCTCTTCCTGTCCCCTTGCTGAGGTATTCAGGAGGTACAGCCTTTCCGAACCGCATACCACATATCCCCCCTTGAATCTACTGTTTTACCCCCAAGCACGGAAACTCAGGCTGTGCAGACCCTTGTTTTGCAGAGCTGTTTGGGCTCTGCAGCCAACCTACAGCCCGAAGTTAGTAGAGACATTAAGACCCATTTCAAAGACGGTAACACCCACACCTTCACCCATCAAGCTTTTTTTGTACAGACATTACCTTTCCTCTCAGCAGGATCTGGAAAGCCTCGGAAAACTTCCTTACCCTGAACAGTGCTGCCGACCTTTTCCAGGGTCGATTTCCCCAGAGGATATTTCAGGGTAGAGGCAATCCTCCCCATTAAGAAAAATGCCGCCATCCTAGAGACACCAGGCAGCTAAAAACCAGGGAAAACCTCATTTTAGGGTCAGGAAAGAAAAGAGCCATTTGGGAAGTCACCCAAATGAAGCAGATGAGAATGCATTTTCATTCTCTGCATGGGTCTGATTGCTCCGGGATTTTTGGTTGGTGAAGTTGTTACTTTGCAGGGAGAGGTGGATAGTGCTGGGTTTGACTGTAAGTGGGGCTGATTCCTAATCAGAGCTTTTGTGGGCTGCCTTCAGTGCTTTTTACCGTCCTAGTGCCACCAGTTCCTATGCCTAAGGTTTCACCTTTCATCTCTGTGCTAAGGAGTCAGAGTACACCTGGGGGGGTGCTAAGGCATAGTGAATCAAAAGAGCTGAGAATAAAATTTGATTGGAAAACCAAACTTTACCCTTTTTAGCTGAAAATGCGATTCACTTGTATAAGTTTATAGAAGTACATGAGCATGACATGCAGATGCCTTTAAGCAGAATCAGATGAGCTAAACCACAGTGAAGGACGGTAACTTGGGTGGGCAGCCTGCCTTGAGTAGATAAGTCTTAAAAGATAACCATCTTTTGTTGTGCAAGGAGATGGGCTATAAATTTCTTTGTCTTTCAAACAGATTTTCTTGCAGAAAGTTGTCAGGGCTTCTAAAACTTGCACCTTTTTTGTTCTGTTCTCCTGCTGTTGCTAACACAAATTAAATTCATCTCCTGTCTGCAGCAGAGAAAGGGCTGGTTCAGAGTGACTGCTAGTGCTCCAGATAAGGTTATAAAGAAAACTAAAGGAAAGGAAAAGTCTCCTTGTCCCAGCTGAGTGTGAGGCTGCCTCTGTAGGAAATGACTTAGATGGGAGTGCTGCTTAGCAGGGAAAAATGGCACTGGCAGGACTCGTCTATTTAACCTAAGTGGTGAAGTGTCCCTTGAGAGAGGTACTGCCAGCCGTGACAGATGGCTTGAAAGCTAAGAGCTGTGGATTGCCGGAAGGGAATTTACTAGCAAGTGTAAGCAGGGATGTTTCAGACCTAGAAATGAAAAAAAGGGTGGTGAGGATCAAGCCCCAGATCAAGCGCCTCCTTGGTAAGTTATGGAGGCTCCTGACAAGTGTTTGTGAGAGCTCTCTGTAGTGCTTTTGTTTTGTTTTGTTGCTTCATGAGCAATGAAGCTGGTATTGAGGTCCCTGTGGGCTTGCCCCCAGCCAAGCGTGGCTGTTGGTGGGGGTGACTGTGGTACACTCAAGTGTCTGCTGAGAAAGTCAGCTCAGCAGCTCCAGGTGACAATCCTTAGGTCATAAAGCCCTCAAAAGTTTGAAGTCTTCAAGTTATGTCAAGCAGCTTGGTAAAACTTTCATCAAAACAAAGCCAGCTGCTGTCAAAAGTCTGTCTGCCTCTCATTCAGAAAGACTGTGTGAAACCAAGTTGAACTTCAATTGATTTCCACTGGGTTTTAAAAGCCCAGGATACCCAAATGTCTGCTGTCAGACTGAGTGTCTGGCTATACTACAAAACAGAATATGGTCTCTCTATCCAATCTGAAATACTTTAAATACAAATAACCCTGAACTGCATTATCTGCTACTGGGATTCCTACAAGGCAAATCCCTCTCATCATGGTGCAGTGTCAGAAGAGGACCAGACAGAGCTGTTGGGTGCCCTGTCACACTCACAGTGATGAAAACTGTTGTGGCTGCCAGCTGCTGCCAGCACTGAACTTAGCTCAAAGCTACATGCTCCAGCTTTAGGGGACATTGTTGGTTGGAGGCCACTTTTTAAGTCCAAATAAGTGATGATGTGATAGTAGGAACTAGAAGAGGGGCATAAGACAGGATGTAGAAGAAACTGGACAAGTCCAGCACAGCAGAGGTAGAACAGGGAACTACTGTTAAGGGAAAATACCATGCAAATCTGAAGAAAACTCACACATGTCTGAAATTCATTTAGACCCTTGTTTGCTGCTTAGTTGATGAGGTTTACCTAATTTTAAGTGAGGTAATTCACTTTACTTTTAAATTGGAGTTTCTGCTGAAGAGTATAAAGTAGTTTAGCCAATCAAATTTAATTCTGTGCATTTTGCAAGCCTGATTGATTCCTCAGAGCAATTTGAGTGACTCCAGGGAACCTGGTCCAGCTTTGTACAAATGCAAATAAGGAAAGACTTCAGCAAAATGTTAAGGTTTCCAGAGGACATTGAGAGATAAGTAGTAAGTTGGTATAATTTCCCAGACATAACCAGACAAGAAACAACTGGAGCCACATGTTACTGGAAGACAGACAGGGTTCTTACTGGGGGCATCTCTGCACAGAGTATATCAGCATCCTGGCTGGCGGGTGTCAGCCAGAACAAACTTTTCCTGCAGTTAACCTGCTTTTAGCAGTATCTTCCCTTTCAAAAACTCAGAATACCATTGACATCTAGTGGTGAAATCCTGTGCCCAGAGAGTCAGTTTATTGCATCAAAACCGCTGGTGTGAGCTTGAGGGACTGCAGGACATAATGCAGCAGTGAGAGGCTCCTCTGTCATCTGTGTGGTCCACTGACCCCATTTTATTAGATTTGTTGACTCAGATTCCTGTTTAAGTGGACTGATGGGATTATCTGTTCAGCTGGTTTTTGTGCATGCTCTACCCTGGATTTAACTTTCAGGTTTTATGATGAGAGTGCACATTCACTTAGGACAGATGCTAATGGCAATAAAGACTGCAGCCTTCTCATCTGTCAGTAGTCCCTGGAGTCAGCATCTCATCCAAAGCTCTTGGCTGTAGTGAGAGCATTTGGTCTGGGGCAGCTTCTCCAAACATGCTGCAGAGTTGTCTCAGTGTGTTTGACAAAAGCAAGCAAATCCCCAGCCTGCTGGGTTAATGGTGTGAGGCTGAATTCACAGTTTAGCCAAAGGATGGGTTTTGTGAGCCTAAGGAGTGGGTTTTCTTCTGAAGGTGCTGTTGTACATGTGCTCCTGGCGGGCTGGTGATAGTGTGTGGCCCATGTCAGCTGCAGCTGCCACAGGGTGTCACAGAGAAGCTGCAAATAGATAAGACAGGAGCATTTTGTAGTCATATACATGCCTCCTCTGCATCGTAAACCTCATATTTCAGCTACACAGGCAGCATGTATTTGTGCTTTACCCTGCCATTGCTGCAGCTAATGAGTGCAGCTCACTAGGGTTTTCCCCAGACTGGCTGTGATATTGCAGCTGTGGTCACAGTGACAGCCTGGGGTCTGTAACAAGGACTGCTGACACTTGCTCTTTTGTGGACCGGGGAAGAAGAGTGGACAGCAGCGGAAAGTACCATCAGTAGGTAGCACTTATTTAGTGCCACTCTGAGGGCTTTAAAGGCAAATAGAGAATGCTCGCCAGCTTAAGGCACCGGGAGGCAGAGAGGAGCTGTTTTAAGGAGAAGAAACTTCAGAAAGAGAGAGGCTGAGAGACGTGGCCAAGGTCACATGGCTCTAGAGCACTATCCAGATCGAACCTCACCCATCCTTGGGCACCTCCAAGCCATCGGTGCTTCCCCTGCAGCTGCTCACTAAACCAGTTATACACTGTAAGAGAGTCAGTGAGGGCCAAAGAGGCAGGAGCCTGATGGAGACAACTGGAAGCTGAAGGGTGGCAGGACACAGCCTCCTCCTGGATGGCTGCCCACAGCCTCTCTGTCCCCAGAGAAGTGCCCAATTTTCTGCTTGGTGGAGCAGCCCTGGTGTTGCTTACACTGGCTCTCTACTCTTTGAGGCATATATTACTTTGTTTTGAGGAAATCAGTGTGGCTTGGAAAATCTTCACCTTCTTTAGCAGGGTTCCCACCCCAGATGGTGAACTTCCTACAGCTGTTCCTCCTCTGCTGCCTTGTCTGCTCCCTGTATGGGCTGGATGAGCCTGCTCTGGGGAAATGAGGTGGTTTGATGGGTAGGGAAGGTGACTTGAGCAGAGATAGATGATGCAGTCCACAACTGCAAGCACGGAGGAAGTATTTTGGAAGGTGGAGTAAGGTGCTGCACATTTCTTAGGCTCATTGGAGCAACCTGCTTCAGTAGACACAGACCCTCCTCTTCCTGGGGGCTGTTCCCACTGTGGGGCCTCCTCACTGGCCACAGGTAGGCACATTTCCAGTATGATCCTTTGCATCTTCCTCAATGACTTGCCACTGGACTATTCCCTTATTCCCTGGATCTCTTATTTTGCCAAAATATCAACCAGCTCTTAATAGTTTGGGCTGTAGTAGCATTTAGCTTATTTGGTTTTATTTTTTTTTCTGTTAATCATTTAATTGAAAGAAGAGGGGATGCTTTTCATTCCTAGTTTGTAGAATCTCAGGCTGAATGGCAGGAAATGCATACTGTGGCCAAAAAACAGGTAACCTGACCTAGAAAATTGTGTCCTGTCTTGTGCACAGAGCTGTACCTTCAGTTGATTGACAAGTTAGAAACTATGCCACTAAATTTTGCTTTTGAGCTTTGTTCTCCTTTATACCAGCAGTCACTTCTGGAGTCATAGAGAGTACCTGTAGGAGAAAGAACTTATAAGTGATGCAATTGAGGGGAAAGAACTGGTTTTAACCTAGTTTCTGAAAAAAAAGACTGATTTTTTTTTGTCCTTTATAGGTTTTGTCCTTGTAGATTTCTAGATACTTAAGACATATATGTCCAAATCTGGAAGAGTCAAGAAAGGCTCAGAAATATTTCTGTGAGGCAATTCAAAAGGCAGCTGGAAGAGATGAGGGGAGGTAAAACAGGAGACTGCAGCACTGCTGCTCATCCCTGTGGTGCTCTGTGGCCAGGAAGAAGCCAACTCTTCCCTGATTCATGTCAGTTCTTGCTCAGTGGAAATTTTTCTGGTCATAGGAATTAACCTGTGGGCACATTTGAGCAAGGTACCATTGGTAAACCTTGCTTTTTACCCTGGAGGTTTAGTGTCTGGAGGTGCTAGCAAAGCACTGATCCAGGGCCATAATCTAGCTCCTGCTTTTACCACTTTAGGCAAATCTTCTGGTGTTCTTTTGGTTCACATCATAGTCCTTTCCTCCAGCTTTGTTCCCAGTCCTGCCTTTTTGTACACCCTGCAAAGAGGGTGAAGTGTCTGAGTCAGGAGAGTGACCACTTGTGAGCTCTGCACATAACAATAATATCACAATATTCCTGCTACACCATTCCTAGCTGATTGTTACCAGTAAAAACAGCAGTATATATATATATATTTATATTTATATTTATATTTAATGGAGAACAGGAATAATTTTTACTTTCTTATTTCTTCTCTTTAAGTCCTCAGCCACAGCATGGAGAAAACAGGGGTTCAGGGAAATATACAGTGAATACCAGTCCTATTTGTATCTTAAATATTTTATGGTGAAAAGACTAATGTTTGACTACCTTTTCTGAAGCTCACTTAAGGAGGGTAAGCAAAGTGCTTTAGGAAGAAAGAAGTTGTGGTGGTCCTAAATGTTGTTTGGCCAAGCAAGATAATTTGAATATGCCATAATGGCACCAATCTTAGGCAGAGCTGCAGTTGCACAAAGCAAATAATAGTACAAGTGTACTTTATAATGAAGACATAATGGCTTGTGTTTTAATCCACAAAGAGATGTTTCTAGCTGGAGCAAGCTGGGAACCATCAGATCAAGTTTCCTGTCTTAATTTCAATTGCATAGCATGCAAGTGAGCTTAAGTAATATAAACTGAAGTTTGTGTAGTGGTTGTTTTGGGGTTTTTAATTTGTTTGTTATTGTTTATTGTTTTATTTTGTTTGGTTGGGTGGTTTTGTTTTTGGGGGGGACTAGGTTTTTTTTTGTATAAAAAGGAACAAACAGGCAGGAAATATCCCAACTCAGCTCAGTGTTGGTGAGTGGAAGAGGAGTCTCACAATGGCACCTAGGGGCTCATTTGCTTGAGAGAAAACTACCTATGCTGAAGTCCCTCTAGCTGGGAGCTGGCAATGCATTTTAACTGCTCTTACCTGTGCAAGAGCAATTCCCAGCATGGATGATATCTGTTCAGCTTCTCTGATACGGGACAGAGCCTTACAATATTGTAGAGATCTGGTGTCTGTTGGAGTCTGAGACACACAGTGTGTGCCCTTGTTTCTGATACTTAGTTCTAAGATCCAGAAAAACTCTGAATTTCATACAACATGAAATGCATGTGCATGTTTTCATGGTGATACATGAAAACAACTGTTAGAGTTAGATAGAAAAGCTAAAAGTGTCAGTGTGTAGATTAGAGAGTTTTCTTAAGTCACTGGGTGAAAAAGTTAAAGTTTAGAGTTTAAAATAGTTTAGAAAGCAGAAGACAAGATGGAGGTTTTAAACTGTTGTTTCTTTTCCTTCTCTCTTCTTCATGTTCTTCTTCTAGAGGTTTTTTGGGTAATAGTAAGTGATTGGATAGAAATGCTGCAGTGCAGCACACAGATGATGGGTCATTGGGTCATTAAGAAAAATAATATATGTGTCTATTGTTAATTGGACAAGAATAAGTATAAAGTTAAAAGAACTGCATAGTTCAGGGCCATTTTGTGCTTTCAAAGCCAAAGTGAGCCACAAGGCCATTCTGTGCCATCAGAAAGAAATGAACCAGATTGCAGTGAATTGAACTTGTGCAGATAGTCTGGAGAGACCTGCCAAATTTTGTGAAAACATCCTACCAAATACGAGAAACAAGATCCTAACAGGCTTTGGAGTCTTTGTCCTGACCTGGAGGACTGTGATAAGCAGGACTCCCTGTGAGGGAATGTCCTCAAGGAGCTCAGCTCACAGGAGGCTGAGAAATCCAGGAGTGAAAAAAAGTACAGAAGTGCAGCAGAATCAAGAGAGAGAGAAAAAATAAATGAAAAAGAATTTTAAAAAAAGTTACAGTATCATAACTTTTAGGCACTTATGCCCAGCCTGTGGGAGATGTCAGGTAAGTCCTGCATTTGAAAACCACGTGGATAAGTATTCACTATTTCATTAATCTGGCTGCAGACAAGGAAAAACTAATTTTAGTTCTGGCAGGGAACTGGATGAGACTTTTCTTTTTCTTCACTCAATAGCAGAGTCTTGAGTGGCTCATTTCTCTCCAGTCTTGACCTCGTTCTGCTCTTGTTTCTATGGCAAGGCTTCACATTTGTTTCGCTGAAAGCCTGTGTGGAGTGAAAAATCATTTGTGGGCGAGGTAACTGTCTATGACAGAATTTGATTTGGGAAAATGGCATCATCATAGCAGCTCAATTGAAGCAAAAGTGCTGGAGCAAAAGTATCAAACACAGCCATAGCCGTACTAGTAGCAGGGATGATACAGGTTGTGGTGGTTAAGCTACAAGTGTGTCTTACATCACAGTAAGACACAGACATTGGGCATCCTGGGTCATTCCTCAGCAACCACAGCAGAAGGTATTTTAGGCTTGCTTTATACATCAGTGACTTCCTCTGCTTTAATTCTGTGAGTAAGATGCCAGGCAGCCTTCAGAAAGGCATGATCTTTGGGGTATTTGTGATAACCAGTGTGACACTGCTGAATAGGTGTAACCAGCAGGTTCCTGATGGCTGCCAGGCACCTTCCTGGGACCACATTTGGCCCTGGGAGCCTCTGTATTCCTGCTGTCCGTGTCATGATCAAAGCATTACCAAGCACAGTCTTGTTGGACGCTGCAAAAGAGTGCAGGTAACATTCTATAACCACTGTCACACCCTCTTCAACCTACTTTTTATTGACACTTGGTTAAAACAGAGATTTTCCTTTATTACCAGTGATTTAAGGTTAGATTCTGTGAGATTACACACACAAATACTTGATTAATCCTCCTTAAAAGGAAATAAAGTGGAGGACTAGCCTGTGATATTTGCTTATATGTATAGATAAATTCTCTGTCAGGAAATATTTAACCTTGAGCTTAATTCGGGATAGACTGTAGCTGAAAGATAATGAAAAAGATTAATGTTCTGCAGTGACTTGCAGCATTCTGGACACTACAGGGAAATTTGTCAAATGGAACAGCACAACAATGACACCTTCTGTAAAACACTAGAAATGTCACGTCTTACTGCTTTGGCTTCTTCCCTTGGAAATTCCTAACCTATACCTGGCAGGGGGCTGAAACAAGCATCTCTACACAGAAGTCCTTTCCTTACCAGGCTGTACACATGCATCCCAGACTGTCATACCTCAAGCTGTGAAAACCATTTTGACAATCCTATTCCACGTTTGTTTGGGTTTTTTTTCCTGTCCAAAAAAGCATGCTTGCCCAAATGAGTGAGAAGTTGAATTCCTCACCTGAATGGCTTCAAGATCACGGCAGCATGAATAGGGGGCCCAGCCCAAGGTTAGAAGTACTTCTAAGCCAGATATTAAAAAATATTCCACTGCATTGTATTTCCTAAAAGAATTTGTTAAAAGGAGAGAGCACAAGAGGGAGCCAGACTCTGCATCCTGCTAAAGGCTCTTGGCTGTGTGTTGGGAAACAGTAAGGGGAGCCTGGAGCTTGGTCCCTGTGCTCCAAGCTCTGTCTGTATTCGTTCAGTGGCTCTTGTACTAGGTTCTGTGGACACCAGGCCTAACTTTCAGAACTCCCCTGCCCCAGGTGATGTCCAAGGATTTGGACCACAAAGTCAAATCTCACATCTTTCCCCCTGACATCAAAGGAAGTAGAAGAGCATCCCATTCAGGCCAGACAAGAGGTGTAGGATATGTTTTTGAACTCCTTTGCAGTGAGGAGGAAACACAGCACAGACCTCATGTTTCATCTCCCCAGCCACTCCATTCTCATGGTGCAGGCGTGGGTGAAGAGCACTGGTGCTGCTGGAGCAGGTTTATCACCTCTCTGAGAGGAGCACAGCCGCTGTGGGGTGTCTGGGGGCAATGGCACTCACTCCTCAGAAGGGTGCCTGAGAGCATGTGAGGGCATGGGAGACAGGAGCCTGAGCCCCCAGCCTCCTGTGCTGTGTGTGCTCAGCACCCACATTTCTCGGGAGAGGCCCTCCCCAGGGTCTGCAGCCGACAGCCAGCACCCACTTTGGAAGCAAGCCCTAACTTTAATGCATCTGGGACTTTTACTGGCACTGATTTTAGCTGAAAATCACTCTTGCAGGGACAGAGTTGGGAGCTGAATTTCTTCTCCCTGAACCCTCAGACCAGGGTCTTCACCACACATCAGCCCCTCAGTTGCCCCATACATCCTGAAATTATCCTCTGCGCTTCCACTTTCTGTAAAGGCATCAAGCAAAGTCCTTATCTGCCATTTTGCTGGGTTACTGGAAATGGCACAAAGCTCTGTTTAAGAGTGGAAAGTAATTCAGATTCCTTCACATATGGGGCAATAATTATCAGATATATAAGGTCAGCTCAAGGTTTCAATGTTGGAACAGCTACCCACAGGATGTTACAGGGTGAACACACACCAGGATATAACACAGGGTAAGATGGGAATGTGGGCTCTGTAATTCAGTGTGCACAACCAGTGCCATGCAACTCTTGCAGCACACAGGCATCAGTGTCAGGGGCAGCTCTGCTCTGTTAACACCATTTCTTCTATCTGAAACTTGTCAAAAGGTTTAGATTAGAGTCCCTAAAACTTCTGGCAAGTCAGTAAGATCTTCATTATTTTTAAGAGAGCAAAACTAAGAACTTGAGCTCTGCTCCATATAATATATCCTCAGGATATTTTTTCACCTGTGTAATTTGACTGACTATAGCAGTGCTAGTTCAGATTTTTTTTGTGTTTATTTTCCTGATAATACTCCTGCAAGTGACAGATTGCACAATTAAAATGTGTATTACTTCACAATTTTATTCACATGCATTAGATTCTGAAGGCTTTGCACCATTGTGCCCCAGGTAAACAGGTGTCCCCTTGCACATCAAGCAGCATTAGTTGGTTTTTACCTCTATTTCAGCGACCTGCACCCTCTTGAGTGCACCTGGTATGATGAGAATTCAGCTGAAAGAAAATTGAGAAGAAGGCATTGTTGGAATGGTATTTCATGTTACCATATCAGATGCAATGTCAGGAGCAAGTTACTGCCATGGCAGCTACCTGAAATTTTATATGTTGTTAGCTTTAAGTACCAACCCATATGAATTTGTGTAGGTGAGTTAGGTGTTGATCAAGTCTGTTGACATCAGTGACACATTTGTATTTCAATGCCTGTTGGATTTCACTCTTTCACGGCTGAATTTAGTTTTTGAAACTCAAGACTCTTCCCACTCCCTGGCTACACAGCCCACACCCTGTTGGTTGCTCCCTCCACCAAGGTTACTGGTCTCCCACAGAGGGTGGTGGATGCCCAGCCAGCCCTAAGGGCAGGCAAGGTCATGGGCAGCAGGTCCCATGGCTGTTTGGCATCTTCTGTTCATTTTGTTTTGGTGTGGTGGTGGCCTTGGTTGAGAAACATTGACAATGTTAGCTTGCTGGCAAGGATAACATCCCTTTTGGGGTTAGCAATGCCTATAACATTCTGAATTTTTTTGGAGATGCACTGCATTTGCATCTAGACATGTGTATCTCCTCCCTCTCCTCATCTGGCACACGCAGGCACTCACACATCTCTTACAGAGAAAGGGTGAGCTATTCATAGGAGCCTGGCTGGGCTGGGTGCTGGGGCTTTTTGTTGGGGCTCCACAGGGTGCCTCATCCCTCAGCAGGGGTAGGCATCCACTCAGCCACACAACCACAGAGCACAGTGCCACCCAAAAAAGAGCATTAATTAAAGGGTGTCAGGAGAGGAGAAAAAGAAAATAGTTTTTTTTTGTGGGGAGGAGGAAAGCAAGGACAATATATTTTCTTTTAAGAGGAGAAAATAAAGAGATATTTTGCTGCCATCTCTAATTTCTGGAGAGAATTTTCCTTCTAATATTGCATATCAAACCTTCTGCCCATTTTCATGCAATTTGGCATGGCAATGTTTGCAGACAACACTGAAAATTGAACTGCTTCTTTTGGTTTATTCTCTATACTAAATACAGCACAAACCCTGCTATCAGATGTGCTTTCAGATCCAACCTGCTGCACTCTAAAAATGTCACACACCAGCATTAGGGAAATTCTGCAGTATTTAGGTAGAACTATGTCAGTTTTCAGTAGAATTGCTGGATTTTATTAATTAGATGTTATAATGTAAAACCTGTATAGATCTGCACTATATGTACATATATACATCTTTAAGAGAAAAAAAACAAAACATCAAACTAAGCAAGTGTTTTCTTTTTGTGAAAGGCCAGGAACTGGATTGTTACACAGCACAGCAAGTTTGCTAAGGAATACTGTCAATTCTATAAATTAGATTATCTGGTAGTAAATCAGAAAATCAGAACTATTTGGATTAATGACCCCTCTGAGCAGGGACAAATACAAGTGCTCTCTCCACAGAATTACTTCCTTGGGGCTGTGTTCATTAAATCCAAGAATCCAAGCAAGCTGTAAGGGCAGCCCTCTGGATACCCTTTCCCTGCCTTTGGAGAAGGAGGGTAGCAGTGAAAGAGTGTTTGTTTCCCTCTTACAGGTTATTCTTTTCCTTCCCCATCTTTGTGGTGGCACCTCTCACACCTCCCTGAAGCAGCAGGTTTTTGCAAAGTGATTTCAAGATGTTCTGTGGGAGTGCATCAGGATCACAACCAGTTCTGCATTTTTTTCCCAAATTTTTCAGATTAGTTTCTTGTTCCTGCTTCCAAGACTTTCATTTTAACAAAATGCCTACAAGTGCTGACTGCTGGGGTTACAGCTGGACAGCAGAGCTACCTTTTGCCTAGAGCTTCTGCAGGAGGAAATGCTTTCTATAATAAATGTGGCTGCAAATGCCAATGATGCCAATAAGGCTAAAGTTAGGTTTCCATTAGCAAAATTCAATTTTTTAGAATAAATTTCATTTTTTTTCTATTTCTCCTCAGACCACCATTATAAAACCACTGAATTGCTGAATACTAATTTTTTTGTTAAACACTTTGTTCTGTGAACAGTGAAATTAACGAAAACTGGTTTTCAGTTAATTAAATTGGCAATTTCCATGTTAATTTCTCTGTCTTCAATCCTTTCATGTCCACTGCAGCAGATCCTGGATCTTTCCCCCATGTTCCATTTTATTTTCAACCTCCGTCTCCTCTGTCTTTGGTCCTGATTTTCCCCATGCCAGCCTTCCCCAGGGCTCAGCACCCTCAGATCATCAGGCTGTGTGTCCATCATGGCTCATCCCTAGCTGGGCACAGGCTGGCCAGGTTGTCTGGTTTTGCAAAAGCCCAATGGAAAACAGATTTCACTCAACAGGTTTTCAGGGAAAGAGGGAAGATGATAACCTGGGACTGTTCCTTCTCTCAAGCTGCAACTTTTCACAAAATATATGATAATTTTTTTTTAAATTTTGTTTGTTTGTTTGGTTGGTTTGTTTTGTTTTGGTTTTTTTGGGTTTTTTTTTGTTTTTTTTTAAATTGCAGTTGGCTGTGGAGCTCCTGCGGTAAAATTGAGGGATGGAGCAGTAACTGAATGTTACAATTGCATCAGTCTTCCTTCTTTAGAAAACTAGGCTAAAATGGCTTGGGAAACCTGAGCCCCACAAATACCTGAACACGAGAAGAGCATTTTGAGAGCTGCTGGTGACACAATGACTGAAGTAAGTAGATGAGTAAACTGGGAGGGGTTGCCAATGTGAGACATTTGCAACAAGAAAAACTTAAGGGAAATGAGTGTCTTGAAAAAAGCCTGATGAGAGTGAAAAGTAGGAATGGCAGAGGAACTCAGTCTACTTTCATCTGTCTAGAAATGTCCATCTTTTCTACATGCATTTGAAATTGTGTTTAAAAATGAAATGACTCCCCACACACTTTAAGTCTTGGTACTTCCCCAGTAGGTAGTGCAAACCAGGAAGCAGTTTCTAGGTGAGATAATAAATACATATGTACTTGCAAGTTAATTTTTATAGATTTCTAAAAGCTTTTGGAACCTTTCAAATGTCATGTAGTGCTGCGCAAGGAAACTGTGAATTGATAAAACTCCACATGACTTTCAGGGAAGTTGGGGCAGTCAGTCTGAAGAAGAGAAGGCTCTGGGGAGAACTTTCCATTACCTATAGTAAGGTGGAGAGGGATTTTTTTACAAGGGCATGAAATGATAGTACAAGGGGTAATGGCTTCAGACTGAAACAGGGAAGGTTTAGATAAGATATTATGAAGTTCTTCAGTGTGAGGGTGGTGAGGCACTGAAAGAGATTGTTCAGAGAAGTTGTGCATGGCCCATCCCTGGAAGTGTCCAAGGCCAGGTTGGATGGAGCTTTGAGCAATCTGGTCTAGCAGAAGGTGCCCCTGCCCCTTGCAGGGGGTTTGGAACTAGGCAATCTTTAGAAAGTCCCTTCCAACCCAAACAATTCTAGAATTGTATGATTCTCTGTGTGCACTTAGGGAGCTGTACTTTTCTCCTCAAATGGCAGCCCTGATGAAAGCATTTCTCTGGGGTATAGCACTGAACTCTTTGTTAGTAGTTTGACAATATGACAGTGAGACACCTGGCACAGCAAGAGAGTGGAAAAACTGTGTGAGCTGCACATCAAGCAGGGACAGGATCTTCTTGGCATTTATGTCTATGTTAAAATATTTCCACTTTCCTCTACTGAGCCCTGTGAAGAACTTGGGCTCAGAGGACACTCCTCGGTTGGCAATTTGGGTCATGATGGCTGGCTGAGCTATGTTCAAACAAACATCTGGCCCTTCTAGCTCTGGGATATTAAAAATGTGCAGCATTTCTGTATCTTTTTGGGGATACAGCCCCATATGTGTGAGCAAAGCAGAATTCACAGTACTTTTATGGTCGGAAAAGCAAATAAATGAAGATGGTCTGTGTTGGATATTGACAGACACATGATGTGCTGCTTGCCTTGAAACCAGTTTTCTTTGTAGGAAACAAGGCTGTTTCCTATGCAGCCTGTGATCAAAATGGGCAATCAGGTAAAAATAAATTAGGTTTTCATCTCTGTTTTCACTGACAATTTGAGGGGATTTTTGTAAAATCCTTCTTAGCAATGCTTACAAGTCCTGCCTCTAAAGATTTCAGGGAAGACACCTCTTCATCCAGCAGTTTTTTGGCTGTCTGGAGGAGGTGCATGCCCTGTGCAACATTCCCTGAGAACACACCCTGAGAGGAGGATGTTTTCTGTGTAAATGGGATAACTTTCTTCCTTGAACCTCCTGACACTCCTCACCAAACACACTGAGAGGAGAATCAAATAACCTGTTGCTTCCTCTCTTATCTGTCTGCAGGATTAGTGCAGTAGTAACTCTATGACAAACTGTACCACAGCAGATCTGCATCCAAATGCTCCTAAAAACCTCTGTGGTTTCATAACAGGAACAAGCAATGTGACATTCCCAGTCCCGGATGTACAGCCTGATTTGTTCCTTTTACAATCTTCTTGCTCATGACCTCAGTTTTGTACAGCACGCTCCAGGGACGCTTGTGCAAAACCAGCCATAAGTAAAGACAGTTGTATATTTCATTAAAGTAGATGAAAGGACTGAAAGAGTAATGCCAAATGGACAGGAGCAGTGGAACTGAAAAGCTAAAAGCTTCTACTAAAGCACCAGTTTATCACTTGCAACTTGATGTTAGTAGGGCTTCAGCTGAAAATACTTCTTTAAATCCTGAAACCCCCAAATGTTTCATATTATATGTGTTTGTAAGTAATAAAGACTCTTTTAAAAGTGTGGCAGATCTCTTTATGTACTTAATTATGTAGCTAATGCAAGTTTCCTTAATTTCCAAATCTCATCTGCATAGACACAAAGATCACAGAACAATTTGGAGGCTTGCTCTTTAACCAAGGGGAAAAAAAAAACAACAAAGGGAATAATTAAACGACCAAAAGTATTTACAAATAAGATAGCATCTGACAGAAAGCCATGGGGGGCATCTTCCATTGTAATTCTTCTTTTTAATGGCAGTATTTAAAAGAAAATAGAGAAAGAACCAAAAGTCACTAGGAAATATCTGAGCACTGATTTTTAGTTTACAATGCTGCTTTTAAAGGTTTTAAAAATTATGTTTACCTTGTGTTGTTCCATTTTATCATTCTCTATTCTGTAAAAGATTTAAAAGGTTCTTCGGAGATACAAGATGTGTAAAAGGTATATAATTGTGTCCTATAACATTCTATTCCAATCTGTACTAGGTAGCAATAAATATGTGGATAAACATATATGCAGATAAGCACTGAATTATATTGAATGACATGTGGTCCTCTATGAAATCCCATATTTTTTGCAATTGGGATATTCATGCCTTTATTTTCTCTGATCTGAATGAGACATCCTGTGTCAGAAGCTTTCTGGGCATGATAAAGAACAAATGCATTAGAAACAGGCAATGGGTATTATTCCTCCCTCTTGCAATGACTTAAACAATGAACAGCAATTCTTGGAAAACAAACAAATAAAACCCATAAATAGCTGTTGCAGAAATGTTTTGATTCCTGAAAGGCAGTTTACAAGCTGTAGCACTAGCTAGATACCATGTGGAAACTGTAGAACTAGAGTGATATCAATAAATAGAACCAAGGCAGTACATCTTTAGCTCACATGGAGACTTCTGAGGTTATAAAGCCTGGCTGCCTTTACAACCCTTTAAAGCAGAGTAAGATTTTACAGGTATTTGTCAAATTGATTTAAGATTCATTAGGGGTCCACAAACCTCATTACAACATTGCAATTTTTAGTTATTCCAACTGCAAAATCCATACCCTAAATATGTTGAGCTTCCATTTCCAGCTTTAAGATCTTATTATTGTCTTTGCTACTTTTTTCCTACTATTCTACAGGACACTGAACATATTCATGAGAGAAAAATCCATGTCAGATTCTTAAATGCATAGAAATGTGAGGCACTAAAAAATCCCTGAACTAAAAATGGGTTTGGGGCAGGAGACTACAGTGACAAATATAAATTTTCTCTGTCCTCATAGCCTCTTTTCCAGATGTCCATATCTGGTACTTTTGGAGAGGTGATATTTGTCTGAACTGATGTTTGTTTTGATCTGTTTTGGCTGTCCTTATAGTTCTCCTATGGATATTTGCACAGCTTGTTAAGGAACACCTTTTAGGTGTTATGTGCTCTTTGAATACATAGATTGTGCTCTCTGGCAGATTTGACTGCAGGGCACTTGTTTGATCATTATGAAAGCATCAACATAGTTCTTAAATTGTAAAAGACTTTGTACTTTCTTTGTCTCAGAAGGATGCTGTGGAAGGTGGTCATCCACTGTGATGTGCAAAAACTGCCACCTGCTCCCACTGTATGTTTTTACTGTTGGGGGATGGATCTGCGAGCATTACTCCTCTTCAGCCTCTGGATTGTCAGTGGCTCAGAAACCTACAAAGCTACTTTGACAAAGAAGGTCAAAAGGGGTACCCTTTGACTGTTTGATCTTCGTTAAGAATTGGCTTTGCATTTAATTATGCAAATGTTTCCACAAGGTTTGAGAAATACCTGTGGAGTGACATATATGCTGGAAGATGAATGAGTCCTGTTCTTTCTTATTTAGGCTCCTGTCAATGGTACATGAGCAGCTTAAGAAATTCATCTTGTGTCTTCTCAATAACTATGATTGCAACTTCTCAAAGCCTTGACTTGGGTTAAGTGAATGTATCTATATTCTACCTTTTACCATGCTCTTGGATTTTCTTGTGTATTTCCCTTAAAAACAAACAAAAAAAAATAGATTGGCTTGACTTCTTTTTATTCTTGGGTTTTTTTTAGCTCTGAAAAGTAGTTTTGAGTAAAGGATGGGAAGAAAATACCTAGGACAGATGGCTCTTCATATTCATCCTGAAAAGTTAATATAAGAAACTCAGAATTATTTTTATTACCTTCTCAGTGAGGTATGGACAGCATGTAACTCTGAACTAGCATATAGCCATAATAAAAATTAAACAGCTCATCTAGGCACTTAGGAAATGGCTATAACTACTCAGGGCCTTCATTTAATAATAACAAAATTTTAAAGATAGCAGATGGCATTATTTTTGTACATTTGACTTTACTGGGGTGAATTTTTATATTTTTTTTTTTTTAATGTCAGTGTTAAATACATTCAATATTAAATATTTTAATGCTAGTGTTGCTGGGAAAAGTATCTCATTAAAGTCAGTGAAAGGCGTTATGGGCACAGAGAAACAAACATGTAAGTTCTACTTTTGCATATGTATGTCTTCCCACTACAACTATCAGAGATAATTTTGCTTAGATCTACATAAAATATGCATCTTTGGGGAACTTTTAGTTAAAGGGCTGTGTATTCTGTCTTCATAAGCACTGGGTAGGTTATGTATGTTTTGGGTTTGGTAATCCAGTAGTTATTTCTGTGATCCATACAAACAAAATACCCAAACCAATAAGGTAACTAAACCTTTAATTACTGTAATGTATGTAACAGAGCATTTCTCCTCCTCCCTACTTCCCTTCGCCCAAATCATCCCTCATTCCCCTGGGCATCGTCTGGTTGCTAAAGCATTGAATCCATCACAGTGCACTTAAACGGCTGCGGGAAATTTGTTTTACAAGGCTGGTTTTAACTGAACTACCTGCTGTGCACCACATTGCCACTGTTTGTGAAATGAATGATGGGAAAAGCAAGTCTGTGATTTCATTTGTTCAGACCGATTAGTCACACGTTGCATATGGTATCATTTGCTTGTCACTTAATGACTGACCAGCCTGCCTGAATCATTAGTGCGGCAGTGCAATGAAAGGAAGACATAAACATAATGATGAGCTCAAGGAAGTGGAGTGCTGTTTTACCTAAAAGAAATGGTGCGCAGAAATCCAGCACAGCTGCAGGTGCTCCGACGACAATGTGGGAAGCAGTTAGCTTCCAATTTAGCAGAAAATTAAGAGCGAAAAAACTGTTATTTGTGAGAGAAGATACTCATGGCAAGCAATCATCCATGCTCTATATCCACAAGATGAGCATTCAGCTGTCTTTGTCGTGACTTAAAACAATTGGTATCTTGGGCAGCATTCAACACCAGATTGGTGCTTATTATCTGCAGTTTATTCTTTCTTGGGATATTTTGTAAAACCCCCCCCCTTTATTTTATGGTTAATTTGCTTGCTTGAATGTAAAGCCATTTAAGCTGAAAAATCTGGATTGGGGTTCATCATTGTGCTAGTGCTCTGAGCTGTGTGATGCAACATAATTGGCAATTTTAAAATTCATAATCCATTTTGTTTCATGCATATATACACACACACCCTGCCACCCCCTCTCTGCAAACCAGTAAAAAAGCACGATTGGAGCATGTGGATTCCTTCAGTGGAATAACAGGAATCAGCAAGAGGCGAGTTTTTATAAAGTTAAATAATGGAATATAATCCCCAAAGAAGAAATATGGAAGTATGAATGGATCGGAAATATCCTCATTCTTGCCTAGGCAAGGCTTCTGCCAGCTTTAGAAGAGCTTCACATTGCACAAAATTACTGGAAAATCTAAAATTTTTATGTATGTCATTTTTAGTGATTTTGGTAGCAGGCTACTGAGGTAAAACATTGTACGGCAGGAGACACTGGAATTTGGCATTAAAAAGGAACACGCAATAATTTATTAAATGCACGGCTGTTTATACATTGCTATTTTTTCAGAAGAACTTAAAATTTACTTTTTCTAATTTTCATCATTCTGATGATGAAAGGCAAACTAGAGAAAATTCAGGCCCTGAGTCCTTCTGTAAAAGCATTTTGTTTTTTCTCTCCTATTTTATGTCTGGTATTTGTTCCTGGAAAAGCTTTCATTTCTGGACTTGCTTACTGACCTAGGAGGCCAAGGGATTTTCTATGTCTCACCCACTTACCATAAGGTATGGCGCTGGCAGGGTTGGTTATTTTTTTAAGGTTTATTGCTTCAAGAGTAAATTGGATTTCTACATCAAATTCTGTCTTGCCTGAGCTTGTGATTTTAGTACTTCCTTGTGCTCCATTTTTGTTTTCACCAGCTGGCCACAGCCAACACTCAGCTCCACTCTATTTCCCTCTGGCTAATGGCCAGCCGCCTTGCCTGCCAACTCTGCTTGTGATCCGCTGGTTCCTCTCCACCCATTTCCAACATTCCTGTCAGTTCACACCCTCTACTTCATTAAGCATAGACTCTGGTTTTCCAGAAATGAAGGACTCTTTATGATGCTGGGATAGAAATGGTTTGAGTTCACCAACGCCAGAGTACCAGAGCTTCAGGATTTGACATGTTGCACCTACATGGGAGGAGATGATACTGAGCTGTTCTCCTGGTAGGACTCTGTTCACTCTGAGGTGAAAACCTTTATATCTGAGGAAGTTAATTTCATCAGCAATTGATAATGGAATTATCAACCTTGAGTGAAAAAAATTTCACTGGGTATTGTATAACTTGAAAACTTAAAGTATTTCTCTGCTCTATTCAGTTCAAATTCACTAGGCCTATACGCTCTGAATTTCTGTTTTCTGGCAATCCACCAATCTGTTCTTCAAAGGGAAGGTGCTGAAGCCTTAAACCAAGTGACCTCTGTGAAAGATGGCTACAGTCACTAATTCACAGAAACATAGAATCATGGAATTAGATGAGTTGGAAAGGTTCCACAAGGATTGTCAAGTCCAATTCCTGGCCCTGCAGAGCACCATCGCCAAGAGCCACACTGTGTGCCTGAGAGTGTTGTCCAAACACTTCTTGAACTCTGTCAGGCTTGGTGCCATGACCACTTCCCTGGGGAGTCTGTTCTATTGCCCAACTTCTTTCTGGGTGAAGAACCTTTTCCTGATGTCCAACCTAAACTTCTCCTGACTCAGCTCCATGTAATTTCCTCCAGTCCTGTCACTGGTCACGAAGTGAAGATATCAGTACTTGTCCCTTTGCTTCCCCTCATGAGGAACTTGTAGACTACAATGAGGTCTCCCCTCAGTCTCCTCCAGGCTGAACAGCCCAAGTGACCTCAGCTACTCCTCACAAGGCTTCCTCTCTTCAGATTCTTCATCATCCTCGTGGCCCTCCTTTTTGATCGTCTCTAACAGCTTCATGTCTTTTTTATATTGTGGCATCCAAAACGGCAGACAGAACTTTAGGTGAGGCAACTGCAGTGCAGAGCAGAGCAAGACAGTCCCCTCACTTGGCTGCCAGGGCACTGCTGAATCACCTTGTTATTCACCAAGGCTCCCAGATCCCTTTCCATGATACTGCTCTCAATCTTCCTCTTTCCAACATCCAGGGTTGCCCCATCCCAGGTGCAGAATGCAGCACTTTCCCTTGTTGCACTTCATGTGGTTGGTGATTGCCCAGGCCCTTCATTTGTTGAGGTCTCTGCAGGGTCTCCCTGCCTTCAAGGGAGTGAACAGCTCCTCTCAGTTTTGTATCAGCTGTGAACTTGCTGAGTATCCCTTCCAGTCCTGTGCCCACGTCATTTATGAAGATGTTGAAGTGCACAGGGCTGAGAGCGGAGCCCTGTGGAACCTCACTGATGTCATCTCACTCCCTACAACACTTTGTGCCTGACCCATGAGCCAGTTGCTCACCCATCTCCTGAGGTGTTTATCCAGCTGTGTGTTGGGCATTTTGTCCAGAAAGATGCTGTGAGAGACAACATCAAAAGTTTTGCTGAAGTCCAAAGGAGATCACATATCTCTCAAGAGTTGAGCACTTGGAATGTAAACAGAAAGTTAGCAGTTACAAGGAAGGGAGTTAAAAACAAGACAGAAACCATCATTTTTCAACTCTTTAAACTGTAGATGTGCTCATACCTTGGCCACCCTTTGTCTTCCTAATTGGTCCACCATAGATAAGGCAACAGGAGGTGTAGAGAAGGGCAGCAGAAATACCAGAGACTAGGATTTCCAAATGGAAAAGTGACACCAGGGTGGAAAACAAGAGAGTCATATATGATCATAAACTCCAATTACTCTGAATTTCTCACAATACAGGAGCAATGTCAGATAGCACTTCTGAAACAAATAATAATACATGTAATAGTATATTTTCACCTGGCACATGGAATTCCTCTCCAGTATGCTGTGGAATTCAAAACAGGAATATTAATGAAAAAGGAGATTATTTTTTCTCATCTGTACATTTGGATTTGGAGAACATGAAGGATCTAGGTAATTGCAGCCCTCCTGGAGAATTTCAGCTTGTTGTTTTAAGAAGTTCTGGGCAACTTTTCACTTGTGTTTATTATTGGTTTGGTCTCCAAATGGCAGTGGAGCAGCATCTCACCAGATGAGACTTGTCTCACATTGAGACAAGAAAAGTTCAGCTATCCAACGTTAATGAAAAATTTACAATAGCACTGAAAGTCTATCTTTGAGACAGGCATTCATAAGCACTGCAAGGTGAACTCTATAAAGTCTGGGTAACTGAACAGTTGTTTAACCCAAATGTTAAAATTGTGCAAGCTATAAAATATTTAATAGGCGCTGGCTCATACTGAGTTTGTGAGTTTCATGCATTCAGATGGTGAGGCGCAGTCTCTGCATCCTAATTGATGGCAACAGCCTCACATTGACAGCTGCCAATGTATAATGACTCATATTTAAGAAATGTGTTCATAGTTGATTTATTTACTCATTGAAATAAGAATATCTTTGCTGGCAGAGTTCCTTAAGAAAACCTAGTTTATTTTAAAAAGTAAAGCAAAAGAAATACTGGAGAATTTACAGAAAATCACTGAAATCTTCATGAGAGATCTGCCTGGCTTGCTCCATCACTTTTTCTGATCACCAAAATTCATGTAGGAATCAACCAAAGATACCTGCAAACTTCACCCTAGGGGAAAAAAAAAAAAAAAAAAAAAAGGGGTAGAAGTAATAGGGAAAAAATAGTTCAAGGAAACCTATTTTTATATTCTGGTTTTAAACTTTATTTGCAAATAAATCTGAAAATAATTCAAAATAAGCCAGTGCACCATCCTCATATTTCAAGTCTAATGGTATTAAATGCTCAACAGATTTCAAAATATTTCTGTTTAACTTCTTTTTACTTTTCTAACCAAGGAACTATGGATGACATTATTTTCCCGTAACACCAAGTAGAAGCAGAATAGCTTCAGACCAACTTTAAGTATATTACATATGACCCCATAATCCATCCTCCTCTTGCATTTACACAAGTAAAACCAGTGTGTACCTTCAGAGCCCTGGTTTTCTTTTATTTACTTGATTTCAGAAACAAAGAAGTCATATGGAGATTAACACTATGAGCCAGCATGGGGACCAAGCAAAAACTAGAAAAAAGCAATTATTGCTGTTGCTGGCATTCTTGTACAATGCTCAAATTGCAAGGCTGTGAGTGCTACCTGCCACATTCTGATTTTTTATAAGCCACTTTTGTCTTCAGCTAAAAGCATTAGAGTATTTTGCAGATATTCCACATTCTGTACTCTTGTAACTCAAATATTTAGAGGAAAAAAATCAGGTATTTTAATAAACCTCTTGACCATTGAAAGTAAAACACAGTATGAAATAATGACAGACATTATTTCTATACCCAGCACAATTTTATAGCTAGGTGGATATATCCTACTGTATATTACTCAAGGAGTCCTCCAGACACTGGATGAAGCTGTGCCCTCCACAACTCCGTAAGGTTGCCCAGAGAAGTTGTGGAGGCCCCATTCCTGGCAGCGTTCAAGGCCAGGCTGGATGGGGCTCTGAGCAACCTGGTCTGGTGGAAGATGTCCCTGCCCATGTCAGGGGGTTAGAACTAATGATCCTTAAGGTCTCTCCCAACCCAGTTCTATGATTCTGTGATAATATAGGAAAGTCCCTAAGAATTGTGCAGTCTGCACAGTAAGCAGTTCACTAGAGAACTTGTATGGCACAAACTGTTTGTGATCAAGGTGTTGGGAGGCAACTGAGTGACCCTACTCTTGGAGCCCAGATGTCCATCCAGCACTGTCCAGAGGACTGAGATAGTCACTAAGGCCATAGTGGCCATTACTTGCATCTCTTACTAGCTCAGGAAGCTAAAGGAAGAAAAAGAAAAATATGGGAGATGAAGAAGGGCTGTCTAGCAGAGTGTGGCTGTCCATCTATATGGCTGGAGCCAAAACAGGAAGAAAGGCCAGATTTTCCTGGGGCACTGGAATACTCTTTCGGATACCTAAAAGTTCTCTGAGATAAAACTCTCATTATTGATGTTCTTCCTTTGACCACATCAGTGTAAAGGTGACAGCCACTCACTCATTTCTATTGTGAATCTGATCTTCTTTTAGGAGCACACAAGGAATTTTGTGAAGAGCTGAAAGGAATGTTTATGGTCATGTGAATTTTTGGTTTATTTAAGTGAGAGGAAAATAAAAAGTTTGGTCCAAGCAAAGGCAATCTATTTTCACAGTCTAAATCCTGCATTTTTTCAGAATAATTAGTTTCCCTTTCTTGTCTCTAAAACGTCTCCAGGACTTCCCCTATAGATAAGATACACCATGGTGAAAATTAAATGGGCATAGTGGCAGAAAAGTAAGAAGGGCAATCCTCTCTGTGCTACAGAGTGAGAGCATCCACAGCCTCCTCTGCAGCCAGTCTCTCCATTTTCACAGGCAGAGTTTCAGGGAAAGAATTGAGAGGGAAAATGTTGCTCCTGCTGTGACAATGAAAAGTCAAGCCAGTCTCCAGGAAAGAATAGTAGTTCCAAGAGGGGATTTTCCCACAGAGTAAATTGTTTGTAGGAGTCCCATGGTTTCATTGTAATGGTCCCTGAGGAGGCAGTCTTCCTGGTGGATTGCTGTTGTGAGTCAGCCTAGCAGGAAAGCAAGCCTTGCATGGAGGCAAGCAGTCATTAAACTCCTTACCTGTCACTCATAATTCAGATCTATGCAGATTTAACAAGTCCTTCTTCTGTAGCTGTCTAAATTCTGACCTTCAAGAGTTTGTTGAAAGGAAATGTCCCTCCCTCCTCCTCTCTAGAATAATTTTAAAGTCACCAAATATCAGAGAAAAAAACCTTTATTCTGCTCTCATGTACCTGGATTGCACAGTGTCAATACTGATATTGATTCAGAAAGCATATTATGCAGATGTTGCTAAAATATTTGAAATTCAGTGGATAATGTAAATTTTGTTAGTGTGAAATTCAGTATAAATTTCGATTTTCTCTCTGTTTTTAACTTTCACATCACATGCCAAAGTGGAAGAACAAAAGCAAATTAACTAATCTCTTACATGAAATTAATTTACTTCACCTACTTGTTTAGTTATAGTTATATATCTATGCCATATAAAAATATTATTTTATCTATTGGTGAGTCTATCTATCTATCTATCTATCTATCTATCTATCTATCTATCTATCTATCTATCTACTTATATACCTACCACTGCACTACCTCACTGGTGGAGGTCTGCAAAAATCACTGCTGCTCCAGCTTGCTGTCAACAGGCAGCCTGTGTGGCTTACTGTGGAAAAACAAATCTGACAGTAATTACATGAAAGAACCGATGTGCAGAGTCCTTACCCAGGGACTTTGGTCACAAAAAAAACCCATATACAGCAGAAGTATAAAGAATGAGACATGACTGATGAATTAAATCACTGAAAAGTGAGTTGTCTTCTATTTGACTAGATGAAATCACCTGAAAATTACACTGAACTGAAAGAAAAATTAGTAAAGCTGCTAAAACTTCTGAGGACAGAAAAGGGAGAAAATGCCTGTGAAGTAATAGTGCAAGTGATAATTTGAAATTGATACTGTTACATCAGACACTATATGTGTTGTAACAGATGGCTCACCAACTGTATTTGATGTGAATCTAGGGTTCATTACAGTATTTGAAAAAGCATTTGGACACCCATTTTTTTGTATTTTAATATGATGGGCATCAACAAACACCAAGAATGAAAATAATTGAGCAAAATTTGAAGAAATGAGAAAATTGCAACAAAAATAGTAAACTTCAATATCTCATGTGCACTGAGCAATCACAATTTCCAAATATGTTGGAAATAATAAATTTATTCTGATTGGTGAAGCATAACAATATATGGCTCTTTAGCTACTGGTGGGCAGCTTGATTTGTCATCTATTGTTTGGAGAAGAAGAGTTTACACTTGGCCTCCAAAGACCAGAATAATTCACAACCAATTCATGGCAAAGGCTTGTGACCTAATGGTTTTGTTTATTTTGGTTTGCATTTGAAACACATTCTGAATTTGTTGAGGAAATATGGATTTTTGGGTATGGATGTACTTTCCAATACCCAACTACATTTAAGAAGCATGGAGTATTTCTGGACAGTGTTATCATTAAAGAAAAAATTCAAAAGATATAGCAGATTCTTTTACTCAGCTTTTTACAATATGTATTTAACTATTTTTGAATAGATATAATCTATTTTACTGCAAATCTAAACACTACTGATTCAAAACATTTCAGATTAGATATGTTCAATTTTAAGTAAAATTCAGTTTGGAAAATAAAATAAAGTCAGTAAACAAAAATGAGTGATCTGAGAACTTGGTTAGGAATTCTTAAGTTTGGAGATACAGAAGTTAGTAGGGTCAATCTTCAAAATATAATTCAGGCCCAAAACCACTTGACTACTTGCTCAAAGACAACAAGATGCTATAATTACATATTTCAGTATTTGTATAGCAACACATCCCTGAGTTATTTGCACCGACATAGTATATGAAATTTGACACCAGAAACTTCTACAACTGAAATGTGTGCTGCATATGCTGCATCAAAAACAAGTCAAGACCAACCAAACAATTGCATTGCTTCCCACAGTAATGTGAAATGGAGAAATATTCTCTTCCAAGGGGGTGTTATTGGTGTCACAGCATCTCTGGGTCAATGCACAAACTGCAAAAGTGAAGCAACTGCCATCTGTCAGGAGCAAAACCAGCTATACCAGTAGCATCTGCAGGTGAACCTGCACTCCTGAGAGACACCCTGAGCCTCATATGTGGCTCAGAGATGTACCAGTGCCATATGTTCTCCTACCAACTGCTGTCCCTGTTGGCCAGGCTAGGTTGTCCTCCTATTTGGTTGGTGGTTGTCTCCAGCCCATTGCCCAGCTCTCACCCAGTAATCATGAGGGAGAAAGGTCTTTCATCTGAAGCAGTGTTCACCAATGTCCCCTGAAATGAGTCAACCATCTCAGGAAGGATTTACAGATCCTACAGTGCAGCAGAGGAAGCCAGGATGCTGCAGAGAACTGACATGGGGGAATCAACGCCAATTCACCTACTCTATACAGCTGAGCACAGTAATTACAGACGTGGTGTGCTGCATGCTTGTTTATTTGCTGCTTTATATCACACACTGTGTAATAGCCTGCAGGAATTAATTCTGCCCCTAATTCAGTCTTAATTAAGATTATGCCTTTATCTGGGTAAACCGCCAAAAAAGTTGAGAAGGGTGGGTGGAATAAATAAGGAACGCGGTACATTAAGCCATTGCCTCAACTAGTATCAGTCAAACTCCCTCGTGCATCTAAAACTTTTGAATGGCAGTGAGGGAAAATTTAATTTAGTAGGAGTTTGCTCTGGTTATAGTGTTGAATCAGTCTGACTCTCAATAAACTAATGCTCATGACAACAGAGCATGGGTAGGCAAAGGTGTGAGTGCTCTCTGTGTCTTATGACCAAGTCTCGCTCCAAGCAATTGGCTATTTCTTAAAGATGCTATCACTAATTTTTCAGATCATACAGAAAATGGATTTATAGAAAGAAATCAGGTGGTGAAGAAGAATTCACAGACATTGAGCATATCTGCTGATCTCTTCCTGGTAGCTGACAATGAATAAATCAAGCAAGGCAGCCCAGATTTGGACTGACAAGCCAGAGCAATCTCAAATGTCACATTCATTCATGGCCCTGGAGTCAACCAAGAATTTATCTTGTATGGTGTTTCTGTCCTTAAATGACAAAATATATCCAAATTATAGGATTGCTTAGAAAGAAAAAGAGGATAGGTCTTTTATAGCCCCAGCTCTTCCACACTAGGGAAAAAAAAAACAAAACCAAAGAAAATACCTAGTACATGATCAAGCAAATGTTTTTATATAACTGGAGGGGCAACATAGGCTACTTTGTATCTGAGCAGGTGGCTTGGTTTCCAGGCAAGGAAATAGAGGAGGCCAACACTTGTTTAACTTGGTGGGCAATGATGAAAAGATACTGCAGAGAGACACTTGGCTAGAATTTATTTTTTTCCTGGAAAAGCAAGTGACTATAAAATATTCTTTTTCATCTTGAAGCCCCTACTTTATTTGGAATGCTAGTCTGTAGTTACAGGTAGAAGAAAGTGTTGTATCATGGAAAGATCATTGTGCCATGCTCTCTGGGACAACAGTGTAGTCCCTGTCATAGCTATGGGTCAATGCAGCTTTGCTGTGACTGGTGACCATATGCACACGTGGCTTTGTGACTCCAACTAATGCTTGGAACCGAGCCAGCAGTGGCCAGCTAGATAATTCTGACAATGGAATCCTGCATAAACCAAGAGATCTTTAAAAAGCTCAACCTCCAAGTATTTTGCTTTTCCAATGGTCTTTATCTTATTTCCTTTCTGTCACTCTTTTCTTTCCAGTAACAGTCAGAGGCACACAACCTGTCATTATGTTTTGAGGCCATTAAAGCATTTTCAGCAGTACTAGGTAAGTCTACCTATGATCAGTGACTTTAATGACTAGAAAAATGGTTTCTAGGGAAACATCTGTTCAAAGGAGAGAAGAAAAACATGCAGCTCATTAGAAAGGTTCACAGCATACCTGCACAAGGTGGGGGTCTCTGGTGTATTTCCCTTAACAACTTTCTCCAGCTGTGGGAAAGAGAAAGCCTTTCCAAAGGCTGTGCGTGGTTTGAGGGTCTAACCCTCAGCTGACTCATGGTTCATGATGGATGTTTGAAGAGATGCCATCACGAACATAATCCTATCTGAAAGTTTTTTTAATACTGACCTTTTCTACTGTTATGAAATAGAGAGAAAACAGATAGCATGTGCACCCCATTTACAAAAGTTTTGACAGTGGATTCAATAACTAATTTCAGACTGGTTTATTTGCTCATATTTGGAAAGGTAAGCAACTTTTCAAAGCAATAGGACAACATTTTCTCCTCCTGCTTCCTTCCCAGATTACTTACCACCCTTTCCCCCAGTCAAATAGCTTTCACCATGGATCACTGTCACCAAGGGAAGGCAACAGGACTCTCTCCAAAATTCTGCTGGCTAAAAGTAAGCAGAGCATTGTCTTCCCTCTGCAATAATTTTTTTTGTAGCAGTGATGTAGCCTGTATGTGGGGCAAATAAATATGCAGCCCCTGTAATATTTCCTCCTGCCCTCATGGTACCAACAGCCTTCCTCAGGAGCTTTTACTGCTGAGTGGAAACAGTAGATGAGGATGGACTTGTGACTGAGAAAGTGAAGTCTACCAAGAAGCTGAGGTCAGTCCCTAGAGATGCCACTGCTTTTCTGATTATTTTTCACAAGTTCTAGTTCAAGTATTCAGCTTGGCTGAGCAGGACAGGAATTGCAGCGACTCCTGGCCTTCAGCACTCCCCAGACTTGCCTCACCAGTGATGGAGGCAGAAGCATGATCATAACACCTCCTGGCTTCTGGATTTAAAGATCAGCCATGTGAGCGTGACACTCTGGGGAAGCCCCTGGAGGGGCTGCGGTGCTGTACAACCAGGCCTGAATAAGGGCAGTGCTTGAACCCCCTGAAAGTCAGAAAGGCTGCGGGTTTGCTAGAAGGTGGCAGAAATCAGTGACCCACTGAGTCAGTGGCCCACAGCATCTGCCCCTCCCCATCCCAGAACGCTGAAAGCCCTGGGATTCTTCAGCCAAGTTTTGATGGCTGAGTTAAGGATTGCTAAGAAATCCCCATTCTATTTAGCTTGAGAGAGATTAAATTATGTTTCTTGCTTTATTTTAATGTATTTAATGTTTATTTCTGTATGTGCATGAGTACTTAATTTGGCATAATTATTGAGATGAATTACAGCTAACATTACAAGAAAATTGTAACTTGTCATAAAACAAGTGGGCCATATTATAACAGAGCTGCTACCACACAGAAATACTTGGCTAGAATAGCTTAATAACACAAATAAATCCACATTCCCCAACATCATACTTCTTTGGGGAGTTGATTAATTATTAGGAAGTAAAATGGCTAACAAAGTAGCATGTATAAAAATATCTTCTCACATCAGTAAGATTGTAAATTTTAACTCTATTTCATGACAGCAAGTGTAAGCAAGAATTACACACAATGCAAGGAGCTGAATAAATTAATATGCTCAGGGTTTTTGTTGCTAGAAATACTTTGCTCTGTATTATAATCAGTCAGTGTAACTGATCTCAGCTGCAATTTAGGTTTCTTCTCAGAGCTTATAAGTGACAAGACAAATGTTTGTGACTTGTTGGAAGAGGCCTTCCAACAGTGTTCATCTTTATGGTCTTTCCTATAAAGCCTTGTCTGAGGCCTGACCTTCAGCATGCAGGTTTTTTCATTACATTAGAAAGACTGAGTTGCTGCTTTCACCTCTTTTCCCATTCTTTCTGCCTGCTGGAAGCCAGTCCTTGCTGTCTGCAGCCCCTATGGTCCTCCACAGTTTAGCCACTCAAATATATCTGCTCATGGAGATGAGATACCAAGAGTGTTGAAGACAGAGGCAAAGAATGCCTTAAGCATCTCTGCCTTGTTCATGTCCCTGTTTGTGAGGTGACCATCCTCATCCTGTAATGCTATATTTACACTGCTTATTGACATTAATATATTTGAAAAATATCTTTTTATTGTCCCTCACAGTTCTGTCCAGCTTCAACTCCAGCTGAGCTTTGGCTATATGAATTTTGTCCCTATAATGGCAAGCAGTGTTTCTGTATTCTTTCCATGTCACCTGACCCTGATTCCACTGGCATGCACCTTCCTTTGTTACCTTTTTCCAAGAGAAGATCCTTGTTCAGCCAAGCCATCTTTTTGCCTCACCTTCTTGACTTCTGACACTTGAGAATTGCCTGCTCCTGTGCCCTTAGGAGGTAATGTTTAAAAAGTGAAAAGCACCAATGGACCCCAGCAGCTCCAGGGAACCTTACTAATTCCCTAGGCAGCCTGAAGTCAGCTTTCCTCATGTCCAGAGTTGAGGGTTTGCTGACACTTTTCCTCTTATCAACAGAGATTTTAAACTATCTCTTCCTGACTCTGAATACAAGTTTTGTCATCAAATGTTCAAAAAATATTTCTCAGCCACCAAAAATCATGAACTTGGCTTAAAAAACGACAGATTTAGAAACAAAGTATCTTTTGAGCTCTTGTATTTTCTTTCTGCTTGAAAAATGTATGTTTAATTTACTCACAGCTTCAATCTTTTCTACTCAGAAAGGAGGGCTGAAGGTTTACATTTTTGTTTAAATAAGTGTTTTGCAGTGCAGCCACATTAAGCTATTGAGATACCACATGAAGCAGTTTTTTGTTATGGAGTAAACACTGAAATCCCCACAAAGACAACATACAAATTAATGGAACACCCACAAGTCACATATTATAACTTCTTTGCTGTCACCACTACAACTGTAGGCATACTGCTACTTTTGAGGGTTTTTTTTCTTTTGTGGGCTGATTTTCACCTTTAGTGAGAGGGTCAAGCACACCAAAATTCTGCTTTTTGCCAGGAAACTTACCAGGTTTCCAACACTTTAACCAGAAAAATATATAGATATAGAGCATGATATAGAGTAGACATGCAAATTTGCCACCTGAGGCTTTACTGCTGGGTGCAGCTCTCTGTCTGCTCTCTGTCTAGTATGACTGTGCCTCTGAACTCTCTGCAGACAGGGCTGCCATGGAGTCATTAGACCTGGACATTTGTCCAAGCTGTGAAGGACGCCAGCGCTCTGCTTTGGCACTCTATTGCATGGGCATCTGGTCCTAGTGTTGCTAAGTGGCTGATTTCAACAAGCCAGTCATGTGTCTCCACATCACTCATTTATTCCAGGAGTGGAAAAAGATAAAAAAAAAACATTTTATGACAAAAAAAATACTGTTATGGGAAGCACAATCTCCTCATTCAGATGCCCTTGTGTTAATGTATGAAAGGCAGCAATGCTATTAAAAAGGTATTTTAAATTAGCTGCATTTTATTTCCTGCACCTCCAATGTCAGCTTCTTTGTCTCCATATATGTAGCCAAAGTTGCTGGAAATCCCATTTTATGGATGCATTTCCACCTTCATTCCATTACTGCTTGATTTTTTACTCAGGATGAAAAACACACTGCTTGTGGATGCATATACAAGTTTAGTGCTGGGTGTATCAACCTTCTAACAGGGTTAATGAAATGGCTTTCTAGGCTGATTATTGCTCCCACAACTGTGCTTTTTGTTTCAGCTAGCCTTGGGACATAGAGATGCCCAGTACAGCAGGATTTTCCCCAAAAAAGTGTTTTCAGGCTTAATAGACAAGGCAGTGTCAGGGCTGATTTTCATTAGGCAAAACAAAAGCATAAACCATACCTCCTACTTCTTAGGCTGGATCTCTGACTTTGTACTACCATACTAACTAGATCTCTAAAAATATCAATCCACTGTTGGCAGGAATAAAAGCATGTAGTGTCATAGAAGATCAATTCCACCAACCCTAGTGGGGATTTGATGCTTCCAAAGCAAACCAAAAGAGACACGAAACAGCAACCTAGCCTAGGCAACTACATATTGGTAAGGATTTCTTCTATATTTAGCCTTTCAGAATCTGAGAATTACTTCATTATGCATTTTTCCCTCCTGTAATGAGAAAAAAAAAAAAAGAATCAGAGATGACATCAGGATGAATTTGGCTTTTTTGGCATTTATTTTTTTAATTTAATTTAAATTTTTATTTATACATTCTGGGGGGCACTGGATATTCAGGGTACTCACACTGAAACAAAATTTGTAGTATATTAAAAGTCTTGCATAGTAAAACAAAGCTTCACTGATACTTGTTTTCAAAACAAGGCTGACTTTGACAACAAGTAAATAGTGACAACTCAGCAAAATTGAAACCAGATGACCTCATGGAAAAATGTAGTCCTTCATGAAACAGGATAGTTCCTCTAGAGCACACAGCACTATACTGGCTGCAGCAACAGATCCCAAAATATAGAGAACCCTCTGCCACATTGTTCCAACAGGAGAAAAAAATTAAGGCAAAGTTCAGGACTCTCTTTGGCAACTCTTGAGATCCAAAAGATTTTGCTGGACAGAACCAAACCTCAAACCTTTAGCTGGACTTTTGCCTCTGGCTCTCTACACTACTATTTTCTCCCTGCCATTACACCCAGCTGCCTTTCCCTTGTACCACAACACTGCATCAAAAAGATGAGCTGATTACCCATCACTGAATGTTTGTAGCTCCAGGTGTCTGTCAGACATGCTCTGGCTGCAGCTGAGCAGAGCAAAGAGGCCCAAGCTTAAGAAAAAACCCCAAGAGTCCTTTGAAGCCCTCTGCTCTTAGAAACAGTTCAACTGAAACAGGATGTCTAGCCTCTGAGCATGCCAGCAGTACTGATTGCTGTCTGGTTTCAAAGCTTACCCTAAAACCATGCTGAGATGCTGAGCCAAAGGCAGGAGAAGACTGTCCCCAGTAATGAAGAGCTAAATGGCAGAAAAGTGAGAGAGATACTTTCCATGGTGAGAAGGATGAAAGAAAGTTCTACCCTGATTTTAAAAGCCCTTCTGACTCCAAATGATTTTTATTCGTGCTAACTAGTGCATGCCTGACCTACACTTTTTATTCCTTTATTTGACAATAG
The DNA here is from genome assembly GCF_971803275.1 of Cyanistes caeruleus. Classification (NCBI taxonomy): domain Eukaryota; kingdom Metazoa; phylum Chordata; class Aves; order Passeriformes; family Paridae; genus Cyanistes; species Cyanistes caeruleus. Next base: position 121,331,120 of record NC_141701.1, read on the forward strand.
CTTACTCATGGGTGCAGAAATGCTTATGATAACTGTAGGAAAATCCAGCCTAGGTCCAGCCAGACCCATCAGCTTATGTCTGAAACTGCTGTGCAAATGCCATAGTGCTACTGCTGAAGCCAGTAGTCACCTGCAGCTGTGTGGCACCAAGCCCAAGGTAAGAAGCTTGGCAGTGCCTGAGCCTGGCAGGGCAGCTCAATGTAGCCTCAGCACCAGCTGGGCTGAAGCTACATGTCTGTCACCAATCTGTCACTCTTCAGTCCTGCTTCTGAGAATGGCCTTTAGCCTGAGGTCAGTGCAGAGGGCACCTCAGCAGGTCCTGGACTGGTGTTCATGCTATGCCTCTACCTGAGCCAAAAAGCATGAGCTGTATAGGAAAGGATGAGGGGCATCACCCAAGCTGCTACAGCAGTGGCTCAGTTCTGTTCTATTATCCAGGTTACCTGATTTTTTCCACTCCCACACTTTCCCAGACAGGTAGCAGATCTATACCTAAGCAAGCTGACATTCTGCTCTCTGGGATGCTTAGATATATTCCTGATCAGCCCCAGTCCTCCTACAATTCTTTTTCCTCCTTCTGCTCATTAGTTGCTCAAAGAATTGAGTCTTTGCTGAAGCCAGGTTTGAAAAGTTAGTGCCAACCTGGTTTTGCTTTGAGCATCAATGAACAAATGTATAATGTAGTTACTTAAGACTGGCTGGGTGCCATTTAGTCACACACAGTAGCATGGTTGGCACCCTGCAGAACTAGTGCAATGGTGACTGGAAAAAATAATAAAGACATTTATATTTTTATTAAGGAAAGATCAGCTTAATAACATCCTGGTGATATAACACAACGCCTTGACTGTCAGAGATACTCAGAAAGGTCTTGACTCTTAGTGAAAAAGAGTTAAAATACATTAACATTCAGCAACTGTGACAATACTGAAGCAAGGAAAAAAAAGCTGTCTAGACCTTTGTGATATGACCTTTTCTCTCCCTCTCTTTTTTTCAGTATTTCTTCCTTGCTTGTCCCAGATGCTACCTGGAACAATAGAGTAATATTCCTGGTTTTCCTTTGGTCACTTACAGTGCTGAATTCTTCATCACATTTCAATATCTAATGCAGTATACAGCACACAAAGCTAAGGACAGTTCTGAGCCATGGTATTCTAACTGGAGGTATTCAGAGCATTCTGGATCAGGTTTTTTAAAACAATTCTCATTTGAGGAAAAATTAATTCAAAAAAGCCACTCCAAGGCTTGTTGGAGTGGAATGATGTGTAGTCTCAGATGTGCTGCAATTACCCTCAGCAGAGTCAAGAGTCAGATTTATGGATCTCTCATCAGAAAGAGTCTCCTGGGTTTTCCAGGTCGAAGGGTCAGGGCTTCAGCTGCTGCTTTCCCCTTGCTTGCATCTGGACCCATGTTAGTTGTTTGTTACCTCACCTCTCCCTTCCTAGGGAAGAGAGGGACAGTGATACTGGTGGGTTCCACTTTATATCACTGAAGGTTCATCTTTTTCCCAAAGTGTGTGTGTGCTTCTCTGGCACCTCTGCACAAGGAGATGCATCCTGCATAGCACTTTCTTCCTAAAGGCACCAGTCTTGATATACACTTTAGATTCAGAGATCCTATGGTTTTGGAAGTGTATGGGCTGGGGCATCACCTTCCTGAATCCATGATTGCTCTTGATAAGGTGGCTGTAAGGTATGTAGTGAGATAAAAGGTCAGGCTGAGGGAATGACATGAAGGGAAAACAGGGAATGGTAACCAACAAGCTTTGTGTTTTTGTTATGTTGCACAGCTGTTCTCTTTGTCTTCCTAATGCTGTTGATCTTTTTAAACTGTAAATTGTATAATAAGCAGGACTTATTTTCATTCTCTGTGTGTAAAGGGGATACATATATTTAAATAGCATATATGATAGAGGAACATGGAGAGTCTTTAAGAATATCTTCCCTGCCTTGAGATTATCCACATTTATGTAAAACAGAATGATATCCATTCCTTGTCTTAAACTGTAGATATTCCTGCACATTTTGTTCCACCATTCACCTTAGACATCCCTGCATTTGCATGTACAAACATTTTGCAGATTACAAAATGACAGCTTCTGCCTTTTAAAAATCTCTCATGGGAAATAAAAGTTCCCTATGCAACCTATCAGTGCACAGATTCTTATGCCTTGGACCTCAAATCATAAAATCAATCTTGATATTTAAAGTCTGAAAAATGCATGAGGAAAATCTAACTCAGAACAGATAGGAAGCAAGGGTTAATTGACATGAAGACCAGCGCAATCCTGACCATATTGACTGTTGTAAGGTTTTCATTAGCAAACAATTAGCAACACCCACACCAAATAAAATGAATTTCCTAACAACAGGTAGTAATAACAAAATACATTCCTTAGCTGAGAGTCATTAGAAGGTAGAGAAAGATTATCCATAAAGAGAGGATTAGTAAAAAGAGAAGCCCCTGATGTAGCAAAGGGAGCCTCAGCAGGCCAGCTGCCTAGATTGAGGTAATAATCCCACATTTTCTTCAAAGAAATAATAAAAGTAAAAGGAAAGATCAGAACCAATAAAAGAACCCCTTTGCATGATACAGTGTGCTATGGATAAATGCCTGTGCCTTTTAAACAATCATTTCTAACAGGGAAACAAAGAAGAATCAGCAGTAGGGTTCAGCAATATTTAAAGAGACCCAGGAACTGGTAATGCCACTTTTATACCCGTGTAACTCCACTAGCGTCTTGATTTATACCAGTCTAAGTAGGAGGAGAATCTGGATGCACACAGTACAGTACAGTGTGCTACAGGACAAATTGTTTTTCACTGTTGTTTTTCTGACTGCTGGGGGGCAAACAGAATGAACTAATTGGTCTCTTCGGGGGTTTTTTTATATTGTTTTTTTGTTATTTTTTTTCCTTAGGAATGTTTTATATCCCGGTTATTTTCTTGCCGTAGTATTAATCATTGTTGCATCTGGTTAGTGCAGGGCAGGGCAGAGTGAAAGTTTGCCTAGCTTGAGCACCCCCCGGCAGGTTTCCCTGCCAGAATTGCTACGGCAACAGGTGCCTCGGAGCGGGGGGAGAAGCCGTTCAGGGGCCAGAGCCCAGGTACAAGGGACTGTTCTGTCGGTTCCCAAAGCGCTGGGTCCCACTGGCATGGTTCAGCCAGGTTTTCAGCGTGATGAATTCGGCTCCAGCGGTCCACTCTCAGCTTCACAGGACCTGTTCCAGCAAAGCGCAGGGAGCTGCACCAGCACGCTGCAGAGGCGTCACCTGGGCACCTCGGATCCCAGGCTTCGCCATGGAAATTCCAGTGAAGATTCCGGCTGGGTTCTCACCCCTGGGATCTGCCTTGGCTGACACTTGCCCTGCGCCCCGGGCCGGGCGCTGAGGCGGCGGGGACGTGGCGGCTCCTGCGGCGCCTCAGCGCCGCCTCCATCAGGTGGCGCCATTGCCGCGGGCCCGGCCTCAGCTGAGGGCGGGAGGCCGCCGTGAGTCTGCCTGAGCTTGTCCCTGCTCCCGTTCTGTCCAGGTCAGGCTGAGGACACGAGCGGTGAAGCGCAAACCAGCTGCAGGAGCCAAGAAATGGGTGAGGGCGCCTTTGTTTGTGTGTACCTGAGAGGGAGCTTTTCCTATAAGGAAAAGTAGTTGAGATTTGTGTCACGTGGCCTTGACCTGGAAGGGCAGGTTTGCATCTGACATAGGTCACTTGAAAAGGTGCGAGGAGGATCATCTCCAGGCCCATGATATATCTATCCCAGATAACCCCTAGCTCTATCTGCTGCCGGTGTCAACTCTCCATAGTGTCCTCAATCCTACGGGGGTGTCTGAGGCAGCAGCAGCAGCTGCTGCTAAACTGTCCCTGCCTGCTTGTTGCTGCTTTGCTGCTGGAGGGTGTCACCCTCAGGCACTGCCACAGGGCCTGTCATCCATCAGCCACTGCCACAGAGCCTGTGTGTGATTCTGCCCAGGTCCAGGGCAGAGCCATCCCCATCAACTGTGGTGACTCGCAGGAGCTGCAAGGAACTGTGGCTACTGCAGCATCTCATCTGTGAGGAAACAACTTCTGGGCCAAAGGTGGGCAATGAAGAGCCACCAACAAAGCCTCTCAAAGCACTCACCTGCATGCCAGTGCTGCGCTGAACCCTGTGACTTCTGCTTGTAGCGCTAACTCTGCACAAACATATGGTCAGATTTAGGAAAACATCTGCCAGATTCCTTCAGTTCTACCACACTGAAATTGCAGGAGACTTTGAGCTTTACGTGCTCTCACAGCTCTAGTTTACAGTGAGAGACTAAATTAACAAAAGGTGCTAGTCAGGAAGTCACCTAGATACGCTTAGTCAAGCCAGTGCATACAGGACTGGAAAACTATACTCTAGGAGTGGGTAGTTACTAACACGAAAGTCAAAACAGATCCCTGTCCTACCACAGAGCTTTGGTCATGGCTCAGAAGAATGTACTGTACAGCCATCAACCTCCATAGCCTGCCTAAAGAGAAACAAAAATTGCCGTGGTAGTGATGCTGTGCTTCAGGACTGTCCATTTTGCATGCCCAGTGAACCACAAACTTGTCATGCCAAGAAGAGCCCAGATCTGGGCCAGCCTGAGATGCTCACTAAAATCTCCTCCAGGTGAAATGTCTTTTTGCATTCCATTCAAATGCATGGGAGGAGAGGGCATGAGCAACTCCACCCTCGACAAAAGCTCATGCACAAGGCAAAATCTCCTGGAGATTTCCTCCCACTCTGCTCCCTCCTGTGGTTCCTCCTGGAGGAGGGGGCAATGAGGCCCATTATTTATTTAGCACCAGATTGCTCAAAAAAAGAGATTTGAGCTGACTGTATAAAGAAAAGTAGGTTTCATTACCTATAGTGCTTCACATTTCAGAGGAGCTTGTATTGTTACACAGTTTGAATTGTGTATTTGAATTTGACAATATAATTATTATTATTAGTCCATAATGTACACTAACAGGTCTGGCAGTGAAAGGCTGTATATTAATGCACAGTAACTATGTTTCTCTGGAGGGGGTTAAACAAAACTGTAACTAGGGTCAAAGCTATGCAGTTGCCTCCATCTGCTAGAAACCAGGCATAGTTGCTTAAATTTTAATTACAAATTAATAAAACAAAAATATGGTGCATTTTTCACTGGAGGGCTAAATGCTAATTTTGCAGCTAACAATGAAATATCTAATGTTGGAAGGCTCTAATGTTAAAGGTTACTGTAGTTTACCTTTGAAAATATGCTTGATAAGAGCCTCAAACTGGAACTGAACTAATAATCAAAAAAGAATAGCATAGCCCGGTGAACTAATTTTTACACCTTCTCTCTTTCTGCAGGTTCAGATAATTTCCTGGCGAGGACTCTTAAACCAATATTTTTTTCTTAGTAAAGACTGACAAGTTTCTGGACCTCTTCTATAGCCACACTAGTTTCTGGGAAGAAGAGATAAGCCCTTTCCTATTTGCCAAACAATGATGGCAAACAAAGCAGCATTCTACAGGAAGCAAAAGGCTTTTTAAAAAATGTGCTTTATTGGCTTGGCTCAAGGTTTCCTGCTAGACTGAACAAGCAAATACATTTTATTCATATTTCTCTATAACACATGTTTCAGTATAAAGTACAGGCATTAAGGGGCAGATACAGAACTGGTTTCAGGGTGACTGGTCTGTTTCTTTCACAGTAAAACATTTGTGTAGTTAATAGTGCTGGAGATACAGCATGCTAATAAGCGCCCTGAAGGTATTCTTCCTACCTAGCCTCCAGTCAGGGAAGCAGCTTACAAAATATTGAACTCTATAAACTCTTGGGATATAAAACAATTGGTGGCTGTGACTGCAATGCACCATCCCTTTTTCTAGGTCTCAAAACTGTACAAAACATCATGATTCCTGGAAAGAAATTGTGTCCTTCAACAAACTAGTGAAACTCAGTGAGAAATGTGCAGGAGGAGGAAATTGGTGGCTAGAATATAGGAACTCAAGAGATGGTGAGTCAAATAGACTCTTGTAGGATCTCTGTCAAAATACTTGTGAAACTTCACTTTTGGCAACACACATGTGTTTAGGCCAATTCAGATCTTAATTCCTCCTAGTCTGTTCAAAATACTGGCACAAATAATCTTTTGCTTCCCTTCATTTGTCAGGTGCACACACACAACCCAGTTCCTCTGCTCTGGCAGAGCTGGAACCCGTGTTGCTTTGGACTGTGACAAACATCTTAGGCAGCCATGACATTCTTTGCCATTTGAGACCACCTTGTGCCCTCACTGCTCAACAGGTTTTGCTGTAAAAAATTAGCAGGTTTAGTAGCAGTAGAATCTTAGCTCTGCAAAGGCCAGAAAGAAAATGTATGTAGTAGTGGTGTTGCTCCATCACCCGAATTATTTTGAAGAAATCTTCTTTTCTGACGAGCTCTCCTGTGAGCACTGACAATCTCAAATCACAGTTTTGGTGTTGCCAAGCCATTTTGAAGAGATACAGGAGATACGGGAGATATTGTGGCTGTCACCACCTTGTCTTTGCTGGGATGTGAGAACACTTCTCACAAAGTCCTGCCTTCCCTGTCCAGCTATTAAATTTCGGATGATGGAAGGAGCATTGCTGCCAAGAACCCATGAGGGAAGAAGGGACACTGGGCGAGTTACTGCAGGAAAGAAAGTGATCAGTGAAGAGAGGAAGGTAAAACAGCCAGCCACCACTTCCTTCACATTCTACCAAGGGAGAGAGTTAGTATCCTGCCAGCTGAGCAAAGAAAGCAAGCCAATCTGGAATCAGACCAAAACTGCATGAGGAAAGAAAGGTAAGGCAGAGCTCATACAAACCTGTCCCTACGCTTGAATTCTCTGTGTGGCTACAGGGAAATAGTCTTTCTTTGCGTTCCTGCCTGTTTCCAAGGGAGGTAGCATTTGAGAATAAATACTTAATGTCAGTCAAGAGTTTCAGTTCCACAAAGGCAGTTAAGAGTTTATTCCTCAGCCTGGGTCCTTGCTTTCTTGGAGCAGAGTAGGTACAGAGCCTGTCCTGGAGATCAGCCAAGGCAGGCATTGCCACCCTTTTTGTGGCATGCTTCCCCATGGAAAAATTTCAGGCTCTCATTGCTGTCTACTGTGGCATGTGAACAAAGGGCTCGTCTGCTGTCCTGAGGGATTTAGTCGATTTGGTAAGTTATTTGCCATTTTGTAACAGGAACTTCCCAAAAGAAATCTAAGCGCAGCCATCCCTCTCTCCCTGTTCTGTCATTTAACCGGGATATATGGCTTTTAACAGTGTTGCCAGTTGCCTTGAGGCCTTATTTTGTGAAGCTCTGTTTAAACATGTAGGAGGTTTTGTCACCATCAGGCAAAGTTCTGTAAATAACCTGAAAAATGTAATGACAGAACATACCATCTACCGAGGGTACATAACTGTTCTCTTCGGGTTTTTGCTTGTGTTCTAATGTCTCTCAAACTGTTTGAACTTCCAGTCTGTTCCTCTTTATACCAGATTCCACCAGTACCTGCTGCCTTATGAATTGCTCAGAAATACAGTCAGTTTAAAGTGTGTGCATACAGGAGAGTGGTTGCTGGGAACAGCTTGTAGCGTGCCGGGCCCGGGTGGCTTGGCCGGGTGCTACCTCAGGATCCTCGGTGAGAGATTCTCAAGAGGGACAAATAAAAGAGGGACAGGCACGATCCAGTGACCTGAAAGTAAAAATCTTTAATATCAAAACAACAAACACATAAGCCGAACAACAGTACAGGGTGTACCAAAAAGGCCAGGGTCCAGGGCAGAAAGTAATTTAGATAGAGTAGGTGGAGGGCTGAGTTTGACAGGAAGGAACCAATAAGAACCAGGGATTAGGAATATGTAAAATAATGCACCAAATTCTAACCATTAATAACATAGAAACAATAGAACTTTCTAGCAATACAACTATTCAGGGCTCAGTGTGGGTAATATTTTGCTCTCCATGACTAAGGGGATTTTTCTCACAGTCTTAAGTTACAGTTTTCATTGACCCCAACAGCAGTTGAGCATTATTAATGTTGCAAAAGGGTAGGCAGGATTAAAAGGCTTCTCCTGTTCTAACTGGTCTTTGTTCCTACAGGGGCCAACTTTAGGAGAATAATAGAGGTCATGACCTGTCATGAACCTGCAAATTGTGCAGATTGCAGTCCTTACTGCATCTCTTCTCGAGAAGGGGATGTGTTCTTATTGAAAACTGGGTGATAGCTATGTAGCAGCAGGCACAAGGAAAGGAGGATGCTAGAACATGAGAACATGCTAGGACTGAGATTTTGTTCCTCGGGTCTATGCAGAAGCTATTGTATGTTTATGGGAAATATGGTCTTTCTCATCCCAATTCTTTTGAGCTCTACTTTTGGTAAGGGCAGGTAGAGGTGTGTGAAATTCACTTAATTACTACCTTACCATCCTTGGAAGCATTGAGCAAGCTTTATTTGTAATGAGTTCACTCCTGCAACAAGAACAGCAACAGAAAAAAAGGAGATCTATCTTAACAAATGACAGAAAGACCTTAAATGTAGAGTACTTTCCTAGTTGTATGGTAGCATAAAACCAACACTCTCTAATAGATATGCCCATAAGTCTTTGGAGTAATAGATTATCATTATTAAAGGTAGGGTCTGATCTGGACAGTCTTTGCACTGATACAATGGAGAGGATAGTTCCAGTTATCTATACCAAAAAACAAAAGGAAAGAAGAGGGGCTATTCCTACATTAAGCACTATTTTTACATTCTTGAATTCCTTGAGCCACAGTGAAACACAACTGATTAGGAAAATGTTTCTAAAACAGAACTAATTACTGTGAGTTCAGTTTTGTGCTTTGTAAGACCAGGTGGTGAATTCTGCTGTGTTCCATTGTTTTGGTCAAAGAATGCACGCACAAATTTTTCAGTAAGATTCTTCCTTCCAATAAAGTCAGCAGCATGAACAGCAGCTGTGTCTCAGGTTAGGTACCTAGGGCTCAAGACCGTAAGAAAGTCAGATGCAATGTGATAGACCCATCAAATGATTCCCTTTGGGCCACATGTCCTTTCCCCAAATAGGAAATTATGGTGGTTTGGGAGCACAGATGCAATCAGGACATCTCAAAACTGTGACTCTTCCTAGGTTTCCCAGTTTGTGAGTATTGCATCTACACATTCCCCTGGAATCCAGCACCAGGTACTGATAAATTACCATGTAGGCTTTTGCAAGGGTTTGAGCTTATTGCACTCAGTCCTGTTAGTACCTTTTAAAACTTACTCCTAAAACATTGTTAGAATCACAAAGAACTTTGATGTATTTTTAAAAGAGCTTATTGGTTTCACTTTAAAGTGATTTGAAGTGATCATTGGAACCATTAACAATCCTGTGGACTGGATTTAAACTGCATTTAAATTAATTTGCATAGTAGACAATATTTTTCAAGTTTTCTGTAGTAGAATATAAATTCTCTTGACTTGTGCAACTTTTAAATGCAAAGCATAAAATTTTCTAGCATGTTTCTGGGAGGTAGGCAGTCCTTCTCATGAAAGCTATGAGGTTTTGAAACTATTCTAGGAAGACAATGTTGAAAATCCTTTCATGGTGGAGTTCAGCCAGCGTATTACAAGAAGGAGTATGACATAGTTAAGTATAAAACAGGCAACAGAACACCTACTTCCCAAACACTGCATTTCTAATGAAATACACTATTTCTTGATAATTTCTCCCATCCATTGTGAGAAGGGTTATCTGCTGCTTTGAAGATGAAGGGCAGATAAAGCCCAGGAGATAAAGTAAATAAGCTAATTCCACTGGGGCAATGTCCAGCTCTGTATTTGCAATTTGTCCTCCAGCTGGTAACAAAACATAGACAGATCCAACACAGGCAGTCCTGTCTACCAGACACTGAGCACTGGCACAAGTCTCATTCTCTCCAGTGATAATGCCCAAGAGATGGTGGCAAATATTTTTTCAGGGGTCTTGCTCCAGATAGCTCTTCCTGAGGGAGGGTGTATGGTTCCTTGCTGAGCTGGAGATGTTGGCAACACTCCTTGTTGATGGGAAAGGCTGTCACACCACAGTCACACACTGCACTCTCAAGCCAGGCACAGGATGCCTAGCAATGACCTTAGACATCTTGCATAAGTATGGGGGACTTCTGAAGCTGTGTGAGGAAGTTGTTTTAGCACACACAGTTCTAACAGATTCAGGTGGAAAAGGACAGAAGTAAAAGGTGCCCAGACAGGTTGCTACAGGTCCTTGGCTATTCAGTTTAGAAGTGAAGCCACATCTGGCTGAAGGTTTTATGATGACCTCAGCAGGTGTATGGTGATGGCAGATTATCATTTGACAATTCTGTCCAATCTATAAGACAAAAAGGGGAAAGTGTTAGTGATTCTGCTTTATTCTACACCAATGCCAGCAGGTTGTGATTGCACCTTGAGATATTAGACTATGTCCAGGAGAACTGGAGGAACAAGGCTGTTACCACAAGAGTGGGCTACGAGAAGGTATCTCAGCACTTTGTGCTCTGTGTAAATTAATTCAGGAGCTTTTTGAAAAGTGGGGTGAGGAACAGAAGTCCTTAATACTAAAGATAGACACCTTATTCCCAGATGCTAGGATTGAATGTGAGCCAGAAATGAAACAATTTCTCTAAGAGACTATCTCTCACACACAGACACATTTGTCAAGGCATAGCCCAGCTACCAGAAAATAAAGCACAGGCAAATGGGCAAGAGCAAATGCAAAATCTAAATCATGTGAGACCTGAGAGAGTAGAGTGCCATGGCTGTCAGTAGGGTCACCCTTTTCTCCCACTGGCAGGAGCTGGAGGTCCTGGGAACCTCTTGCCTCATGTCCTCTGGGACTGGGCAGCACAGCCTCTACTGTGAGTTTCTGCCGGGCAGTCACAGCAAGGCTGAGTGGTGGTAGCATGGTCAGGACTAGACTTGAATCCTCTTTAGCTATCCCAAGAGATGTTTTGTTTTGGCTACCTGAGAGGAAAGGAGGCAAAAGCAGAAGGAGCTTATCCTCTAGTTTGCTCTGTGTCTCCCAGTTCTCTCCACCTTCCCTTCAGATCCATGCTTCTTTGGCTCAGTTGCCAGCATTTTATCCAGTCCACTCTGGCATGTTGTCTTGGCTCCTTCTCCTTCTGTTGCAAAGATTTAGTACTATTAGCGAGTCCTGGTAATAAGTTTATTCCACGTTCAGTTTAGTGGCTGTGGGAAGAAGTAAAACACTTATAATTTGGCTGGGAGAACCTGGGAAGCAAAACACTCCAGGTCACAGAAAGGCAAATCCATACACTTCTACCTCATAGTGCATTTATGCTTTGTCTTCGCATCCTCTGCCCTTGTGGCTCCAGATGTGAATGATATACCTGTTCGTTATGTCAGTTAATGCACAGTGCCCTTAATATTACTGCTTGCAAACTTGACATATTTTTCCTGTGTGAACTCCCAAAAGGCAGCCAGGCAAAAGAAAGGGGTAGATTACAGAATGGAGACACAGCTTCCTTCACCTGAAATTGAAACTATGCAGACAGCAAATAAATTCTTCTTTTCTCCTTTCACTATATTTTCAGTACTGGAGTAGAGATGGGGTATTCATAGTCAAACCCACACGGCCATTGACACCATATGTGTGATGCTGAAACATACTGTTTGCTGCTAATAAGTGTGTCTAATACAAGTTGAAGCTGATGGGTGCACTAGCCAGATTCTGGGCATGCTATGCAAAAGAAGTGATTAAGCCTTTTATGGATTAAATGAGCTAACACAATAGAGGCCACCTGCCAAAGTGTTTGCCATATGAAACACCAGTGCAAAAATTATCTTAGAGGAAAGAAGGGAAGGAATTTCCCAGGAATCTGAATACAAATGCAGAACTCGAGTTGTTTCAGAGGCAGAAAGCAGTGTGGACACATGGCCTGAATGCAAGCTAAAAGAAAGGGAACTCTGGATAAATAACTAGATGGGATGGATAAAGTGGAACCATGCAGAATAAAATAGCCTGGTTTTTCTTTTTCCTTCTTTTTCTGTTTTATTGCAGAAGAGGGTGTTTAAGTGCATTGCAAGTAAACTGGAATGAACCAAAGGAACACCTAGTCCATTATTTTCATTTTCTACTTCTAAATGAGACAAGCTATATTTTCCTGTACTTTCAACTCATGGTTTGAACCATGCAGGTGATTTCTAAGGGAGATCCAGAAGTCCGGGAGAAAAACCCATTGAGTCAGGATGTAATTGAGTTGAAGAAATTCTTATGTAAGGTGATAGCAATACTTGCAAAACTTAAATACTGATTAATATATTTGAAATTGAAGCTGAACTTTGCAAAAGTGATGGAAATAGCAACCTGGAGCACCCTGAGAAGTCTAAAGAATGACCTTTTATGCAAAAGAATAGCTTTGATGCAAAGACTTTATTGGGTATGAGAAGTCAGAGCAGATTGCGTTCCCAGCCTCTGATGTCTGAGTGAACTGGCAATTGGACAGTTTTTTGAGGAATTTTATGCTATGCAAACTTTGATGAGCCTGGAGTTTCTTAATGATGGTGATCTTCAGGATGATTTATGGAACTGACAAATAAGCATCAGAAAGAAATTAAAAGGATGACAAAGGAGAAAGAATTGGGAAGTGAATGACTAGGAATGTGGATTAAATGAGGCTTTGTCATATGTTCCTAGCCTTTTTTTAAACCACAGAAAACAAGAGGAGAAAGGTCAGATAATCCTTACTCACAGGATACAAAAACCCCATTTCCTCTGAAGGAAAAATCCTAAGCTCATTTCTCTGAAACAATAAGACTCATTTGTCCCACATGAATGGCTGGGAAGGTAGGGGAGAGAAGGGCATTTCCCATGTCCAACTGAAATGTTCCAGCCCTGCTGACGCTGCAGAACTTAACCAAGGAGGAATTAGCTACAACTAACACAGCCCATTCACTGGCAGTTTGGAAGCAGCCATCCATCAGTGTGGGCTGAAATACAACTAAGAATTAATAAAAACACATGAAAGACACCTCCAAATATCAACGAAGATTTTTAGGAAGAATTAGCTAAGGACATGTCTGTTCACCTGGATCTATGTTTTGCAGGATTAGATCAAGGAAAGTATCTCAAAGATCTTCTCATAAATTTGAAGGCTGAATTTTTTGCTGCATGCAGCACTATAGTAATGGAAAGAAAACTCATGGGAGGAAGCCTGGAACTGGTGTTCATCTACCTTGTGAGTATAGCTGTCTGCCTAATAAGTGAATGAAAAGGGGAATTGGACTCTAATCCTGGCTCATCTCCTTTGGGAATGACTGGCAACAAAATATGGTTTTGCAATATGAAACAACAACATTATATTTTCAGCAATACAAGCTTTGTTGGCAAACTCCTCCCCCTGCTGCCCCCCCCCCCCCCCCCCCCCCCATTTTTGCAGGAATGTTAAGGGAATGATGGGATAGCATGGGGAAGGCTCTCTTGGACAGTATTCAGGTGACTTCTGCAAAAGAATAACCTGTGGCTTCATTTTCAGTTGGTAGTGTAAGATCACCCAAGCCCTCAGCCTCGCCCACAAGCCAATTTGTTGCACCAATCACCTTGTATGAGGAAAGGTTTTGAGATGAGTGGGTGGAAATCAAGGTAGCAGGAACATTTGTGCTTTTGTTGTTCTGTCAGATACCACCCACAACCCACTGCTGGAGCACAAACCTTCACCACCACCACAGTCCTCCGTGCCAGCTTTTGGAAATATTCTGCAAATTGGCCATAGGCAGTTTGAAAAAACAGTGGTTTTTGTATATAACTTAAAGTATGGTTCTGGGTTTTGTTAACAGAATACATAATATTAAAAACTGGGTTCAAATTAGGGCAATTCTGTCTCTACCTTTTTTTTAGACATCTTTGAGAGAAGTGTTTTGTCCTGAACACCATTCATGGTAGCAATTGTGTGTGTATTCATACAGCTGTTAGAAACTAACACAGAAAATATCAAAGCACCAGAAATAGTGATAGAAGATGCCAATGAGTTAATAGTCAGGGACACAGCTCCTGGACAAGCGTGACCACAAGTAAATCTTAGATTTGTTGTTTTATTCTATACCTTCTGCGATGGTGATTTGCCCTGCACAGCAGAACAGATCTTGGCCTTTCTTTTTCACTTACTAGAGGATTTGCAGAGCAGGAAAAGAAGATTACAATTCCTCTCAGCAGAAAGTAATCCTTTTAAGTTAGGTATGTCAGCATTCATTGAGAAGTGTGGGAAAGTGCATGCTACTTAAAATGCTTGACAGGTCTCAGAGAAGCGTGGTGGCAGGAAGATGGGAGTAAAGCCCCCAGTTGTGATTACAATGGTCTCCAAATTAGAGACTGTTAGAGGGAGCAGTGAAAGCGGAGTTCAGGAGCAATGATTGATTTTAATGTTTATCCAGCTTGGTAAATTCACAGCAGTAAAGTCCAAATTTATAAACTAGAGTGCTATTTGTTAATTCGAAACTCACAGGAAACAAATTTTCTGTTTCCATGGCCACTTTAGAGAGATGTTGGTGCTGTCCTGTAATTTTACAGTGCATGTTGTTACTGAATATCCCATAAACTCATCATCTGCTACACCTGATATATATTTTGAGTAGCTCATTATTCCTTTAGTACACTTTTGTTCTCTTTGGAAATTTTAGTCTGATTATAATAGTCATACTGAGCCCAAGACAGAGCTCATTGTTATGAGTTTCATTTTACAATTTTGAGTCCAAAGAGTTGGACTGAGACATTATCAGCAATGTTCTCATGAGATGATAAGCAAGGTCAGAAAATATTCTGGATCCAGCCATTGAAAAATAATTCAGGCTTAATATATAAAGCTGAAGAGTACCTGGAATTCAGCTAAAACTCGTCTGAGCAGATGATGAGATCCAACTGACAAGGCAACACCACAAAAACTGATGTGGGTTAGAAAAAAGAACTTTGAAATACTATGACAAGAGGTAAAGAAAATTGGCAGGAATTCAGTGATGGAAATTCCACACTGAGAAATATTTGAGCTACAGCTACAGAAAAATTAAACTAACAAAATTTAAAAAAAAACCCACACTTATAATAAGGCAACATAAAGAACAATAACTGACAAGAGGGCTTGAAATACTGAGAAGGATAATGATTATGAAAGTACAAAATGAAGTGGAAAGTTAGGGGAAAAGAAAGAGAAACAAAGCCAAAGCAACAAATTGCATAAAATAGCTGAAGATATCAGACAGTTCATAATGTATTTGTAACAGCATAATAGCTGCACATCTCTATTGTAAGAGAATTCAATTTTATTCACTCTAATTTAGCACAGGACAGTCAACACAGCCATTTCAAATCTGTTGTTCACAATCCAAGATAGCGTCTTGACAGCTTTTAACAAACAGCGCTTCATAACATAGACTGTTGGGGACAAGGGAAAGAACCAAGCCCAGGGTCAGCAGTGGGACACATAATATACAAGCCTTTCAGGAATGCATTGCACAGGAGATCTTTATTCTTTTGTATTTCAAGAAGTCTGCATTTCAATTTTGCTGATATTACACATAATTCCCACATTTTGTCTTCTACTGAATTCCCTCCTCCCCACCTCATGCCCAAAGCTTCTTATTTCTGCACCCTGAGTGACAACCGCAGGTGCCTCAATAGTGGATATTGCAATGCAAACCAGTTTTTAAATGGCCTGCTTTGGCTAAATGCTTCTTTGTTTGCATGTAACGACTTCCCTCACATTCTCTCCTAACAAATACCTTCCATATGATTGGAGTATAAAGGCTTGGAAGTACTTAAATGGGTAGTCCACCATGTGTTACACTGAGGATCAGATGCAATGGTACATGGAGATTCTCTTCCTCTCAGAGAGAGGAGAAAAACTCATCTCATCTGTCTTTCACTTTCTAAAAAAATGTTACTTTTCTCTGACTTTTAAGTCAATTTTTACAGTGGAGTGTTTAAAATACTAGTCAGGCCTGGGAACTCATCACAGTATGCAGACTGCACAGCACATTTTGAAGCACTCCCCTAAATGAAAAAATACATAATGCTTTTAAGCCTATGTCATCCAGAAGGTACTGAAATTGTCAAAACTATCTGAATTTATTTTTAGCTTGGCAATTCACAATTGTATTTGAAGGTAAGCTACAGAGTAACACACTTGGTTCCTCTGCTTTGCTTTTACCAATTCAAAAACAAAAAAGGTAGTTATTATTGTTTTATTTCAGCCAGATTGCATGGGCAAGTGAATTTCTTGCTCTTCTACTCCAGCTATACAGACTAGAGGGCTTGTGGAAGACACCAGACAGAAACCTGGCTGTGAAACACACCCTGAGACCTTATACTGAGATCCCTCAGTTCAGGTATAGACCTCCACCCCACCCAATTGGACAACTTTGGGACTCTGCTCAAAGGTAGCTTTTCTCACTGAATTAGGGGGTGCAAAGTAGCTAATCTAGTACCAATCCCCTTGAGTAAAAAGGAACACATGAAACATTGTTTTTATTAAAAATTAAACATCTTAATTGAAGAACGTGGGTCATTCAGAGGAAACTAGAAAAAATAGTTTGCCTGGTTTTGTGTTCATCTTTCTACTAGCTGCACAGTGGAAAATATGATGAAATAGGAACTTGTGTGGAGGAAAAGTGCTTTAAAATTTGATATATTCCCTTTTTTTTTCCCAATTAAATTTCTCTGATTAGATTTATTTTCTAGTTCTGCTTCCCATCCCTTTCACCTTTAGATTTCAGTTTCACAGTGAAGTTAAAAAACTTAAAGGTTGAGTTGGGAAGCTGGGAAATGCATTTAAAGTCTGCCTGTACTTGACACTGGTGAGGTCGCACCTCTGAGTCCTGTTTTCCGGTTTGGGCTCATCACTACAAGGCATTGAGGTGCTAGAGAGTGTCCAGAGAACGGCAACTGAGCTGGTGAAGGGTCTGGTGAAGGACCTGGAGCACAACTCTGATGAGGAGCAGCTGAGGGACCTGGTGTTGTTTAGACTGGAGAAAAGATGATTCAGGGGACACATTATTCTCTGCAACTGCCTGAAAGGAGGGTGTAAGGAGATAGGGGTCTGTCTCTTCTCCCAAGGAACAAGCAATAGGATAAGAAGAAATGGCCTGAGATTCCGCCAGGGAAGGTTTCTTCACTTAAAGGGTGGTCAAGCATTGGAACAGGCTACCCAGGGAAGTGGTGGAATCAGCATCCCTCAAAGTGCTTCTGAAGTCATATGACGTGGTATTTCGGGACATGGCTTAGCGGTGAATATGCAGTGCTGAATTAATGGTTGGACTTTACGATTTTATGATTTGAAAGTAGCATCAACTGCATTCCCTCTCCGACTCACACCCTCCCGCCCCCCCCCCCCCCCCATTTTTTTTTCCCAGAGGTTTTCAAGAGGCTTCTACTTCTCTGCCTGTATTTTAAGTTATTTGGAGGATGAAAGCCTATTTCCCCAAGGCAAAGCCTGCCCCTTTCAGACGAACAGCGAGAAGCGTGCAGGAAAGGACGGACAATGCTGGGTGCCCAGGGACCCCGCAGCAGCATCCGGACAGCGCTGGCCTATCCCCAGGCAGGCCACGCGGAGTACCCCGTCCCTCCACCCGCTTTCCCGCCGCTGCCGGGCGGCTCCACCCCGCCACCGCCCCGCGCCCCTCCTTCCTGCTCCTTCCTCCTCATCCCGCGGCAGCGCGGGCGGCCATGGCGCGGCGCGGCCGGCGGCGGCGGCGGGGGGCGGCGGCGGCGGGGACCCGCGGCAAGGTGAGGCGGCCCGCGGGCTGGTGGAGCGGGGGTGCGGGGCCGGCGGTGGGGCCAGGGAGCCGGCCCGCAGCTTTCCGCCTGCCCGGGGCAGCGGCGGCCTTTGTCCGCTGCCCGGGGCGTGAAGGTCGGAGGAGCTGCCCGCCGGCGCCGGCCAGGGTCTCCCCCGGCGCGGCCGCACCGCCCCCGCCCGCAGCGCGCCGTGCGGAGCCCCGGGCGGCCCGCGGTCCCGCCGGGGCCATCCACGTGGCGCGGCGGCTCCGCGGTTGTAAAAGGCCGGGAACGGGGTGGAAGCTGCCCTCGGGGCGGCCCTGAGACACTCAGCAGCGGCGTGGGGCAACTGCAGCTGTGCTGGGATTTGTAGCGGCGCTAATAAAGGCTGACGGAGTGGATCATTGATAATTAATTAGTTGTGAGCCTGAGGATGCCACTTTAGAAATAATGCATTTATTTATTTCAAATTTTGGCCACCTTTTGGTGGTTTGTTGTTTTTTTTTTGGGGGGGGGCGGTGTTTGTTTGGTCGGTTTGTTTTTTGTGTTTTTTTGTTTTTTGATGGGGTGTTTTTGGGTATTTATTTTTTATTGTTGAAACGCCGCTCTGCCAACACAGACACGTATTTGAGTCCCCTGAGAGGCTGTGATCACTTCCATCAGCTGTGATCAGGTCCAAGCCTGGTGCCGCATGCTTGGATGCATCAGGCTGATTGTATGGTTCACATCTTGAGAGGTGGTATTGGTTATAGAATCATAGAATACTTTGTATTGGAAGGAACCTCATCTAGTCAACCCCCTTGAATGCACAGTGCTATCTTAAACTAGACCAGGTTGCTCAGAGATCCAGCCTGACCTTGAATGTTTTCAGGGGTGGAGCATCCACCAGCTCTCTAGGTAACCTGTTCCAGTGTTTTACCATCCTTCTTATATGTATTCTAAATTGTCTCTCTTTAAGTCATGGTGAGCTTCCCAGGTGGGGGGAAGGAGCGAGGAGAAATTCAGTATCTCTTTCAGCTTTTGATGATGGAAGGTTAGAGCTCTACAGGGGTTTCTGTAGAACTGGAGAGTAGTAGAGCCACTGGAATATTAGAACCTCTGTCCTCTCAGAGACTTTTTAACCCTTCCATCTTTGTATCACCTCAGGCCCACCATTGGCACTGTGAAGATAAGGGCGCTATAAAACAGTTTGGGGTAACCCTGTTTGACAATAGCACAAATGGCACTTGGTTCTCACCTCTGGTGCTGTAATACAAGACTGTTACTAGTCTCCATCAGTTCCCTTTCTGGTTCACAGCTACAAGGCTGCACATCATGTTTCTTTTAAAGCTCAGCAAAAGGGAGAAGGACATGGTCTGTACTTGATGCTTTCCTGTTTCTCATGGGAGTTTGTTTTTGTCTGAATGCAGCCTTCTGCTGGCTCTGCCATGTTTTTGTGATACATTGGTGAGCAGTGAGTTCAGTCTTGTCTGGGCCAGAAGGATGGGTGAAGGTTTCTTTGCCTCTGAAATCATGGATCATCACTGCTGACAGGCAGATTTGCTTGTTGAGTACATACCCCCATTTGAAAACAGTTGCCAAATAAGTCAGCAGTACAAAACTGTTTTGAATCGCAAAATCTGCAGTTCCATTTCCTGTCTTGGGGTCTGATTTACTGGGTCCTGGCACAGCAGTTTCAGTACTCAGAGCTTGTTAGAGGGGTGCTGGTTGTGACAAAGTGCTTGCACCCAGAAGGCCTGAACTCTGCTCCTAGACTCGAGCAGTCCAGTCACAAAGCAAGGATGCATCACATGCCTGTGGTATTACATGAAAATGTTTTCCTTGGACATGGAAAACTTGGACTAGTTCCTTGCTGGGACTTGGACAATACTTAGGCATTACCATAGATGAAAAGGATGCTCTTGAATTATGCAGAATTAATTCAGAAATAGTTGATACAACTGTTTGGATTAGTGAGAGATTAGATGGTACAAAGGAAGAAATAGTAGCAGTTGACAGTGTTTGGATTGTGTTCATACGCTGGCATGCTGATATTCACAGTACTATCAGCATTTTTGAAGAGTAGGAAATAGTTTCCAGGAAGGTACTACCTATGGAAGGTGGCATTTTGAATGATTTGCCATGTGATTATGATACTTGGGAATTCCTTATCTTAGGATAAAGTAGCTTTATGGGCATTAGTTTATTATCAGCCTAGATAAGGCAATATAGAAACCGTATTCGGCTGTTCTGAAAATAGCAGAATTTACCAAAATTCCATGGAGCAAAAAGTTTGAAGGCACCCTCAAAGTCCCAGGAGTTGTTGCTTTGACAGATTAAAGGCTCAGGCATAATCCATCTTCACTTTAGAATCAAATTATTCCTGCAAAGATAAAAGTGGGCGATGACTGCTTGTGCTATCAGTTGTTCCTTCTTCTTTCAGAACACTTCACTTGCCTTACCATCTCCTGCCGCTTATGCCAGGAATGCACTTCACTGTCCAGGGGATTTCAGCTTCTTGTGCTTTAATGATGTTGAGAAATTCTGGAGGTTATCTTCCTTGTCTTCCTAGATTTTGTTGATGCCCACGAGTCTCAGGCTGATTTTGTGGTTGACAGTCTTTTTGACCTTGCATCCAGACTGTGTGATTCTTTTGCACTGCAGTGTGGGGCTTTGCATCTCTATGCTTTCCATGTCTTTCACATATTTGTATGATGGTTAAAATTAAGCTTTTAGAGTGCTGTTTGTCTTTATGACTCCAGTGGAAAAACCAGGATCTTGACTTCTGAATAGTTCTGGCTTATTGGTCTGGCACCTATTGACATTCTGGCTGGGCCCCTCTATTCTTGTAGCTCTGCCCACAATTGTCAACCTTGGAGTGCTTCCCTGTTCTGTTGTTCCTTTGAGGTACAGCCAAATGCAGTGCCTGTAACCCTTGGGTGGTGTGCCTGAGGCTGGCTCCTGGACTGCTGAACCTGGGACAAGTCAAGAGACTTTCCAGCATGTGGTGAAGGTGTGACTTTGCACAGGTTTGGTTTATGTGAGTATGTGCATGGGATTGAACTTTGATTATTTCAGTTTGACTGAGTTTGAGTGTGATTGAACTTGTCTGTCCTTTGAGTAGGAATGCCCATACATTGTGCTGAATTGAATTAAGGGAACACAGCCCAATTGATTTTTTCCCCTGTGGGAGGAATAAAAATAGAGAATTACATCTAGCCCTGCTTTCTTGTGCTGTAGGTTCTCCTGATACATCACTGTTGGAGAAGAATGTGCTAGTGTGACAATTGGCAGGGAAAATAATGTGTGCAAATAACTCAAAAAAATTAAACGTGGTAGTCGGTGGTGTAGAAATAACATGCTTCCCACCAAATCCATGGGTTTGCATGCAGGCAGGTGTTCTTTCCTCACAACCTACAGGGCAAGATGCATCTTTTCTTTGGCTTTGGTGTCAGGAAAGTTGCTTTTTCAATTGAAATATGAAAATTCTTTCTCATATTTCATGATGTGGATAGCAAAACAGCTCACCTCAGGCTTTTCTTTTTTTTCCTTGCATAACAAAGTGGAATTCATGGGGATAGTGCTTGGAAAAATGTTCTTGTGACTGCTGGGGACCTTGTGTGCTTTACTTTTCAATCACTCATGTGACTGAAACAGTTCTGACAACCGTAGCAACATCTGTCACCCTCTGCCCTTGGTGACAGACCTGCCAGTCTCCACAGGCACGTGCAAGCTGTTTGCCCCTGGTTCTGTGGGAATGGGATCTCCATGCGGCCCAACACATATACTCCTGGGTGTACTGGTGGTATTTTGTCTAATTTAGAGAGGGAAAACCTGAGAGACGTGGATGTCTTGAGCTTTGGACTACTTTTGCAGAAACATAGAATTTGTTATTCTGGCAGTTGTTGGATTGTGTGCCATCTGTAGCAGGGAATGTTTGCTGATGATTTTGAATAGTACCTTGTAGGGGTTTTAAGAAACTAAGTGTGTTTTATGTACAAAAATAAATGAGTTCAATAGATATAAAATTTCCTGCCAGAAATAAAACTGACTTTTTTAGCAGCTATGAATTATTTCCAACTTCTACTAGATTTTTGGTATTTATCCTTTGTAACAGGTCTTTAAAAGACAGTATGTCTCACATCTGCAGCATTTGATCAGTCCTTTGTGATCTGTTCATGTTGAAATATTTTCCCTGAGCAAGCTTGGAACGTTCATCACATCCTTGCCTTCATGACTTGTTTAGGGGTTTAGTGGCAAAAAGATCCTCTCCTGGAGTACCTGTGTTTTGCAGGTATTTTGAATAGATTAACATTTTGGCATTTCTGTTTAGACAAATATGTATTTTATTTCGTGGTGTATAATTAGTTGACAATAGTTGAAATCCTAGGCTCTGATGCTGATTGTAAATCAGTTTCAGAATGTATTTTAATTGGAAGTTGAAGATGGAAATGTCTGTGGCTTCCAGGAGTACATGATAAATGACAGTGAATAAGCCCATCACAACAGAGATATTTGCTGCAAGCTTGTCTTTTATGTCAGTGGACTTTTCTTGGAAATAATCTTGGCTTGCAATTTCAGGTGCAGAAGTAGTGTTGCTAATCAAGATTCATCATGAGGCTTTTTAAACTTCTGGAGTATGTACCACCACCTGGTACATGTCAGGTGTTGTCTGTTATTAATGAAAGCCCTTCTGGTAGAACTGGACTCATCAGTGGCCAAATTGAGATTCTTTGTAGTCAGGCTATGGGGAGCAAGTCACAAACTAAAAATCCTTGAAGCTCTGCAGTAAGTTATTTAAGTCAGTACCGGTACATTAGAATTTGGGAATGCAAGAAATTTAAGTCTACTACTGGAAAATAAATTTTTTGTTGTTTTTCAAAATCAGTAATTACAATCTCATAATGACTCCTCTGGTGCAGATGCAGAAGCAATAAATGAAGAAGAAGAAATCAGGCATATAGTAATCACAGCAGTGGCTAATTCAGCTGTACATTAGCACAAGAACTAATGCAGTGGCTCCTGGAAGCAATTTATTCATAGCAGCTATGCTCTCAGCTCCTTGTATGTTTTTCCATTAAAATGGATAATGCTTAAGCTTTAGTACTTTAGCACTGTTCTGTACTGAGTGGATTCTGTCACAGCAATGGAAGTGGATTCTGGATGTTCACTGCAGGAGGTGGGAGTGAGGGAATATCCAAAGGGGTTTGGATGTGGACAGCATGACTTTAGCAACTGTACTTTGGATCATACCATTATAGGCCCAGGAGGGTCGGTTTTTCAGAGGTGAATTCTACTCTTGCTCCAGCAACAGTAAGTTGGTTTTGCATCAGCCTACATC
Source organism: Cyanistes caeruleus (assembly GCF_971803275.1). NCBI lineage: Eukaryota > Metazoa > Chordata > Aves > Passeriformes > Paridae > Cyanistes > Cyanistes caeruleus. The sequence continues at coordinate 121,354,170 of NC_141701.1, forward strand.
AGCTTTATAAAAGTAGAGTAAGAGTAAAGTTGGGCTCATGTTCACCCTTTACTGTAGCTTATTTCAGGGTGTGATGCTATGGTGAAGGTACTGCTGCTCACAGCAACGTTGCTTTTGGAGAATGAGCCTCCTTTGGGTCACTTGTCACAAGTAAACTTAAAAAACCCCAACAAACCTTATAAGCCCTGTATGAGTAACTTTGGTTTTCTGTGACAGTGGAAAAGGGCAGTCTGCTATTGGTTCTGAACCTCATCTCAGATGTACTGGTGAATATTCAGGACTTGAAAACAGCATTTTGAGATGAGGAACTGTCCTCTGACCATGCAGTCAATGATCTCATGTTCCTGAGAGTTAATGAGAGTGTGGCTTTAGCAAACAGCAGAGAGGTTTGTTTCAAGTTAGAGTGGTGTACGTGAGGTGGATATGTGGTCCAGGGCATGTAGGGGATGAGTGTCTGGATGCTGGTGAGAAATGCCAGCACTTTTCTCCTGAGTATTTGTGTGACTAGAAGAATGGTTTTGCAGGTGATATTGGGATGTGTAAAAATGTGTTCTGAAACTTGGCAAAATGCCTTCTTCCTTGGTTTTTGAGGCTTTATCTGTTCACTCCTTTCTTACACACACCAGATCCTAATGCAGCTCACATGGGAACTGTCTGAAGGCTTCCTTACTATCCTGGTACATGCAAAGCCTTGTCCAAAGTGTTTGCTGTGAAGTATATGGCCCAGTGGAATGGCTGGATGTAGTGGTATGAGTGTCCTAGGCTGGGACTAGACTTCTTGAACTCTGAAGCTGTGACCTTGGTTACCTCGGGAAGGCTGCTGCCTGCCCTTGGCTGTGCTTCCTCCTCTCCTGATGGGCCACATCATGGGCTTCTAGCAAAGGAGAAATGTTCTTGGTTAGCACTTTGCTAACCCTCTTACCAAGTATTGCAGAAGAAGCTCTTTGACAGTAGTGACCAAGGAGAACAAGTTGCATTTTTTCTTATTTTTGGAGTTAGCTAAGTGTCTGCTAAAATCCAGAATGGTATTGTGGAATCTAAAGGTCAGGTTTCTTTGTACTTTAGCATTGTGTTTCATTTGAAGTTGTGTTCCTCACCTCTGAGCTATGATTGCTCTGAAAGAGCAGGAGGGATGGTGGGTTTCCCCATGGATAAGGACATCCTGAGCTCCTGCTTGCAAAGGTGGGGCACACATGTATTTTTATGTCTCTGAAGTACTCTCCTGTGGAGTTGAACACCCTATGTATTGAATCCCCTCCCTAATCCCAGATGCTGAGTCTGTATTCAGGGATTAAAACAGTCTATACAGATTTTTCCTGGAGTTTAAGCTAAATAACGTACAATTTATACATAGCGTATTTTGTGCTACAGACTTGTACTTGCATAGGAATATAAAAATAAGTTGTACTGCTGCCAATTTGAGTTCTCCCTGTTAAGTTGATGTGTGTGACTCATATTCTCTGTCTGTTTTGAATCAGAAACAGGTACCCAAGGATGTGGCCAACATTTTTAATGCCCCCAGTGACAGTGAAGATTTTCCAGGATTCCAGGAAGATGATGCTTCCAAACAGAGCTTCTTGTCAGAGAACAACTGTGCTAGTTTTGATTCCCCAGAGTCTGGAAAAGAGGTAGGAACAGATTGCCATAGTCCAGTTATGCTCTTGGGATGCAGTAATACTCTGAGCCTGTGTCAAAACAATGTGAATTATAACTTGCACCTTAACCTGTAATTTGTATTCCCCATATTAAACATAAATGTAAACAAACTTAGTATCCTTCTTTGGGTTTAGTGGTTGCTTTTGAATACCTCATAATATAAAAAAAAGTGTTTCATTGGAATGTGAGTTTAAGTGAAGTAGGTAAGCGTAGCAAAAAGGAAAAAGGGAATTACCATCCTGGAAAGATGTTGCTGGATGCATAAGACACTGCAAATACATAATATTAGATGGGCATTTGTGAATATGTAGACTTCAAAGCATTTCTTCCAGAAATCTTCCAGTGCTGTCTCTGCACTAAAATTCTGTTTTAATAGTGGTAACACAGAGAAATCATCAGCTTCTGCTGCAGTAGTGTGATTTGCTGGTTCTTTGATCTCTTGATGATGAAGTGGCTTGGATCAGCACAATGATTTGATGTTTTTTATTCTCTGATTTGGTAGCTGGAGATACCAGCTGAATTCACAAGAAAAGAATAGAACTGGTGTGCTGTCTTGGGTTGCAAAAAATTTAGTTTTTAGTGTTTTAGAAACTTATAATTACATGCTTGATACCCATGGGCTAATGTGCTATAAGATACCTTTGTCGTTTGTGCTCTTGCAAAGGTCTCTCTGTTTCATTAATAAGATAATTGAATTTTTTTTTCCTTTTATTTTCCTAGTCCATCAGGTCAGCACCTGGTTATGAGGTGCTGATGACAAGGAAGATGATTAGTATTGACCAAGCCTTGGAATAAGGCTTGTACACAAGTATGTATTGCTTCTGAGCCTTTACAGGCGAGTGACCCCAGGAGCGTGCAGAAACCTTTTGAGAGTAGAGCCACAGTCTGTGCTATGGACAAAGATAGTGTCTAAAATATAATGAAATGTACAGGGCTCTAAATTGTTTTGTAATCTTGTTGATAGACAGCAGTACTAGCAACTTCAGAAAATCAGGAGGTAGTGTGCTCTTGCATTTGTGTTTTTGTGGGGAGGATCAAGAAGGGTCAGTGGGGAGAGGTGGTGGAGGGGAAGCCTTGTGTGGGGCTTCTGCCTGCTTGGGGGCTGCAGGCACCTGACTGTACTTTTCTCTCCCTTGATTTCCCAAGTTGTGAAACAGAGTTTATGATAATGATCTCTTCTGCAAAGCATTTTAAAATCCTCTCATGAAATATGCTGTGGAAGAGATAGGTACTGTTTAGCATGCATTGCTGAGAATCCCAGTGAGACTTGTTCCAGATTTACAGCTGGCACTGCAACCTTCCTTGCCATTCCTGTGTTTCCCTTGGAATGAGAATTATTTTAAATCTTGATCAGTATTGAATTTAATTTCCTTACTACTAAATGGTACAATAAAAATACCCTGAGTTCCATCCAATTGCAGCATAATCTGCCGTCCTTGCACATCAGGGCCCTGCATCAGGATGAGCATCATCCAGTGTTCATGATGCCATACACCACTATTGCTGCAAAAGGCCATTGGTACTTGTGCAGGAAACAAAAAGATTTTGGTGCAGAGGGCAAAATTATGGGAAATTCAGGAAAAATCAGCAGTTCTTGAGAAAGGAGGACAGGTAGCCGCCCTGCTGGGGTGGCAAATGGGCTGTTAATGCATCAGCGTTTCCCTTGGATGGTGAGGTGCAAATGATGAGTTAACAAGTAGTGACCTTTGTTTGCCTGCTTTTCCTCAGGGCTTTCTGCAGTTCTGCTCTGATAATCTCTGTGCTTCTTCGAGTTCCCAAAATTTCTCCCACAATAGATATCCCTGATGTGTATTTTACCTGGTGTAGACTGTTCTTCATAGATGAGCAGCATAGCTCTAGGTGTGTTATTTTTAGTTACTTTAGCTAACAAACAGCATATTTCCCTCCATCAACCTTCATTGTGGAATTTCATAAAAACACAGAATACATAAAAAACTTCAGTTTCCTCCAAGAAGTGCAAATTAACTTTAAAGTAACTTCCCTATTGTGTTTGTTCCTTTCTCAAGCAGCTGCACTGCAGCTATCAACAAAAGAATAAAGTAATTTTCCTCAGAGAAAACTCATTACAATTACCCATAATAATTTGTAGATGTTTAAATGTAAAGAAACAACATATGCAGTGGTTCCCCCCTCCCATTCCCCTCTAAGTTTTTCCACTCATCTATTGTATCTTTTTTTCACCAGATATTATCTTAAAATAAAGAAGTGTGTAATTAAAGTCAGGAAAGGGAGGGAATTGAAAGGAAGAATAAAGATATTTAGCAAATGCATTGTATTAAAGGTAATTTTTGTTTCTTGTGTGGGAAGAAGAAGTAACAGAGGAAAATTGAGGTAATGAATTTACATGTTGCTGACTTTCAAGAGGTAGTTGTGATGTGATCGTGGATTATATTCCTACCAGGATCAAGTCTTTCAAGAGATTAACAGGAACAAGTTGACTAAATAGTTTTCTACTAGTTCTTTTTGGAAGTATGGAAATACATTTCTATTTAGTAAAAGTCTTGTGTTTAATTGGGCTGTAATGTTCATATCATGAAGAGTGTTTTAATGAGATCTTTTTACTTCCTGATTTGTAGACTGAAATTAAGGAGCTGTCTACCCAAGAACACATGTGAATGATAAATTGCACCAAAAAAACCCAGAGAGTTGAGAAGTTAAAAGGTGGAGGGATATTAGTCAGGCTTTTCAAAGCTCTGATCATTTGTTTTGGTATTGGTCAGTTCAGTGATGGTGTAATAGCATGAGGAGCACACTCCATCTTTCATTTGTATTTTCTTCTACTCAAGGCCTGTTTTTTTCATCCAGAAGGAAATACATAAAACAATATGATAATTTACATACAAGAAAAGTGATAGTTTATTTTTATTGGGTAGTAATGAAGAAGGGAAGAGGTGAAGAACAAAGCTTCCTCCACAAGAGGTAGCTCAGTTAAAGCCCTGTCCTCAAAATGAAGAAAAAAAACCTTGCAAAGTTAAAATAACTCAGTATTGAAACTCTGAATGTTGTCTTCTTGTGTTTTGTTTCTTTTGACAGGCTTTGCCTGCCAAGTGCTTTCACAATCTGCCATTTAGTTGGCACTGTCTTGACCCTCAAAACCTGTTTATTGTGGCAGTGTGAATACTCTATATCCGACTGTCTCTCACAGCTACTGAGTGGTGTTTTTGCAGGGTCTCCGGTTTCAGTCCAGATACCTCACTGAAGAGCTGCGGAGGATTTTCACTGAGGACACTGACTCTGAAACAGAAGTGTTTGAGGGCTTCGCTTCAAACGAGGTGCATGTGAACAAGAAAGAAGTTCTGGTAAAGGCAGTCACACCTACATGTGAATGTATATGTTGGCTTTTTTTCTGTGTCTTCTGTAGAAACCTCATGTTCTTGTAGGAATTTTTTTGATACACTGTGGTGCTCTTTTTTCATGCTGAATTAAACCATGTTGTCTTAAAAGAGTAAAAATGCTTTATTTAATGTGGCATCACATATTAGAAACGAGAACTACTTCCACTGCTTGTAGATTGTACTGGGCAAGATTGTTCCTGTGGAGACAGCCACTGTATGCCAGACAATACTACTCTGTAGATGTTTTGTTGATCTCTGCACAGGCAGAAGCTGCATACTGTGAACTTGTAAAAATATGATAATTTAGGTGAATTTGTGGTGTTGGCTTTGGGTGCAAAGACTGCTGTCTAGAACTAGTGTTTTCAAAATGACCTCTCTTGTGTCAGAGCCAATAATGTAACATGGGATTTTTCCTGCCTCTAGGTGCTGGAGTCAGACTTGAGTGATGAAGAACGTGATAATGTGTTGGGTAATGAGAAAGAAGAGGGGGAAGAGGTGAAGAAGGTTTCCCCCAAGAGAAGAAGCATTGGCCTTCGTGTTGCTTTACAGTTTCCAACTAGGAAGTCATCTGAGAAAAAAGTGCCTGAACAGGCTTTATCTGATTTACCTCTAAAGGACAATGAATCCCTCACACCTCTTTCAAAAGAAATAAGCCTCAAGGGATCAGACAAAGTAGAGGGCTCTGCTTCAGAGTCTGAAGAAGACATTAAAGAATCACAGGAGGAAAGTTCCAGTGCACTGCTTAAGAGAGCCATAAATATTAAAGAAAATAAAGCCATGGTAAGACTTAAGAGCAGTATTTTGTTTTCTGACATTTACATCCAAATATGTAGCTTTAGCATACTTGAATTTTAGGGTCCCTGCTGGTGCTGTGCTGGAACTTTGCAAAAATCTTATGGGGAATTTTTCTACCAGGGAAAACGCTAGAGGACCCTCAGGACTCAGACATTTGCCCCTAAAATACCCTCAAGTAGGGACTGGCCTGGTCAAGTTTAAAACCAGAGTAGAACTAAGAATTTTTAATGTGGATGTGAACAAAGTTAGAAATGACCAAGTTTTGCAGCCTTCAGAACATGTCAGGAAACCAGCTTGTCCTTTCAGGTGGTTTATGGTGTCATTTGCACAACAGTGTTTCTACTTTTTGTTTGTGTGTGACAGATCTGCTGCAGCTACTGATTGGAAAGCCAGTTAAAAACTGCTGAGGATGAAAAATGTAATTTTTCAGTTATGTGGGATGTGATTTTTACAGTATTGCTTTACTATGTAACTGTTGAATGTGTGTGTATGTGTGTGTAGGTGCAGAAAAGAGCAGCTGATCATTTCCTAATGTTTTTTCCTCTATTATCCAACGTGCCACCAGCTTTTCTTTAAGCTTTAATTAAAGCTTAATCTTTAATTATCATGCTGCTATGTAATCCAGACTGATGTTCAGTCTTCAGTAGCTCCTATAGTTTTACTATGTTTCAGGGAAAGTTGCAGCTTCCAAGCAGTGTTGGGACTGAAGCAATACCTCTTGGTGTGGGCCTGCAGCTCCTGTGTAAAATCTTGCTTCTGCTTTGTACCTGCACTTCTAATCTGTGTCCCCACTGCTGTTGTGTTGGTCTTGCTGCTCCTTGGTCCTTCTCACCTTCTACTCTTCCTTGCAGTTCAACCACTGTGAAATTCACTGGCATCGTAGGAGCAGTACTGTAATGGCATTAAATAGCTCTTAATAAATGCCACACTGAAGTATTTACTGAGAAATACTGTATTCAGCTTTTAATCTCTTGATGGCTGTGGCAATCTCAGAGAGCTAGCAGCTTGGCTCATCCCCACTACCATTGGCTTTTCAGAAGTTAGCCTCATCTGGAATTCCAGATCAGGTCAGTGGGGGTTTTTTTTGTACCTGTCAGCCACTGCTTCTGTGGAAATATACCTCTTGTACATGGTGCAAGAAATCATCATCCTGCTGAAGTACTTCTGATGCTGTACCTGATCAGAACATGCATGCATTGCGGGAACTGCCAGTGGAGCTTAGTTGCTCTCTGACTTTGTACTGAGTGTGTGTGTACCCAGTGTCTGTATTGCTTAAGGCGACGCTGAGCTCCCCAGCAAAGAGCACAGAGGTATCTGCAGTCAGTAAAAGCTCACTGTGGGAACATCTTACTATCTTCTGGCACCCTGCCTTTCTTTTTTCCCTCCTATCATATGAACTTAATTTCTCATTTTCAATCATTACCATGTTGGAATGCACTCCTTTGGTCCTGTTTTGACATGATACTGTATAAACCTGGCTAGTTCTAATTCTCAGTAAGAATTAGCGGGAGCTATGAGGTTAGTATTGTTGGCAGAGGTTTTGCTCATGGCAGAGTAAATGAACCCCTTTATGAGCCCCACTTTATTTAAGTGCTTCCATAAAGGTCCCTTGCACATGGTTTAGCTATAATTCAAGTGCATGTGAAGAATGAATGGTGGGTGGTGCTTTTTTTGCAAGTTGCAGTGAGTTTTCAATGTGACATCATTTGATTCCAGCTTGCCCAACTGCTGGCAGAACTGAATTCCATACCGGACCTGTTCCCAGTGAAAACGCCCGCCTCAACTCCTTCAGTAAGTTCCCAGTACTGGCTGGTGGGGACAGTAATTTTTGTTAGACTTAGGATTAACATGTTTCATCAGAAACTTTCAGCAAGTTTGTTCTGATTTCCTTTGGGTTTGGTCACTTCATTTGTATAGATTTGCTACTGGTTGGGAAGTGCCAGAGATTATGTGAGGAAATGGAATTTTGTAAGATAATTTGTGAATAAATACAAAGACCAAGATGAGATGTTACATTATTGTTTTTGTTCCAGAAATACTGTTGAGGTCTTAGACAAATGTCTGTGTATGTGGGAATAAGGAAGAGAAGTTGCTTTTCTTTGGGTTTAGATCCTGTTAATTTCCTCTTGTAGACTTTTATTCTAAAATCTGCACTTCCCTGTAGAACTGTGCTCATGAAGTTGGACCATTCAGCACAAACAGAAATGATACATTAGTCATTTCAATTGACTTTTCTCAGCTTTAAGCAGAGGAGTGTCAATCCTTCTTTTTCTGTAAAGTAGCATTTTTCCATTTACATTATAAACTGAAAAGATTTGAGGAAACCTTGAAGAGCCATGCCTTTGGTAGATGTCCGTGCAGGACTTGTGTTGCATGGATTCAATCACACAGTAACTGGCAGGTGTGACAGTGAAGAGGGTAACTTGTGCCTCCTAAGAATCTCCAAAATTAAGAATCTTGAACTAAATGAAGCAGCTTCTCAATGCCCTTTCAGTTAAAAAATTTCAGTTAAAAAGAAAATTAACTAGCATTCAGCTTGTGTATTCAGATTGTGGGAAAATCTGAATATTTAGCTACCAAAGAGCAATGAGAAGTAGCTTCTACCTCAATGTGCCATGTGTTAAATTTTGGTATAGTTCTGTGATGTTAATTAGAATGGAATTTGATGTGAAGGTGTGATGTTTTAAAAGTTGCCAAAAGGTATAGTATAGTGTGTAGGGAGTATATTTGGTGGGGTTGACTTAACAAGTAAGGACTAGGAAAACAGTAGATCAGTTCATGATAGTACAAGTGTGGTACAGACATTTTCAGGTTGTTTCTAGTGTTTAACATTACAAACATAACTGAAAAGACAGTTACTGGAATTTTATTCTCTTTGTAGAAACAGAGGAAAACCCCAAGGAGGACGTTTTCTGAAGGCCAGATAGCACGTCGAATGAACCCAACCAGAAATGCTCGTCCACCAGAAAAATTTGCCTTGGAAAAATTTACTGTGTCGGCTGTCAAATTTGCAGAACACATCCGTAACTACAGACAACAAAACCTCTTGAAGAGACTCAGTGTGGTATTTGCCAGATTTTGATATCCCCAGTAGTCGGGAACTAGGAAACATTTGAATTGTTGGCCAGCACTTAGACCAGACACGTCCTACACAAAGTTATTGAAAATCTTTGGTTGGGAATAGCTACAGAAGAAGTTATCACCAGGCCTTTCTGTCTCATCTTCCACCTGTTAAGTGGGCTCTATTTGTGACCAGCATTGTTCTCACATAACAAGGCAGTTAATTTATGGTCTCTTACTAATTCTTCATCTGAAAGTTACTAGAGCTCATAATGTAGAATTCCTTGGAGGGGAAAGGCAATGTGGTAGAAGTGGCAAAGCAGATCTTCCCTGCTACCAGACTCAGGTGAAAAAAGGCAAAAATTCTTCTCTGGAAATAGCAGAGGGAAGATGTGAGTTGTATGGATGAACCAAGAATGAATTCAGGGAATCTGCATGAACAAACCACTACTGTACAGGATAGTAATTGAAAAGTTGCAGGTTTTAGTCTTTCCTATTTTTAAAAATCTGGTTTTTTCCTTCTCTAGCTTATGGTGGTCATTTGTCTTGCTTATATTTTCTGTATAGCCCTCATGAGGAACACACTTTAAGTTTGAATCCTTAGAGGCTGGATCCCAGTTCTGCTTGTAGGAATAAGTGCTGGGCAGACCTGAAGCATTATAGAGGGAAGTTGGCTATTAGAAGAAGAGTAGCACCAAATGAGGGCTGGTAAATGACTATTTTGGACAGAACAGAGCTGATCTAGAGTGAAGGACAAATAAGGTCTTCACAGACAGGTATGGAGAAGGCTAAGAATCAGATAAGATTTATTCATTAATAGGCGTCAAAGAGAATGATACTTAGAAGGGAAAAAACATCACTTAATCTTGAGTAGAGTACTCTTCCAAATAACAGGTTAATAAGAAAGGGCTGGGTATGGCAGGACTAACCTAAAACTTCAGTAGAGTTTTTTTTGCAGGACATTAAGAGATTGTCATTGGAGAAAGCAACTAGAGAACATACAAGGAGATTGAAGGATGAAAGCATGGGAAGGCAGATGGTCACAGTTCCTAATTTTGAGAGAGTAGAAATGGAGTATAGTTACAGTGGAGGAGGACAGGGAATGCAAAGAATAGTTAGCAGTAAAACATGTCAGGGATTTGTGCAAATAGAAGTAGTAATGATGGAAAGGAATTAAATAAAACAAATAAAAAATATAGTAGAGAAAAGATTATGGAGGAGAGGGAGAGAAAGAGGCAGGGATGATTTGGAAACTATTCCCCGTTCTTCCTGTGGTGCATGAGCCTGTAGTTTGCCAGCTGTGGACTGCATACTCTTTGTAAGTGAAGGAATTTGTCACCAAGTGTGGTGACAGAGGCTTCATGACATCAGACAAAAGGTATTGAGATGAGTTTTTTTAGCAGGGGGATTGTGGAGTGCGCAAAAGAAGGAGATCATCTAAATATTCGTCTCATCGTCCGGTAGAAGACATAACTGAGGAGGACTTGGACAACATTGCAATCACTGTTAGAGACAAAATCTATGACAAAGTTCTAGTAAGTAGTTGCCCTATTCTTCAGTGTTTTTGTGTGCTTGAAATGAAAAGTCTCTCACTATTTCACTGGTTTGCTGAAAGGTGTACTTTCATGAGGCTCTGGGAAGTTCAGCTCATCATTATTATGTCAAATACAGCTTTGAAAGCTTTGCCAGACTTCTCTGGGCTTGGCTGTAGTGGTTGATACTCCCTACTGGCTTTTTGCCACTGAAAGTGTTTTTGTGCCACAGAGCTATTAAGTTAAGTTTGTTGTAGCTATTACTTGCCACTGTTAAGAGCTGACATCCTTTTTGTCTCTCACTAATAAAAATGTTGTGTTTGACCATTAAATATTAGTGATCCCTGCTGTTCTTTGTACCCCTGGAAATTATATTTCTGTACAGGTTGTATAGTGTCCAGTGTTCTCTAAAAGAACTCCTTCCTTGCTTCCACTGGATTTGGCTATTATTGATTATCATAAAGATCATTTTACCATGTGTGTCATGCTTCATGGTATTGGCAGGGATGAGTCACAAGATCATTTTCTCAACAGTTCTAGGCTTTTCCTAGAGAGAAGAAAGGACCAGAACTGTGATTATGAGGCTTGTGTAATTTGAGACATCCAGTGCAACCGAAATTTGGCACTGTCTCTGTAAAATTCCTAGCATTGTTAAATGATTTATCATAGTAACAGAACTTGCTTTTCATTGTTTAATTTGACTTTGGTTTGAAGTTTGTGCTTATTATTCTTAGGAAAGCTCATCAATGGGCATTTAATATGTCCTTCATACAAATGTTTTTCTCTTCCACCTTTAGGGTAGTACTTGCCATCAGTGTCGACAGAAGACAACCGATACAAAGACAATCTGTCGCAACCAGGGCTGTGGAGGAGTAAGGGGGCAGTTCTGTGGACCATGTCTTCGAAATCGATACGGTGAAGATGTGAAGTCAGCTCTGCTTGATCCAGTAAGTATCACTCTTGAGCCTGGAATGAAGGTGTAGTGAACAGAGTTTTGTTAGTAATTTCTGATGTCAAGAACATGCTCGTAGTAACATGGTGTTGAAACTTTATTGCCAAGAGTAGATCTGTAGTACTAACTAATGGCTCTGGTGTGCTGGCCCAGTGTGGCAGTGCCTGCTCTATTAGTACTTTTATATGCAGTTGCTGAGCAGCTTGGAGATGCCTGACTTTGTGTACCAGCTGGTTAATTCAGTCCCAGGAATTGTCCTGTACCTGCCAGCAGACAGAGACAAAGGAACTTGTCACAGTGGGTACCCATCTCTTTCTAGGGAGTTGACAACAGTCAGCGTAACATGAAATGAATGTTAGGCATTACAGATGACTTCAGTCCATTTGAAAATCAATATTGGGCACATCAGAGAACCTGAGGTTTCAGAGTAAGAAGTATTCAAGCACTTAATAATTTCTCTAAATCTGCAGAATTTGGAAAATGTTAATAAGGTTGTCTGGCTGGCTGACAGAGGCTTGTAAAACCTTGCCCTGAACAATCATGTGGTGGGGAAGCCATACTCATGTTTCTCTGAGCAACAGGAAGGCAAATATAACATTTTTCATAACTTGCTTTTACCCTCCCTCCCACATTCACGCCCCTGCAGGCCTGGATCTGTCCTCCTTGTCGTGGGGTGTGCAACTGCAGCTACTGCCGCCGGCGGGATGGGCGCTGTGCCACCGGCATGCTCATTCACCTGGCCAAGTTCTATGGCTACAACAATGTCAAGGAGTACCTGGAAAGGTAAGAGTTCTGCCCTCTGGTCTTTTCTTTTTAAACTGTTGTAGCCCTTTCAATAACAATTGACTTCTTGCGCTCTGGGGCAAATCCTGTGCCTATACAAGAGAAGTTCTGTGGATTTCAGGTTCTTCCCTTGGCTGAAATCAGCTTATTTCAAGTGAGGTATATTGTCTGTGTAAACAACTAATTTGATTAAAAAATTGAAAGACTTTTGCCTATTTTGAAATCCCTGTTGGTTGGCTGAAGTGTATAGATGTGCTGTTTTGGAAGTTATCTTTTTCAGCAATGGAAATTTATGGGGATGCTGAGTTTCCTAAAAAGCACTAACATTGTTTTCTCATTTCTTCTAGTTTACAAAAACAACTGGCAAATGACAATTGAGAACACTGAACTCAAGCCGTGCCTGCAACTGGTCAATATGTTAACAATTTGACTTCAGAAGTTTATTACTATGTTTTATATAAAATAGAATTGTAGTGTATAGCATATTCATTTCTGTATTGGGAATTTTTTGATTGATATGGTCTTATGCAAAAGATCTCAGGAAAATGTTTTGGTAGAGAAATCTACGTGCACAGACCTATATGTTAAGTGAAATGGCACTCTTGAACTTTGAGTGGTTAATTTTTAATAGAGCTACACAACCACATGATGGAGAGCTTGGTCAAAATGAGCAATATTTTTATTTATATAATTGTGCAAGTTTGCAGAAAGGATGTTTAACAGCTACCTTCAAAGCATCCGGTCTTCAAAGAAACAAAACACCTTTGTCTACCAGCTCAACCATAAAGATCCATTTTTCCAGCTCGGCTTTCTGAACCTGTTCCACCACCTGTAGTTTATAGAACTTGTCCTTGCAAAGAAGGAGAAGGTACTTTCACCTGAATGCCATTATATTCCAGCCAAAGCTGATACAATCAACTGGTGGGAGGATTTTTTTTAATTCTATTCCAAAGTGCAATTATTCACCAAAACATGAAAATAGAAGAGTGTTTAAAAAAAATAAATATCCCAGTAAAAAAAAGCAAAACAACAAAACTTCTCACCAGCAGTTTTTGTGTAGTACACCTGCTGCCTGAACCATCTGCCCAGCTGTTGTAACTGGTCTATATCAGAGTTCAGGATTAATTTCTCTACTTATTCTTAGCTATTTTTGTCATTTGTACAACCAGGCTTTCAAACAAGTTCTTTTAAATGCAACGTATTTGTATTGCATGTTAAAGTATGTTAAAATTTGTGTAAGATATACATTTCATTTTATGTAGAGAGAATAAAGACTGATCTAAAGAGGAGTATTTTGTGATTCAAACTACACCCTGATACTGATGTTTCCCATTTACTTTCCCATAGCAGGTGTAATGGTGCTTGGAGATCAATAATCATTCTGTGGAGAAACACATGAGCACAACATTGACTGATGAGGAAATAACAACATAGACCACATAAGTGTTACATTAAGGATTGTGGTTTTGTGAGACAAATCTCTTGCTCCAGCTGACTGTGAAAAATGCTTGTCTTCTTTTACTATCAGGCAGATTGAGAAAGCAGCACATTTTATTGAAAGTTTAGTATGAAACTGCCAGGAGTAAAGCTATTCCTGTCAGAACCCATTTACCTGACTTCTTGATTTTCAGCTTGAAAGTCAAAATGTAAGTTGTCCTCCTGCTTTTTTTTTTTTTATAAGCTAGACATTCATAGTTTCCCTTTGATCCATGGAATAGCCTTTTAAAAAAAATGTCTGGCATTGCTGAAGTCAGTTCCTGAACCATGCTTCTGCTCTGGGCCCCACAGGATGTCCTGTGTGGTGCCTGCAGTAATAGTACAATTCTGTTGAGTAGCACCTGCTTTACCTGATGTTCTGTAGTGCAAGACCAGAATCATTTGTGTTTAAAGAGTTGATAAATAGTTAAGGCTACATTTGAACATACAGATGTAGTGCAGACTTTAGATTTGGTTGATTTAGGTTTAGATTTTGTTGGCCTGCTGTGCATCATCTCTCTACAACTGCAGATATTAGTACATAACATCTGTCTGGACTGTACTTGCAGGTTCATCAACATGCTCTTTTGCTAACACCAGAGGCTGTAGAGATAGGAAATTTTTTAAATGCAAACACCAACAAAAGCCCAAACTGTGCTCACAAGGTTCCTTGATACTTTTCTCATCTCCACAGGAGGAATGAACTGTATTGCTCTTAGACTGACAGCTGTCTGAAAAAAAAACTCTGAAAAGTTGATGCCCCCCATTTCAAAAAGCAGCATTCAAATTTCATCCTTGCCATTGCTCCATTCCCCCACCCTACCTTTCACCTTGGGGTTTACCTGCTGTAGTAGCAACTCCTTTCCAAAAGAGTGGCTTTCCTCTTAGTATATTCGGGTCTGGTGGAGTATGAGTAGCGATGGTGTTTCTCTTCTTGCCACTGGGAGTCACTCACCTTTCTCTAATGAGCCATAACTTTGTTGGCAGCTTTTCTAAGTAGAACTAAAATTTCATGTTGACAGCAGGCCTGAATTGTCCTTCCTGAACTAGATGCTTCAGGCTTGGGAAGATACAGATTCAAAGGAACAAAATACAATGTTTGTCATGTGATGACAAACATGTTAAAAGAGGTGTTGCCGGTCAAAAAGTGAACACTGTTTCCATTCAGGGACAGCCTGCAACTGTATTACAGCTCTTGCAATACCTGACTGCTTGAAAATCCAGATTAAAAAATCTCTTAATTCTTACACTTTGCCTACCTAATTATACCTCATTGTACCTCATGCTAATCACAGAATCACTGAGTGTTCTGAGTTGGAAGGTACTCACAATACAGGTGTTCTCAAGGTGTTCCTTTACTCTTGGTATATCTCCCCAAAAGCTTTATATGCATTATGACCCAGAAATAAAACATTCATAATTCCTTATATCTGTTTATTTAGAATTGTCAACTTTCAGTCAAGGAAGAAGAAAAAACAGGATAAAGACAATTTTTATGGGTTTTTTTTTTTGTTTGTTAGTTTGTGGGTTTTGTTGGTAGGTTGGTTGGTTTTTGTTTTTGTTTTTTTTTTTTTGTGGGGGTTAGGTTGTATTTTTTTTCAAATTGCAGTTGTGTAGATTACTTGATTCAGGTTGCCAGCATGTGGTAACTACTAACCATATTCTTCACCTCTGAGAGCTGCAAAAAATTCTAGAAGTTCGTTCATGTGAAATTTACAGTTTCTAGAATAGTCTTTAAACTTCTGAACCTCAGCTGGATTAGAGCTGCTGCTTTACAATGCAGACCTTGTTCAGACATACTTTTCAGTTATTTAAATTCAGGAAGTATATTTAATGATTAGAACACCAAGCTGGTATGAAATTTAAAGTCACAGTGACAAATGCCAGCAATCTAGCACCATGCCTAAACTTCTTGGTTTTGTTCATAGATAGGGTCACAATGCTTTAGTGCAACTCCTGATGCAATTTAACTGCCTAATAGAGTCCCTGAACTAGGAGATCAAGTAATTTAAGTTTATTTCTTACCTTGCATGGAAGGCACACAGATACAGGCTCTTTGGTCTTTTTGGTAACATCTGCAGTTGAGCACACCTTATCCAAAAGCCAGTTTTTCCTGCACTGCATTACAGCTTTAAATAAAAAAAGTGATTTCAATAATTCAATATGCAGTCAGTAAGTTTAATGTTAGAACTGTCAACCTCTTGGGCCATCCTGCCCAAGCCTGAGACTGTGTGGTGTCTGCCTTTCTTCAGAGAACCCCTGCCAGTGTCCTGTGAGGAGCTCCTGGCCGTCTTTCTGCTGGCCAAGTGAAGCATTTGGCTCAATGCCATTGGTGACCATGCAGAATTTGAGCTACACTGTTACACTACACTGTTACTGCTACACTGGGAGACTGTTACCAAGCACTCCTATGATGTTCAGAATAAATGCAAACATAAATTCACAGATTCACAGAATATTCTGAGTGGGAAGGGACCAACAAGAATCATCAAGTCCAACTCCTAAATGAATGATCCACATGGAGATTGAACCCACAAACCTTGGTGTTACTAGCACCAACTCAGCTAATAATGTTGTGATTGTGACAGGAAATGAGATGTACTGCTTATTCACTATACTGCTGAAAGTTTGCCATCCCCTGCTGTGGCAACAACTACACAAAGGGGACTGGGAGGGTTGATTTATTTTTGTCTTCAGCCTCATAGCTCTTTTATAGATGAAAACTATGATACTATGATACTATGATACATGCACTGAATTAGTTAAATAACAATGGTGGAAAAACTTGCACTCTTAAACCTTTTTTAAACTATAAAATTCAAGCTTTTATTTCCTTAGCTGCTTTGTCTTCACACTTCCGAGTAGCCTGAAGACAAGTTTGGATTGTTCCCCCTGTTTTCAGCAAAGGATTATTCTAGTGTTAAGGTGATTTTTATCTTTTTATTTAATCTGTGATTAACTCTCCAAACAGCATCACAAACATAGCTAACCATCAGTAAGTTAAAGAAAAATGTCTGGCACTGAAATCAGATGCTTGGTGCCCTACACCCATCACTGCTGATCTGTCAGAAAGCAGTGAGGATGGAACAAGCCAGAAAGCCTCATCACTGCTAGCAGCACAAGGTCCTGTGTCCAGATGTCAAGTTCTTGGTACCTCATGAGAAAATCAGTAACCCTAAAAGAGAAGCATCAATAGCTCCTGCCTTAACTGCATGTGAACTGCTTTTGTAGACAAAATAAACTACAGATTTCAAATGTAAAGAGTCCTTTTGTCTATAGAGAAAGTACATTGTTGAAGTCACCAGAAAGTATAAGCTTATGTAAGTATAAGGCAATTGTTTCAGTGGAATTTGTTGTTTCCCTCGTGTAAGTATGTCTGAAATCAGTTGCAGAAGGTGATCAGCATGGGATGGTTGCTGGCAGCAGAGAATGTGAGTATGCACAGTGCTGTTGAATCTGCTGTCTAGGGGAGAAACCTGAACATCACCATGAGAAACTGCCAGAATTTGCTAACAGCTAGATGGCTTCTTAAATACAAATTGTCTGGTATCATCTTCATTGGTATTTAAACTTCATTTTTAAACTTTAAATAAGCCAGAGCAAAGTGCAAATCAGGAACATAAGAGATTCTGACAGAGGCTCTGAATAATGGCATAATGCAGCATGCATTGCCATGAGGTATCAGAAGAATTTCCAAAAACAATGCCTGTTTCATTCATGTCTAACCACTGCCGGTGGCAGGCTAAGGGAAAGGAATCCCACAAGATGCTGAACACGTCCAGTACTTGGAACAAAAGGAGGTGACGGAGCTTTCGCTTTAGCAAAGTGCTTGGTGTTGCTACAAAACCTGCTTCAAAGGAAAACTGACTTTCATAAGGACAATATTTGGAAGAAACATGAATGGAACCAGGCTGATGGACATAAATCACTGGAATAGCTCTGCACATTGTCACTGTGGGGCACTTACCAGTGGATAAAGCTGTGTGTGGATGGATATGCTGGTTTAGTCCATGTGTCTGGCACAACATCACAGAAGAGTGTGTATTGCAGCACTTCCACGTGAGCAGAAAAGATCAGCTCCCCCTTTGGAGAAAAATAAAAAGCCCTGAAATAAGTAATTTGCCTTGAGACCAAGGTCCAGCTGTTTAAAAGACCTACGGATCTCTGAAAGGAAAAGGTTCATCACCTTACTGTTTGAGGCAAACAAGAGCATAGGGTCTCCAGGCAATGGTCTTCCCTGAATGACTTCTGCAATGTTAAGCTTCTCAGGAAGCATACCCAGACTATCATCTGGGACATTCTTAACCTGGCCAGGACAATAAAACAGAGCCAATAGAAATCCCAGCAATCAACTCTTTCTGACTCATCTACTTTGAAGTCTGATTTCTTCAGAAGAGCACAAATATCTCATTTTCTTAGATAAAAACCAGCTATGCTCCCTCTATCACCTTTGCTGTCTTCTTGGCTACAGTATTGAGAGGAATGACAGCAAACCAATTAACACTTAGCAGCTTCCATTTAGCTTTGCATTTTCAGGTAGCATTGACCCTTGAAGTCTACTAATACATTGTCCCTGGACTTGGAATGACTGCTGTTTCTAGGATACACCCTGGAGTTTTCTTGATTTTCAGTCAAGTGTGATCACTAGTTTGTATTTCCCTAGTACCTAATAGCTTCCATCACCCCCTCCACCACCCACAGTCCTTGCTGTCTCAGGCATTAGGTAATACAGCACAGACACAGGCACACATATGCCTTACCCCCAAAAAGAGCCCCTCTCCCTGCAGGCCTGCTCTGGAACTGAGACAGAACATAAATGAAGAACAATTCATAACAGTACTAATGAGCAGGAATTGAAATCACAGCATTAATGCAGCTCAGCCTCTGTTTCAGCCCTAGCTTTGGCAGACTTAATGATGAATGCCATATGTTATAGTCCAGACTCCCTAAACTGGATGGGAACTGAGTGTGAAAAGCACAAGCTCCCCCCAGGAGATGAAGCAGTGTTTGGCTACTTGCATGCAGAGCTGTCACATTTCCTCCTGCAAAACCTCCATGATCTGATAGTGATAAGAGGAAAAGAAAAAAAAGGGTGCTTGGAGGAAAAGGAGGGAGTAAAGGAAGGAACCAGCATGGCAGTCACAGGGGACTTTAATTAACCCTGGTAAGGATAAGGAGCTGAAGGCTCAGTCTCATCATCTGCCAGGCTTTGGGGCATCTGGACATAGTTTCTCAGGTCTGCACTCAGAAAGGAAGATGCAGAAAGTGGCAAGATCTGAAAACAGAACTAGCTGAGATTTGTGATTACATTTTCCTTCCCTTCTCCTTTATTCATTTAATCTCTTAAGCACAGCACCAGTGATGTTCCATTCTTAAAACCCATCCTTTAAAATCTTTCTGGTATGAGTTTGGCTATACTAATGTGTCTGTGTGTCTAACATATCTTGGCTATGAACAGAACTACAATGTCCCAGTCAACTCCATATTAAGTGACAAAGTTTATCATGGTATTAGGATTGGTCCTTTTAACCCAGCATCTGATTGTTTATCAGCATTAATGTTGTTGTTCTGCTAGACTCCTGGTGAGGAGCTGAGGCTGAGACGGTCAGACACCCTCCTTGGCCAGGATACACCTTGTCAGACTACCCAAAAACTAAACCTCCTTTTCATCTACTACTTGCAAAGGAAGTCTTGGAGCAGCTACAAGGCTCCTGCTCAGATCAAGTGCCCAGCAAGGGAAGCAGTGACAGAGCCTGTGTCTGGCCTGCTCTTCCTGACATGTAAAGCCTGCACACCTCTGCTAGGCTGTGCTGAGAACGCAGCAGAAAAAGTCAGGACTGCAGGCTAGGAGGGACTTCCTATGACTGGCACAAGTGGGAAGGTGTAGGAAAGATACCCTAAGGAGTTTCATCATGCAGGAGATGGAAACAAAAGACAGAGGTCAAGACTAGACCCACTGATTCAACCAACCACATGTTTTCCCCAGTAAGTCTGTACTTGTTTATGAAAATGTACCAAAAAAAAAAATAATAAAAAAGTAGGAGATCCATAGCTTGTTTCCCACCCCACAATAAATTCAATGTGAAAAATAAATTGGTCCAAATATCTTCCTAGTGCATTTACCCCTTGACAAGGCTGGTGCATTATCATACCCATTAACACTCATCTGATCTTTTCTAATTTGATGCATTTTTCTTCTCCCCAGAAATTCTATTCCCCAGAATGTCTATTGCTGAAATAACACATTAAGATGTGTATTCCACCTGTCATTAACAGCACTGACTGTTGTAGTGCATCTAGAAATCTTGGTACCTCCCAAGGGTAAAACTCACCTCTGGTTTGTGTAATGTTAGATCCTACCTGAAAACCTTCTTTCCCTCCCCCCCCTTCCCATTGGCTGTGACCTCCCTGCATCCCCTAATCCCCCCTGCCCCCTGGTATAAGAGATAAGATCCAGAGCATTTCGCTCTCTCTCTTGCCCCGGATGGACGACAGACAATAAACCCGGGATTATTCCAGCAAGTTTGAGCCTCTTGAGTGTTGTATCCACTCCAGGACCCCCTCCGCCGCCTGTGCCCAGAGACGAGCAGGCTGGCACCACGGGGGGTGGGACAGAGGGGTCCCATCGGGGAGCTGGATAGCAACAACTGACAACACACTGGATGAAGAACTTCACCTCTTTAACTGCAGATTGGCCTGATCCCTCTCCCATGGGTTGTTTTCCAAAGGAATTTTGAAGAGATTATCTGATGTTGTCAAGAATCCCATATCAGCATTGGGGTGCAGTCCATATAGTACAGGGGTTTCACATGGAAACATTTCCTTTATGTATTTATGGTATCCATCATAATCCAGATTTGGTGGGGCCAAGAAACATGGTGCCAAGCTCCCCTTCAAGCTGTAAGAAAAGAATCAATAATGTTATCGGTAATGCTGACACCAGGAAACATTCTTCTATATCTACAAAGTTTCAGAAATTTATTTGAAGTCTGTGTACATGACACCTGCATGTTCTGCTACAATGGAAGAGGGTTAGCAAAGTATTCCCAGCACAGTTACTATTTGCATAATTTCTGGATACTTCCATTTTCTGCGGGGTTGCTTCATACTTTATGAGGATGCTTTGAATTTATTTTAAGGACTGTCATTACTGAGGCAAGTGTATTTTAAGTACTGGAAGTCTGCATCACCTCAGCAGCCAAGCAAGGATTCTTATGCCATTTTGCCACTCCACTGCATCTCTAGAAGTAGGAGTCTTGCACAGGGTTTTGGACCGCTGCTTTGGCCTCAGTGAGATAGACAGTGGTGGTGATTTTAACAGGAGAAAAAAATTAAGGTCTCAATCAGCTCAGTATTGAGCCAAGTACTATTAACTGCACTGTTCCTATAGAGCAGAAAGACCCTAAATCTGTCGGGATATTTAAGATAAGACTTGGGACTTTGGAACAGATCAAGATTTATGTAGACACGACTGGTGAGATGTACTCTCAGTGGCTAACCTCCTAAATAAAATAAAAAGGAATAAATAAGAATGAAAGCAGTAGCCATCACATTTATTTTTCAGACTTCCCCATCTCCTGTACTGTAAGAACTTCACTGAATTCAAAGAATTTCTCTGAACTTATTGTCATAGAGCTGTCTGCAATTTAAACGATGCTTGAAGTTGGTTTTGTTAAAAAATATTTCTAGCTCTAAGTGGTACTTTTCGCAAAAGCTATTTCTTCCTAATGCAGAGTCCACTCCACAAAACCACAATAACATTTAAGAGCTTCTGGCATTTAGAACAGTCCACAACAAGCTACTGCTCAAAATAACACTGGTAAGCACTTATTTCTGAAGTCATTTTGGTTCTGCAACCAGCCATTTACCTGTGCCTGAACTTGCACCACTAACCTCACCCACAATAAGCTGTATCCTAAGACGCCACTTTGAAGTAGTGGTGAGGTTTTGAAAAAAGCCCTGTTATTTACCTCAAGTGGAAGATCAATTCTGTCAGACAATCTGTACTTACCAGTCTCTCTGCTGGCACTTAAATCAGGTTTTACTGCATCCGTGGGAGTTGTGTGCACAGAGGGAGGCTGTGGGTTACTGGGGTGTGTAGCAGGATCCTGCCGCCCTTCTGTCTTTACGGCTGTTCCTGGGTGAGGTCTGTCATGATGCATGGTGGGTTATTCTAATGGACCCTGTGGAATGGATTTGTAGCTAAAAGAACTCACCATAAGGTAATAAGTTACAAACAGAAGGTAATCTCCCCGCTGAATACAAAGCCCCACTGCTGATGAAGGACCATTTTGTTTACATTCATTTGGTGGCCAGTCACTGAATGGTTTTTGGGTTTTGCTGGTAATTCTGGGCTTTAACTTTTTCCAATTACAGCAAGAAGCTAAGAAAGATACCTCACTGTTTAAAATACCAGTGGATCCACACTAAGGGTTGGGTCCCTAAACTTTCCAAAGGGCATACAAATAGCAGTGATTCTGTTCAGGTTTCACCACCTATACTTATTTTGCAATTATTTGAATGAAAGTTCAGGCTTGTGAAGGTTAATGGACTACCTAAAGTAGTAAAGCAGTAATTCTTTACTTATCCATAGGCTAGAGGCAGAGCTGGAGCCGGCAGGATGAGCTTCCCACCATGCCCCCACGACCTCAGCTGTCATGTGGAGAAATCAGCCTCTTTCGAGGTCAGGAGTACAGTGGTGTTTAGCCTTTCCATCTCCATGGCAACTTACTCTTGGGCATCTTCTTCTGAGCAGTTACTTCCAATTGCCTTCATCTCAGTGTGGCTCTTTGACATATGAAATCCCACTTCTTCGGGACCAAGGAGACACCAGCCCGTTCCTCTCGCTCTCAGCCAAAACAGAGGCTTCAACCCACTGGCAGGGGTGAAAGGGGCACTTCTCCCAGCTTAGACCAGCTCCACAAATGGCCTGCTCACACGTAACATGATCATTTTTATTTTTAATTTCCTCATAAATGAGCTTTTTACCTTTGGATGATGAAAAATAATGCCTGGAAACGGTGCTTGAAAAATCTCCTGGCTGTTTTTTAGCAAATAGTGTACAATCTGTTCTCTAAAGTGGCTTCTTCAGCATTAAAGAAGAAGCAGACAGGGGTTTTTTATAATGTTTATATATATATATGAAATACATATATCCATATATATATATATAATACATATATTATATATCTATATTATATACGTGTGTACATATATGCACACCCCCCCGTATAAACATCCACATTTTTTATAGCTGTGTATATGGAAATAGATTAAAGCTGTTTCCATGCAAAACTTCTGAGAAGTAAAGTTAAAGCAACATTTTCTTTTTGTAGCCTCAAAAATTTTAGCATTTGCTGCTGATTAGAAGCAGCTTTGGCAGGCTGGCCCTTTGGAGTCATGGATGCTCCACATACACTGCTGTCCAGAATGAAAACTCACTAATGAAATTTGAATAATTCAGTATATGTCAGCTGGTGATAACCTGACAAAGCTACAGAAACAGATGTGTGAGAGGGTGGTGGAAAATGAAAAACGGTCTTACAAGGTACTTTTCTTATTTTAGGAGTGAGACACAAGGAAATGTATAAACTTCCCATTATTTTTTTTTTGTGGAAGAAAATGTGTGAAGAGTAAGTTCTGAGGATAGTGCCATTCTGGACTGCTGAAACTGGTCTGACTGGTGAGTCTTTCAGTTACTTTGGTTAAAGTGCTGTTCCATAAGAGATACGTTCCCATGCCCACCCAAAACTTTCTAGATGGAAGCACCTTAAAATAGTTTTCCTAGTAAAATGGAAACCTGGGTGTATCCAATGTCATTAAGCTCACTATACAGGCAGTGTTATGAAGTCCTGAATTCAAGTTACCAATTAATGGTACTTGAAAAAGTAGACAAGCAGTATGCCAACTCACAAACCCTCTCAGCCAAAATCTGCTCATGATAAATCATCAACAAATTTATTCCCCCCACAAGCAGACCTTGCCACAGGTGGGGCTGCCTGGATGAGAAAGCGTGTGGTCTTCTCTTTCCCTTAGGTTAAACACACTCTGTACCTGTTCAAGAGCTTTAGGCACGTGTGAAAGTTCTCAGCAGGACTGGGCTGAGGAATTCTTGCAGACAGGTCCAGCAGAGCCTGCAGTCCCCATGATGTGGCCACCTGACATGATCTCCCCGAGGAGGTTATGCAAGTCTCCCTGTGGAGCCCACCTGAGGAACAGAATGCATCGCTGAATAAAAGAAGTCAGCCGCTTAAAGGACAAACCAAAGCTGCTCAGAACAAACACTGTTAGGAGATATAAAAGAAATCCAACTACTTCCTTTCAGAAAGCTTCATGGCTGCACATTTGCATTGCTGGGTTTGGTTTGCTCAGCAAATAATATTAAAACCAGATGTCCTTTTTTTCAATTCCAATGAGAGGTATCTGAGCAAAAATAGAAACTTTGTGACTAAAATTCAGTAACAGTGTAAAATGTATTATCCTTGCTTTATGTTTTCTACCTTAGCCCTTATAAAAATCTTTAGAGAAAACCACATTTTCAAAACACCACATGATATGAGAGAACATAACTTCGTGAACAAGTGCCTGTATTTTCTCCTGCAGATCTTTAAAAACATAATCCTCATGACTAACAGGAAAGTAACCTACTGTGCCTTTCTTGGAGGAGAAATAAAAAACTTGTATCTGATTGCAGTCTTTTATATCTCCTCACTAGGGAACATTCAGTTACTGAAATTCTACATTATTTGAATTTAGGAAGTATTCAAGAACTTTGGTAAAAATTGAATTCATATTAATCCCATTACTGCCACACCATATAAGCATTAAGTTTATTGTAGAATTCTAGTCATAATGCCACAGAGAAGGCATGTGGATAAAGGTGGTAAAACATTTTATTCAAGGAACCACTGTCTTTCTCTTTTATTTGGTTTCACAGCATTTGAAGCTTCTTTTTGCTCCCCTTTGGTTTGCAAAATATGCCAGTTTGTGATGAAACCTTTGCAGACAGGAACCTTTACGCCCTTGGGGGCAGTATTTGCCTCCCAACAGTTCAAGTAAAAACTTAATTATAGGCTTTAAATATTGCATGATGTGACAGAACAGAACAAGTAAAATAGCTGTAGCTATTCCAGCCTGCTTGCTACATAAACTTGTATGCAACAATTTGATTATGTGAAATGCTAATCCATCTTCACTTTAAGCTGGTTCAAAGAAAATGAAAAAATAGTTTTAAAAAAAGCCACTGGAATACAATATGTAGTGCTGCATGCTTGTGATGAGAAGGCTGAACAGAGAATCCCTGTGAAAAATACCAGAAACTTGGATATTTAGAACAAAAAATATTCTTGCAGTCAGAATAAACCTGCTTTTCTCCTTGTCAGCAACAAAAACTCACGCTTTTCTAATTTCATATATATTTATCTCAAGAAATTGCTTTTCCCTTTGTCTTTTGCAAGAGTATATCAATATTCCGATGCAGTACAAGCTCGTTCAGCTGCACACTTCTGGGACATTGATTATACTGGGATAATCAAAGCTTGTGATATAAAAGGGACATTTTTGCGAGTGTGAGAAAACTGCGGAGTTTGCATTAGAAATATTTTGGGCTGTCAGGTTCACATAATTGCCATTGTACTCTATACAAAACTGTTCTGTTGTACCCAAAAAACCCACAGAGCCGTTGCTGGGTGGGAGGATAATGGGGAGGACAGAATTTACTTCCCCCCACAAGAACATCCAGTGACAACTCCTTGAAAACATGTATGGGGATCAGAAGGTGAAGGGCAAGAGTAGGACAATGAGGCAGGATCAGGCACCCTGTACTTGACATAAAGGGACCTTAACTATTGCAGGTTGGTGTGCTGGAGTTTGTCTTAGCAGCAGGAAAAACTGACATACAGCATTAAATATTCTTGGGAAAATGCTATAAACTGGTGGAAGTTAAAACAGAGTTATGGCAATTTCCACTACTGATGGGCTAGCTCAAGTTGCCCAGTTTATGCTTTCTGGTCAATGCTTAATTGTCTTCAGGAAGTTATTCCCAAAGGACAATAAATGGGGAGATTATATACATATGATTTTATATATATATATGTGTGTGTGTGTGTGTGTATGCGTAAGGTCATAGACATGCATATATACATAGGAACTCACATTAGAAAAACCTATTGTCTTATTTCTTTCTCCAATATCTACGTTAAAAAAATCCTTATGAAGCCACAGGGTAATGAATCACTAAACAGTACCATGACAAAGGCCAATAACCAATATTACCAAGAGGAGAAAAGAAATAATTCTTGCCCTTACAGTCCTTTCTAGTATTCCCTGCCATCAGAATCCTCCCTCTCATTAATTAGCAAAATGAATTTTCCAGCTTATGAATTGTGGTTTGAAAAGAACAACTTAAAGTGGCAAGATTTATTAGCAAAGAAAACAAAGGGTTGGAATAAGCTGATTTCATAGACTTGTTTTCTAAATGGGAAGCACTATTAAATCATCATAATAAAATTCAGCAATTATTTCACTATGACACCAAGTACCACAAAAAGGAAAAACAGCTTGATGTCCTACTAACTAAATAAAGGTTAGTAGGGGTATGAAGACAAAAAGAAAATGAATGTCTCAGAGTAAATAGAAGCTGGGAGATATGGAATAAACTATATCATCAAGAGGTGACACTTCTTTTTTTTTTTCTCTTTATAAATATCTCTGAAATTTATTTAAATTACTAAAATGGGAGGATCTATTCAATAATATCCTATATCATTCAGTAACAAATAATTACTGCCTGTTATTTAGGCATTTCACATTTTCACATACAGAACTTACACAAATGACCTCAACTCAGTATTTAAACTATGCAAGTATGAAATATGCTGTAGCTCAGAAAAAAATCGCTCTCGTATCCTTAACTTTGACTCAAGGGGAACATTACTGAGAAAGTCACAACAAGGTGGCATCCTTAATACATAATAATGACACATTCAGGAAATGCACCATTATTTATACATGTGACGTGCTGTAAATTGCTTCCATCATCAGAACTAATTGTAGTGATTATTAATGCAGTGTTATGAACTGTCAGAATTGCTGTTTGTAATTACATTTGTGCAAATGCTTCATTACCTGCCTAATGAATTTGGCATATATGCACATGTAAACCCCTGTTTTTGTTAACATAATGAAGGGCATTTTTTTCCCCCCTTAGCTACTGATGTGGAACTGGTTTGACCTATATTGCAAAGTTCAAGCATGTACTGCCAGAAAAAACCCACAACCCCCCACCCCCTTTGATCTGGTTTATTTTCATACTCACCAAAGGCATCATATAACGCCAGCTACTTAAATACCAGCTTCAGGGAAAGAACTGTGTCCCCCTTATTCAGTATAAACATGTGATTGAGTGGAAATGACCTTGATGTGTGGTTACCTGACCCCAGCTTACCTTCTTGCGGGGCTCTGGGTGGTATCTGAGGACCGCGACACAGACGGAGATCTCTGGTGCCCATCGGGTCCCTTCCATTCCAGCCCCAAAGGCCAAACTTCAGTCTCCCAGGAAAGCAGGTGTGAAAACTGCACAGAGGAAAAAGGATGCTTTTAAATCCCCCTTCTCTGGCATGCAGTTCAAGGGTATCCTGTCAAAGAAAAAGGGAGTAACCTCTGCACTAACAACAAGCTGTGTTGCCGAGAGCTGTGCCGGCCTCAGCTGCCAAAAGGGAGCACTCATGAGGCTGGAGTTGGAAGGAGAGTGAGAAACAGGTTTCTAAAGAATCAGAGGCTATTGGGCAGTACTTTTTGCAGTAATTCTCTCAATTTTGCAGTGCAAAATTGTTGATAGTGACATTTTAATTCCCAAATGTCCCTTAGGAAAGAGCGGTTGTGCTACTGAAGCCAACAAAAGCAGTCTTTACCTAGGTGCCTATAAACATTACTCAGATAACCACTATAGTTTCCTAGATAAATCATCCATAGACTTCATCCCAAGTAGAAAATTTACTAGTTTAACATTTATTAAAAAGACTTCAAGCTCGCTAGAATTTTACACAATTTGCCAAAGAGTCATGTTTGAAATTGAAGTTTAATATTTTTCTTTTTAGCTCCATTATTTATAGTGTTAGTAGAGAATTTCAGCAAGATGATATTCAGCACAGGGCTTCAGCTGGTTTTTAAATTATTTGCCATTTGTCTGTAAAAGCTGCAGAAATTAATCCTTATGTCTCTGACATTTTTCTATATTTTATCTCTCAGCTTAAGAAGTAATAAACATACAAAATTAATTTTTATACCCTTGAAAATAATGATGTGTGGAGGGAATATCAGATGGATAAACTCTTGTCTTGTAAAAGGAAATAGATCATCCTGAGCTGAACAACATGTAGTTGAATTTGGGCAAATGTGAAGGATTTTATGTCTGACGAAAAAACCTCCTTAAATCAGAATGCTAAGTTCAACCATGAAAAACACAACACAGGTTTCTACCCTGAATAAAACCACAAATCCATGAAATGCATTCCATGTGGATTAGGGATACTTTGATTTTCTTATTGTAATTAAAATAAGAAGAAATACCTTAACCAGAAATATATTAAAGACAGTGTCTGCACAGGAATTTGTGGTAAGCCACAAACCCCTATAGCTCAGAATAGTGGGTGAGAATAGAGAGTTCTCTAAAGTATGAAGCTTAGAATTTGGTTAATTCAAATATGTACATCTATATTCTTTCACTAAACACAGACTGAAGCAGGACAACAATGTATATGAACCACCTTTAATAAAAACTTTGTCTAAATTTTTCAGCTTTCCATTAAAAGTATTACAATAGGAAGTTATAAAAAAATTGAAAAAAGAACAAAATGCTGTATTAATAGCTGCTCAGCTACAAAACTGCAGCTATTCTTCCTTTCTCACAAATATCTTTCCAATTCATCTCACACCATCAAAATCAATCTATTTGTAGCTCTGACACAGCTTTTTTCCCCTTATTTTTTTATTTTCTCCTTTTCTTTTGTTTTTCCCCCAGCATTGGCTAGTATTCCTTTTTAAAGGAACTCTTACCCTTTTCACATCCCAGCTCTGCCCTTATGTGTGCTGTGCTCAAGTAGCTACTTGAGCTACATGTGAATACCTTGCTGGAAGGCAGAAGTGTGCAATTCCAGCTGCCCTCATCGTGGTCTGCTTTGCTGATGTGAGCAAGCTGACTGCTCCAGCACTGCCACTGCTGCAGGGAAGCTGACTCACACGGGGCTTGAAGATCTTTCTACAAGTTCCTGGGGTGGCAGACAGGGATAGCCAGGGATCTGGAGAGAAGGAGGCTCCCACCTCCCTGTGATGTGCTTGCTCTCCACATTCTCGTGTCTTTCTCCTCCTTCCTCTTTCCACCCACCAAGCAGAGCCTTACACAGGGAAAGAGCAAAAGACAAAACAAACAGCACATAGCCCTTGCTCTTTAATTCCTTTCTTTATGCCTGACTGCAGGAGCCCATACACAGGGTACTGAGCCATTGCCTGAACAGCCAGGTGTATAAATCCACTCTGTGGATTTATATGCATTTATATGCATGACCATGCACTTGGCCAACCCAAGTTTAGAGCAGAGCAAAATACTCAAGTACCATGGAATGAAAGAGCTCTGACTTCAGACCATGTACATATATTTTCCATAAGTGCACCACTGGCTAAAGCTGGTGCAATAAATGCTTTTTCTGTCTGTGTAAGCATACCTGTGCACGTCTATATTGAATGGTACCAATTTGTGTCATTGCTACACTTTCCCTCCTGCCCAACACTGATGGCAAACACAGAGGCAGTGCAGGACACAGAGGGCTGTCCCCTGCAGCTCTCAGGTTATTTTGGAATCACAACAGGCCCAAGTCCTGGTCTCCTACAGAATGGCCGTCAATGCTGCCACTTGTCCATGCGGGGGAAGGAGTAATTAAAGCATAAAAAGGAAAAAAAAAAATATGTAGCTTACTTTTACCAGGTCAAAAACATAGGGAGCAGCATGGAAATTAGCCAGCCACCTTGTAGGAGGTTCACCAGTAATTTTAATTGAATTTTTTAGTATTCCTTGGGAAATGATATGCTCTTCTGTGGTTGCAGCTGGCTGAGCACTGATAAAGACACAGAAATCAGGATAACATATTGTATTGCTCACGGAGTTTGCCCAAGGTTCTGAACTACTCAGCTACTTTCATCTTTTCCATTGAAAAGCAGCCAATATGGTTATTGTACAAAACCAAATAAATCTGTTCTCCTTAAGGCATTGTTGTTGTGACTTTTTAATGGGGTAACAGTTAAGTCATTGTCATTTCTTGGTATGCACTGTTAGCTTCTAAAATTTAAGGCTTTGATTCTGAAGCTAATGAAAATATTATAAGCTCAGGGTTAAGTGATCTGTGGTTGTGAGTGTTATCACATACAAAGACAAGCTTAGCTCAGAAGACACCCGGACTCTCTTTAAGTTCCCTGTAGAACTGGGACCTAGGACAAAACATGTCCAAGACATACCAGGAGCAAGAGAGAAGTGCTAGACAGAAAAATGGTTCCATCTATCCTGCTGCTTAGGACTGTGTCTCAGACTGCTTCAGAGTGTAACTGTCTTTAAAGTTCTAAATACATGAGGATGGCAGAAAACAACTGATGGGTCAGAGAAGAGAGATCTAATGGAAAAGCATCTGCCTCCAAAACAACTCCTAGTGATGGGAATATTGAGAAAAGTTAAAAATTTATCTGGGCTAAAGATGTTTTAATCACACTGTTAGCCCTGACTCCAAGTTTCTTTGTTACAGTACTAACACTTCAACTCAAATTGTAGCTCATCCACGAGCTTTTCTTTGGCCCTGATATGCCAGAACCTCCTGATTGCACTGTCAATCTCCATGCAGCACAGGAGGAATTACAGCCAAAGAATACAACATGTCAGTCACACCCTGGCTGCTGCATCATTTTATTATGAGGTCTGCTGGGGGAATATTCAAAACTGACCCTCACCACACGGAAAAAGGAAAAGGGGAATGGGAGAAGAGTGAGACTTTCAAGTCACATTACATGATTGCAGCCTGGCAGCACCTGAATTTTCATATAGACTGCATCCATCCAATGCAAAGTGGAAGTGATTCATGCCTTAATATAATAACAAAATAAACATTCAATATATCAGATATCTGAATCTGAGATATTAATTATGAGTGACATAAGAGTTAAATTTGACAAAAAATTGAAGTCAGTCTTTCTTCTTCCAGTTTGTCAACCACTGTGTCAACTGCTTTTGCTAGATCTGAAGCCAAAGTAATTTTTAATGCATTTCCCAGGTCAGCCAGAATAGCAGGTATAGGTTGATTTGGTTTTTTCTCTTTAGTATCTAATTATGCACCCTCTAGCCTCCAATAAAATTCATAGTAAAATACTTCATCTTTTTGCTCCAAAATTTTTCTGAAATATAAGATTACAGGGGTTTTGGGCCCAAATGCAGAAGACTAAAGCTTGAGAAGCACTGAGTGCATCCAAATCCAATAGTTTTAGATAGATTAGCACCATTTGGGATTTATTCCAACGTCCTTATGCAGTTTCCTTTCAGACTTCCCACAATCCTCCATTATCAAAAACCTTTACAACAAATGGTTGCCTCTCTTTTCCCTCAAAAGCCAGGCATAACAGGCTGGAAAACTGAGCAGATCTGTAACTCAAGAAGCTTCTCAAATGTTCCCCATCCATCCCTGTGGCTTCAGACATACAAACACTGCCTGTGCCATCTCCCGTTTTTTCATCCTGCCCCCAGAGCAACTGAGAACCCTGAAATTCCCCTGAAAACCAACTTGACTCTTCCCTTCACAGCATTTCTATGCAGGGTTGTTTTCAGACCAGCATGATTAGCTCACATGAGATATGGTTAAGCACACTTCCAGTTTCATTGCTGACGAAGGGGGCAGTTTGTGCATGCTCCCACAGTGCCTAGCACACCAGGGCCCCTCATTAATCCCATGGTGGTTTTGTTTCATCTGCCAGAAAACACTGACTCTAAGCCATCTCTTCATTTGTTGTGGGCAACCTGGTTGGCAGACAAAGCTGAGGTTGAAACCAGGAGAGGAGAGAACCACCCCATTCCCATCACCACCTTAATGCCAAGGCCTGGAACATGCACTTGTTGTTTGGATTCGGGGCTGACAGGTTGTCACATAAAAACATTGGCTATTTAGCATGAAACAGTGGGGAGGGAGCATTTTTTCAGTGGCATTTAGAGTTGCAGTGCCCCTGTTCACCCTGTTACTGTGCTGCCAATCCACGGCTTGCCAGGGCATCCCACGGATCTCTTTGTCCACCGCAGAGTGGGTTCTTGCTCCATACAAAGCTGGCCAAAGCCGTGGCTGCTATCTCAGAAAAGCAGCACTCCAGGACTAATTATACAGCTTCCCCAGGGACAGTCGGACCCATTTCATTAAAGTCTCCATTATGGGCTGCTGAATGGAATAGGAGCTCTTCATTAGGCAGGGGAAGGGTGTGCCTGAGGGCAGTCCTACCCACCCACCGGGGGCTTTCTCTTTTATCTCTCCTGTTCCTCCTGGGAGAGTGCACTGTTCAGCAAAACATGACATACGGCCTATTAATATGATGTTTATCCTGCTACAAACAAAAACAAAAGCAAAAGGCACAAGATTTTTAGCTGTCTGGAAGTTCTGCCGTAATCCACAGCATATTTTGTGTTCTGGGAACATCCCTCCAGCTGAGGAGATTTTCCCCATCAGAGTGGCAGCTCGACACTCTCTTGGAAAAGAACCCAATGGCCATGTGAGCAGCTTTCTTGAGTGCCTCCTTTGCAACCATCTCCTGCTTTAGTCCTAGATGTTATGAAATCTTCCAGAGTCTATAGGGAACTCAAGCTTTTTGCCTGCAATAGAAATAATTGGGGAAGGGTGAGTGATGGAGGGGGAGGAGATGGCAAAGTTAGCAGAGCAGAAAGGAAAAAGAGTGATAATGCCCCCATTAATTTCACTATCACTTGTGCAATGCGTATTACTTCCTCTGAAGCACTTCACTAAACCCTTACAATTTCAACAAGCAAAATTGCGAGCTCTCAACAGCGGCCTTATTGCTGGTATTAGAAAAAGCCTGCAGAAATCTGTTCCCTTGGTTTTAAGATAATGAACCTTTTGACATTTTGATAGATGCTCAGCATTGTTACTGAGCTTTAGAAACTCTTATGGGGGGTACAGAGCAATTCCCTCATGAAAAAGGGAGCAACATGTGGTAGATATCACATCAGTTTTTTAACTGATTGGTTCAGTGGGTAAATGCACAAGCCTCTCACCTTGTGGGGCCTGAGCTTAAATTGAGCACAGTGAGGTCACAGCTGTATTAACCTGGTATTCTCACTATTGTCTGTGGGGAATAGTAATCCTAAGTATAAAGCCACAGAGCCCTATACAATTGAATATAGTTTGTATAATGACCATTATTTAGTCACAGGGGGCACAAGATTACATGAGCATGGAGAAAATTGCCCTCTGGCCCTCATTTAGTCAAAAGGTAGAAAACAGTACAAAGGAAACCTGCATTATGCCAAGCAGAGGAATGCTCTAAAAATTTCTTCATACTGTTGTGCTTATGGCCTTACACTTTTCATCCACCCCATTGCCATGAATATGGTGGGGGTGGAAGAAACTTCGGAATCTTCTGCTGAAAATAAACTGTGCCAAATTTTCCCACAGCAAGGCATATTCCATCCCAGTGATAGATGAATCCAGAAGGCTTTGTTCTGTCCAGTAAAAAAAATACATCTACATATGCATGTGTAGAAGCACATACACACAAGCATATAACCATACGTCAATCATTCCACATTTCTAGCCCTGCATGCCCCATTTCACTTTCGAGCTCAAGTGTTCTTTCTTTAATGGGAGGACAGTTAAGTGGTCCTTGAACTAGAAGCAAATAGAGGCTTACGTATTGTCTCATATCTTCAAGTGGGTCTAGCCATGAAGACAGGATGAAAAACACAGGAGTGAGTGGCTGGACTGCTCTCTTCTTAGCATTTTGCTTAATCCATCCTTGTGCTTTTCACACAGCTTGAGCCAAGTTTTTTCTCCACAAAGTTCCTACATATGACAAAACATCCACTAAACACAAAAGATGTGCCTTGATAAGTACTTCAGGTCTGCACCATTCTCAGACTTGAGCATCTGACACTGATGATCATCTCACCGGAGAAATCATCAGGAGAGTGAACTGAAGGCAAGAAGGGAAGCAGGTGGGGAAGCAAGAGAGAAGATGATTGTTCCCATTTCCCTGCAGGATAGTGGTCACATACAAAAACCAGCAACTTCTGCATGCAAAGGACCTCATTACATGCAGGCAATGCTGTCACATAAAGCTGGGGCACTTGGGCAAAAGAAATACCCAGAACCAAGCTTGCATTTTCAGAAATCATGTAAAAATGAATAAAACCGGTGGGGTGTGAAGAACAGGTCTCTAAAGCCATCTAAAGACAAAAACGGTAAAACTGGAAAACCACTGTGTCAGTATTCACAACTGAATACACACAGAATCTAAAATCATAATAAGAACTAACACTAAAAAATACAGTTTTATTAACAGAATAGCTTACTGTATGCCTATTTGTCAATGACTATTCTCCTCAGGTACCTATATTCAATCTAAAAGAAATCACAAGCACAGCTCTCCAAATAGGCTGTGACTCATGTCTTACCACACTACCTCTTCATAAACTTTTCACCAGGAGAAGAGGCTGTGAAGGACCACAGTAATTGATCTCAAATTCTGGTGAACACCCAGTTCTAGAAGTTATTTGCTTGCTTCCTAAGATCTGAATTTGTCAGACACATGCAAGGCACCACCCTCACACCCACTTGCCATGAAAAATGAACCCTCAGATTTCCTACCTCATTCTGTCCTGATGCACAGTATTATTAGTTTATGAAAAGAGGGGTTTTTTTGTCTACTCCCAGGGGAATTTCTCCTTTTCTGGATGTTTTGAGTCTGCCCAATTCTTCCATTTCTTGGTGGATTTTTAAATATCTTTATATATCCCTCTGAACACATCCATCACTGCCATAGCCTGGAAGCATGCCAAATACAGATGTTGTTCCCTTTGCATGATGACTGAAACAGAATGACACTGATAATTTTTGGGGTGTGTAAAAAAACCCCTAGTGCAACCAAGGCACTCAGGACTTGCATTAAAATACTACATTACATGTCTATACAGAAAAGCACACATACATAAAAGTTGTATTATTGATAAGGAGTTACTTTGGTTAAACATCTAGATATGACAAACTGGAAACCCTGTATGGGACATTTACTGTACTAAGGGGTGGCATGGAGTTAAAATTCTGTTCTTAGGGGAGTGGACAACTTATGGTAAAACAGAACTTCTTCACAAGATACAGTCAGTACATTATGTCTAAGGAAAAAGGCACTCAAATAGTGAAGAAAACTCCACTTTGAAAACATCACTAGTTTTATTAAAATAACCATGGCAGAATGTATGACTTTATGGGAAATTGTCTAGTTGAGGCATTGTGTCTGGAAATAATGACAAGAAAAGATTTAGAACTGAAAAGCTGTTTTCCCAAACTGCTCTAATGATACTCTATGGCAGAGTAGTTAAAAAGTCAACTGGACTCTTTCATGTTCAACTCTGAACTGTAAAAGGAAATCCAGTTCAAGGAGTTCTATCTCTTTACTGCTTAGAAGAACCTTGACAGCACACAAAATTGAAAAAGGTCAACAGACTTGCTTCAGAAATACCTCTGCCTCCCATGACACCCGAGTCCTGACTTTTTCCAGGGCACACAGTCACTATAATTAAAAGGAAAGGAACAGCCTGAATTTGGATATGTATTATTTACTCCTTACTTATATACCAGCTCAATTTCAACACTAATTATCCAAGTGCAAGCAGCTAAGTCATGCTGTTTATTCTGAACCTAGCTTCATGAAGCCATTGCAGTATTTTAAACGAAAAGAATTACATGATAGCATCTCTGGAATTTCTGCAATTATTATTGATAATGAAGCAGCAGTCACCCTGTGTGAGAAACTGCACAACCACAGGGTTTGGGCACAGGCATCACCTTCCAGAGAAGAAACAAGAAATCCAGTAAATGTCATCATCACCAATATGAAAATTTTTCCTCACCTGAAAAGCCATTTGGACCAGGAAAATGGGCTTATAATTTTCAAAAATCCTTGGCTTGTGAAAAGATAGGTTGAATATGTGACAACTTCTTTCAGGCTAGAGATAAAACACAGAATATCCCCTGATTTTGCAACCTGTTTAATTGCTTTGTGGAAGACAAATTGAAGGCCTGAAAGTCAGTACAATCATTTTTATGTATTTGCATTTGCTTTTTTTGCTTTACTACTCATAAAATAATTGGTTTCATGCTGTAGGCTCCTATAAAGAGCTGGCCTAATCAGTGTAAAATGTAAGAGGCTGAAAAGAGGCTTTTAGAGGAAACTTTCAGCAAACCAGGGTTGAGGGCTGCAAACAGCAATACTCTTCTACTTCCTTATTTAACTCAGCATGGAGACTCTCTCACTCGAGCAAGCTGGTAATTTTGCAGTGGGTGATCTCCCTTACTCACAGCATTAGATAACTTGGTAGATTTACAACTGGGAGTTGTTTATACAGAATTCCTCCAAACTCTTCCTTCCTGGCCCTGTGGGATGGCTTAGCAGAAGGAAGGTAAACTTTTGCAAGCCCAGTCGGAAGGCGCTGTCAGAGTGGAGGCAGCCAACAAAGAGAGGCGTGGGGATGTACCGTGTTCCAGACCAGCAGGAGATCACATCGTGCTCTCCTTCCTCAGACACGCAGCCCTGCCAGTGTAAACATCTGCTGCAAGGAACAACTAATGGATCAGGCATCACTGCTGGAGGCAGAATTCTCTTTCTTGCACTTGGAGGAAAAAGTCAGCAAGAGATATTTTCACCTTCAGTGAAAACTGGTGGATGGGGTTGACACTGCCCAGGCTGATACTCCCAGGGTAAAGGAGCTCTTCTGGCTGTCAGTCTCCAATGCTCTCTTGTCGTGTTACCCTGACCTTCATTTTCTTTGGCTTCAGCTACCTCAATGATGACAGTTGTCCTGTCTATTTTTTAATATGCCATGATTATCCTGCACACTTACCAAAATATTCCTATCCATACAGAAAAAAATATGGATATACCCTAGAAAACTGTCATTATTTCAGACAGTAGCAAATATTTAAAGTAAGTAAGCTTCTTATCTTAGATAAACATTAGGGAATAACTGTCCTCTGCAGAAATATGCCTGTTTACCTGTGAAAACATGGCAATCATTAATAATCATAATAATTATAATAATAATATAATCAAATAATACCTTTGTTCAAATACCATGTTGGTATTCATTTATGAGTACTAATTCAAACACCTAAAAAAAAAAAAAAAAAAATCAAACATGTGACAACTACATTATTATAGACATGAAGATATGAGTATGGAGAGGACAGCCCTTTCTGGAAAGACAGCAATTTGACTATTCCTGTTCTAGCTCATAGAAATGTTACTCTTAATAATAATAATAATAATAGTATAATAAGAATAGACATTTTACAGGTGACTTTAAGTTGTTGGAAACAGTTCAATTGTTACTGCCTTGTGTTGTATTTCTGCTGCAGTTGACTTTGCTGATTTGCTTTTCTTTCCAAGTTCACTGTCGTCTAGGAGACTGCCCTGGGCAGCTGACAGGCTGAGCAGCCTGTCATCCTCCAGCTGCCTGAGCTCAGTGGTGAAACTGTTCTGCTTCTTGCTAAGTACTGACTAGCAGAGGATTTTAAATGTTTTAAACAAACGTTTAAATTTAAATGTTTTAAATGTTTTAAACAAAAACACCATGTTTAAACAGCCACAGCAAGAAATACGTTCTATAGCATTTGTGAGATATATTTTCTGTTTAGTTACATCAGTTGATTTGATTTAATTTAAT
The DNA here is from genome assembly GCF_971803275.1 of Cyanistes caeruleus. Lineage (NCBI taxonomy): Eukaryota > Metazoa > Chordata > Aves > Passeriformes > Paridae > Cyanistes > Cyanistes caeruleus. The sequence continues at coordinate 121,391,748 of NC_141701.1, forward strand.
TTCTGTCCCTGTATACTAGATCTAAGGTGCTGGACACCCAAAGTGAAAAGGTTTAGGTCATCATGGACTAGAACTTTATCTCTCTTCTAGTGTCCTTCCTCCTGAGACTACACAAAAGGACTGTGATCTTGCCAGGGATGGCAAGTGGTAATCTATGTGGAGGCTGAGAAAACCAGAGGATAGCACAAGGCTGAGGAACCTCACTTTGGCAGCAAACAGAGTGGGAAAGCATTGTCATAGTCTGCTCTGCTGGACTGACCTTCTGACAGTGCAAGAGCTTGACTGGTCTTGTGGGGAGCTCTCAGTCAGCCTCTGACTCACACCAAAACCCTGGGTGATACAGGCCTTGTAAGCATGCAGTCCCAGGTGGAACAGTGTGCAGATGCACAGGTAAATGGACAGCTGTTTTCAGTTCTCATTCCCATGTATATGGCTTTCTCTCTTCAAGGGATAATTAAACTCCCTCACCCAGTTTGCCCTTGCATGAAGCAGGAGTAACTCAAGCAGGTGGAGCAAATCTCTGCAGATGAAGTTAGTTAATTATATGAGATAACTGAAAAGACACACTAGAGAAACAGGAGGTATTCTTGTTATTCATTCCACAGCCCTAAGTATTTTCTCATCATATTTTATCTCATAGATTACAGTCTGCCCAAACCCTTCCTATAACCACATATAAAATCATTTCTCCTCATACTATATATTGTTATGACTGCAGCAGCCACAGAACTGCATCCTTGCAGGAATAAATTGTGATTTATTAACCAAATGTCCTAGCTCCTAACAGTCCAGTTATATCCTTGTACAGACTGGCATGGAATTTTATTTACACTTATTGGCTGAAGCACAAAGCACTGCAGAGGGCTTTAATCCTGCACTGTAAATTAAATGCAATGCACAGAGGAAACCAAGCAGTAGAAAGAAGTGTGGGAATAATATCACAATAAATCTAATTTCTAGCAGAGCTTTAGGTCACGACAAGCCCTTTGAAAGCACAGATTTTAACAAATCACTAAAATAGCTTGATACACTTTCCAGACTCTTAAAATTTTTCTAATATGGACTACTAACAATTACAGTACAGTGGATTCACATAGGCATATTCAGAGCAAGCAACAGCCAAATCAAAATATAGTCCTTACCTTATGTTTTCTGTGAGTCTTGCCTTTCAGCATTAACAACCTCAGGCAACAGCTGGTCTTCCAGCCTGTCCCTGGTGACAGTGAAATTAATGAAGGTGGTCTGAACAGGCAGTTCTGGCTTGCAAGTGAGGGTTAGCCAGATTAGTGTGAAGGATGAGATGAAAATTCTTGTTGAATTCACATTTTTTGTCTTCAGTCTTGGTACATCTGGGAAAGAATAAAATGCACAAGAATGGGGATCTCACTAAATTAAAACCTCATAGGTATCTCAGATTGCAGACGATGGGGACTGTATGGTCTTAGCAGCATAGCAAATGCATACAAGCCAAACTTTAGGTGCCTACAACTTAAGAAATGAAATGATTGAACACACCAAAAGTATATGAAGAATACACAGAGTGTTTATTAATTGTTGCAGTTTCATTTGCATATACAGCAGACACAGGGAGATTATTCACTGCTGTACTGAAAAACATGACTTAGAGATAAATGTCTATCATTACTTACTGGAAACTTAGGAAAGTTTTCAAACAAATGCCAGTGAGATAGTTGTTAGTTTTTACTATCATTTCCTTAAATATGTAGCCTAAAAAAATAAGCAGGGACATGTATTTATAACAAATGGAGAGACTAGAGGACAGGGATTGGCTGGCAACTGAAACAACAAAAATAATGATTTTTTTAAGGTAATTTACTTATTTTTTTGTTCCAAATTAATGTTTTTTAAAGGTAATTTACTAAATTTTTTGTTGCAAATTAATTATTTGCTGGATGAAAGAACTAGTTATCCTAGGTTCACCTTTTATTTACTGAAATCCCTTACTGAAGATCTGTCATTTCCTGATCCTTATCTTCAGTGAGGGGTGAAGCCCATCCCATACAGCCACTCTGCTACTGCTGATTTACCATTTTGGAGCCCAGCAGTGAGGCAACTTGAAGTTCACCTTCCTACTGCTGTGGCATAGCACCAGAAAAAATGGAAAGGTTACTTGTAGACTACAGTGTGTGCCATGTGTCTGGTCTGATGTGACCCAGAGACACAAATTTTGTCATTGACTTGCCCAGTGAATGATCTGTCAATTTCCAGGATTCACTTGTCACACATGAGAACAAAACCACTATTTTCTGTACAGCAACAGTTTTGAATGTTCTTTGGCAAGAAAAGAGATTCAAATATTAGTAATGAAACTTTGTTAAAAAAGGGCAAATAGGGCAGTTGTAACATGGAACACAAACTCTTTTATAAAATTCAAATTGACAGTTGTTAACCCGATTTTCAAAGTGATTGCATTAACATAGATATGAAACACTTAAAACGCGTTTTATGAAAGTCACATCAGAACATGAATAAAACCAGTACTTTCTGTAGGAATTTTAACATTGCTTTCTTTCTAGGCTATCACAGAACATTGCCAGAACATAGGTTTCTGCTCTTAAGATCCCTTCCTGCTTCTGACACGCCCTTAGCTATAAGACACAGCCTAAACAAAATGGTGTGCTGAGACCCTTCTGCATTCCACCAGGGAGAAGGAAGAAATGAGAGCTGCTTATGACATATTTCAAGTGAATTCTTTAAGGAAACCTACTGTGTCTAGAGCTGGGAAACCCATAATTCTACAAAAGTCAGCATCAGACATGTATGTTGTATAATAGTGCCATGCAAACTAGTGGAGATGGGTTTTCCAGGTTTGTGCTTGTATAATTGCTTCAGATTATCCTTCAGATTATCCAGCCTCTCTCAGATGGACATGAATTCACTGTCCAGTTCTGCAACATGGTCTCTCCACAGCCTTCAAAACTGGTTACAGCTGGAGGGAACAAAACTGTAGAGTTTGACACGGAGAAAGCAATCTTGCTTTGCTTTCAAGACACACACACACAGATGAAACAAAGATCTGACAAAAGACAAGTTCTTCAGTTTGCTTTGTCTGAAGAAAAACCTTTGCTAAGGGAGCCACACTATGTTTCAGAACATCTATGAGGCAATATAACAAGTTTTAGAGCTCTGGATTAAAATATTTCCTTTAGGAGTTCTCAATTCACAGAAGCAATAAATAACCAATTTCTGTGATTATCACCTATGAAAGGCAAAACCTACATAATGACTTCGTGGGTTTTATTACTGCAGCTGTTGTAGGTTTTCTGTTAATTACAGATTTGGGAAAAAGAAATGTTCTGTTATTGCTCTCGCACGGTTCAAGAGTATAAGCAACAACGATAAACAGAGAGGTGGAGAACCCAGTAGGATGACTTAATTTTTTTCAGTAAAATATATCTCTTTAGAGGTTAGCTCTGGATTATGAAGAAATCCAGCAAAATAGGCATGAATAATGGAAGTCCATGGCAGAATGAATATCAAAAAACAGTCACCAAAGAAATTTCTGAAGACAAGTTCTACTTTTGGCAATATTTTCTTCATAATGTCCTATTCCCTCAGCTGAGGCAGGCAGAATGGATGGAACTAATGCACTACTCTACCCAGGAACAGACATAGCATCTTGTATGTGAGTCCCAGCTCCCTGGTATTTAAGAACAAACAAAGTAAATTAAAAAGAGATTGTTCTCCACTAGTTTTGTTGGTTTTTTTTTCACCTGTTGAAATTCTCATAGATTTTGAAATAAAGTAGATTAAGGGGTTCAAAAAAGATTTAAAAAAATTTTAAAAATCTGTATATGCTTTGAGTGTAAATGATTTTTAGCCAAAGCAAATATAAAACCAAATAAATTCTAGGAGGTAACATGAGCACTCAGCTATGAGAAGACCAGGACGTGTGTAACATCTTTTCTGATCTGTCAGTCTTGATTGATTGACACAAAGACCTGCTATTCCCTTGTGCATGTTCTGCCTAAGGTAACAAAGCCTAGGACTTTCAAAGGCAGGAACTCATGAATTTCAAGTATAGGAACATGACTTCATATAATGCAATGACTTGAGAGTTTACGCGACGTCTTTCCTTATCAGACACTTTCATGCAATGCAAAATTAAAGTGTACCTTTCAGGGCAGATGTTCTCCAAAACACACCATAACTCTAAATGGTAGAATGGTAGGATAGCTTCCTGTAGCGAAATGTTTTGGATCAGCTCAGCAAGAATGAAATATGTGATAAATTTTTGGACAAGAAAATAAAGGGAAACAATATTTTTCAGTGGGAAGAAAGAGGGATAAACACATTTTCCAGAGGAGCTTTCATTCAGCTCCTGCTGCTTAAAATTAAAAGCTTCTGGAACCGACTTGCAAACCCCAACAAGTAATGTAGAGCATGAAGTTGAATAAATCAGGTGAAAACAAGCACAGAATGGAGCTGTTACTAGGCAATCTCAGTAGGCAAACTGTGCAAGTTGGTCAAACTAGTTCAGTGGGAAAAGCACTGCCTTGAAGCTGCACAGCTGACGAGACGTTCAAGGCAAGGAAAGCTTCTCCCTGTGGAGAAACTGAGTGAATTTTCTTGCTGTTTCATGAATAATAGTCATGCCTCATAAGAATGGAAACTTGTTCATACAAGCTACACTTGCACATAAATCAAATTTCAAGACATCTTAAAAAATCTCTTAATAACCCCATCTTGCAGCTGAAGAGACATGACTGCCTCTTTGTGACTGTGCAAAGGAGTTCAGCAAGGGTAACAGCTCGTGCAAATGCAAATAGGAGCCTTATGAACAATCAATTTATTCCTCTGCCTTCTCTCCTATGAGCCAAAATAACATTGATCTGTTATAGTTAATGCTCATAGCCAGTGATTTCCAAAAGAGAGGTGCTGGGGAAACAGGATAGGACACACACAGGTAAAAATTAAAATATTAAGGGCCATCCATATCAAATCTATTCAATAGCAGAGTTTCTCTTATAGCAGGTGAAGGCCAAAACCCAGCACCATGTAGGGTTGGAACCTGTTTACTTTTGTGTCTTGGTTTTTCTGCTCAAAAAAAAAATCCAAGTATTTGCATAGTGGATAATTTTTACACACAGTGCTAATATGTTGCACCCAAATTTTGCTTACTTTTTCTCTTGTGGCTTCCGTGCTTACAGAAAAGTATGTACTACAACTGATATTTTCTTAAAATTATTTTATATTTTTTCCTTTTCTCCTCCTTCTCAAAGCAAATATCTTGAAATATTTTAACAAAAAAATCTTAGCATTTTAAAGCAATTTTGAATATAAGGCCGTAGTCTAAAGTGCGTTAGAAAAAACTGAGCAGTTTTGCCATTCTAAAATTAAAAATAAAAATGTATCCAAATTTGAACACCCAAAATTTGTTAGGCTTCTAAATATATACTAAAGCACTTCAGCATGAAGTCTGTTTTTCAGAGATAAAAAGTACCTTTAGTTCACCCTATTGTGACCTGGTTTTGAGGAAAATATTAATTTATTCATTTGAAGTTCTCTAAGGCTGAGATTTTCTTTTGCAGGCTTGATTCAGAAGCAATACCAAGAGCTGGTGTTGCAGAATATCCAGGAGTGCAACATAAGAGCCACCTTGCAAAGAAGGAAGGGGAGAGGTACTTTTATGAAGTGGTTCACAGATCAGCAAGTTCTCTAATAAACAGGCTAGTAAATTTGCTTTGGAAAGAGTACAAGCTGATAAATCTCCCTTGCTATGCTTTCTGTCGATTGATATGATATATTTTACTTAAAATTAGGATTGTCTGAAGCTCAGTGGATTTAATTATTTGTAATTATCCAGTTGTTGTCAGTATGTGGCCATTTTATGACAGTGGTATCTACTGTGTGGGTCAGGTTCAACTGTACATCTTTTCAAACACAGAATTAATGTACTATTGATGAAACCATTACTAGAACCAAATTAAAGTCTGGGCTGATGTATTGGTCCATGGGGTGCTGTCAGACATGAAAGGAGTAATTAGTATTCATTACTTCATACTCTGCAACATTCCAATTATTAATGAACTTCAACTGCTGGACTGCACCATATCTATCACAAACAGTCTTTCTGGTCTTTCTTTATTAGGAAAAAAAACATTCAAGGTACCCAACAGGACTACTAAAATAAAAAAATAACAGGAATTAATCAAGAATGAGGCAAACTCTGCTTATTTGGTAATAAATGGGGTATATATTGTGTGGGTATATATATATAGTGGTGCATATATATATATATTGTGGCATATTTATATACATATATATATATATGTATGTAATTCTATACACAGACACACATGTGCCCCTCAAAGGTGACATGTGCACCTTCAGTAGGACACAGAATGCCACTTCAAGTAATGCTGCCTAAAACATTGGGCAGAAGAATCTATTTTTGAATAGCTTCATATATTTGCTTTTGTGTCCACGTGCACAGCTTCATTGTTCTACGTGGAAGCCTTTGCTAAATAAATTCAAAGCTATATTGCTGTGACCCTTGTCCTTTTCAATCCAACTTATTTCTGTTGTTTCATATCCCTTCACATCCTCCCATTCCTTAAAAGTCTGTTATCTTGTGAAAATTCTGATCTCTCTTTTAGAGCAGTATAATACTAGTTTTCAGCAAGGTTTCTTCACTCTGGATTCTGAAAAGAAAGCTGTATGCTCTCACTATGAAGTACTTCAAATGCAGCTATAGAAAAATGCAACAAAGTGGGATCATTTCAAGGTCTCACAGAACAGGGCAAGAGTGCATCTTCCAGGAGCTTCATGTGTACAAGGAAATTTGAGCTGGTTTTCACTGCTTAGATTTACTGAGCAGGCACCAATGCCTGAAATACAGGGAGGGAAGGAGGGAAAAAAAATATTTGGTATCCTGTCTAAAATGATATCTTCTTTATTTATAATTTCTTTCATATTTTCACTTTCTATAACGTGAAGCTGTGCAGGCACTTTAACCACTCTTTCACTAACATTTGAGATCCATCCAGAAATGCCCCAGGAGTATGTCTGGTATCTAAACATCATATTCTCCAACATGAAAAATCTAGCTTGTTGATGTGTTGCTTGCAAACAAGAATAGGAGGGAGGAACACATTCAGACTTAAAAATGAATTTACATTTGAGAAGAAACAAACTGACATGGCATTTTAGTTCATCAGATTAAATATTTAATGAGGCTTAATAAGTTTACTCTTGAGCAACCACAAATCAGCATTATTCTTTAAGTTGGCATCTGCATGGAGGACTCAATAATTTCATCCAAAGTTTTTTGTGAAAAGTTATGGGAGACATTACAGACTGAAAGTCTCTTGCACCAAGTACAAACTTCTTTATTTTTCCCCATTATTATCCTGAAAATCTGTATCTAAAAGGTATCTAAACGAGATATTAAGAAACATTTTTAATAGTCTTTTTAAAGTTTGATAATTTTTCAAAATATAGAGGAGAAAGAGGGCATGGGAATCAAAGATGAGATTCACAGACATCACTCCAAAAAGGTCAGAACATAAGGTTACCTTCCCTTGTACCATCTACCACTCCTGCCACTGCTGTGTCAGAACAGAGGAAACTCATTATGTCAGCCTTGTGTCACCAGTTTGAGTCTCCTAGAGGAATGGTGCAGAGCTCCAGGGTGGAGCTGCAGCCCTTCCCTTGGGAGGGAGAGCCAAGAACGGGCCCCAAATTCGAGTATTCGGAGCACTCACGTGAAAAATGAGTTTTGGTGCTAGCAGACCAGGTTTAGGGGAAAACTCAGCGGGCATTAACACCTCCATGACATCTGCCTCCATGAATTCCTAACCAGGATCAGCTGGACTGCTTTGGTGCATGGGAAGTTGGCAGCAATATCAATGTAAGCAGTCCCCATCTCTGGCTGACTTATTTCTGCCCTGTGTCCAGCCGTATCAGTTTTTCATCATTTGTCTTACTTTCCAGGGTTTTTGTTTGTTTGTTTTTGTTTGTTTGTTTTTCCTTTTTAAGCTGCTTCATTATTTAAGAGGTGGCCAAAAAACCATAGTGAAGGCATGGTTTTCTTAAGCCGATATTGCATCTGGAAAACCTTTTATTGTTAAATCCAAATCTAGTTTGTAATTTCCAATGCCTTCCCCCTTGCTATCAGTGCCTAGCATGGAAAGGAAATACTTTCCTTTCTTTTGAGCTGAGTCATAATATATGCAACTCCTGGTTTTACTCCTTTCTTTGAAGTAAAAAAGTAAAGAATTCCACTCTAGCAATATAGTATTTTGAGTCCAATTTGGAAGCTGAGAACATTATTTTGCTATCTAATATGATACAGATACTAACATTTTAAAATCCACTCATCTCCAGATTTTAGCCATTGCATTTTAAAAAGAAATCATTTGTTACATGAGGAGTTGAAGCACTAAGTAAAATGTAGCGATCAAAGCAATATAGATCCAGTTGTCATGGAAAAATTCTGATTACTCAAGCATACTCACTTTCCCTTTTTGACTGCATGTCTTCCAAGCAGATGATCAAGTATGGGATCAATAAAGTCACACATGTTTTCAATTAATAGAGTCTCATCAAAAGCTAAAGCTCTTTCAATGGTCTTCAGAAAACTTTACCTGAAAAATAAAATTCCCCCTCTGCCCCAATATTAGATAAATACAGGTTATAGAAAGATTTCCTTTATACACTATAAATAATGAAGCTTTTCTAAAAGCACATGGTTAAACCATGGAGAACTGCTCACAAAGAATTGCCCAGTGTTTAAGAGTTTGACAGTTTTGAGTTTAACATCTTTCTACCTATGCTTTTGCTAGTCATCATATTAAAAAAAAAAAAGAAGTATATATATATATATATATATATATATTGCTGGGGCTTTTCTTATAAGCAGATCTGAGGGTACAGCCCCACATTGTGGACATTGGAATTGACATAGAAATGTTGGGGGAGCATATATCTATATCTATCTATCTATATCTATATCTATATCTATATCTATATCATCTATATCTATATCTATATCTATATCTATATATCTGCATCTATATCTATATCTATCTATACCTATATATATCATTTGTATCTATATCTATACCTATATCTATATATATAATCGATATCTATATCTAATCTATATCTAATCTATATCTATCTGTCTATTCTTGTGTTACAGCTTTTGTTATTTCCTCATTTAAATTATAAACACTTAGAATCTGAATTACTTGGGAGAATTCTGTTTCAAGGGGCATGGTAAAAGGAGTGGATAATAATGGAAAGGTAAGTAAGTAATCAGACAATATAGCTTCACAGAGCAGGGTACTACTGAGTGTGAATGGAAAATCATGATTAGTTGTGAGGGTTGGAAAAAGAATGAAAAGCAGACCAGGACAGGTGAGGGAAAAGAGCTGATTCAAATGAGCAGACAGGCTAGATAATTAAGATCTATTTTAAATATCAGGCATTACTGTGATCATTTACTCTTTTGTGTAGTTGTGTGTTATATCTGGAATTTAGTAAAAAAACTCTGAAAGCCCTTTTAAATGGAGAATTATCTCCCTAAATCTAAGCAAAAATAAGAAAATAAGTGATCAGTTACATGCTAGTGCTATCCGCTATAATCCAGTAATAAGAGTAAGAATTAAAAACATGGTTGTTTACCAGGAAATGACCCAATATTGGCTTTTGCCTTGAATGCTGCACATGCACGTGAGGTGCACAGTGCTGTGTTCTGCTGACTAAACTGTTGAGTTTAGAGCTTTGCACCTTACCTGTTGAAAAAGTGATCTGACCCCCCTCACAAGAAGTGCAGCTCAACCTCCATTTCCTCCTCATCACTAGAAAACAACTTAAGAAGGGTGTCTTTTCACCATTTTAAAGGGAAAATAATGCTATGGTTAAGTGAGCACAACTGTTGTAATATTTCAATTCTTTAAGTAAGTGCATTTCAACAAAAAAACCCTTAGGAAAATAGGGGAGCTTGAAGGCAGTAAACGCAAAAGCCAATTCTTCAGCGAGCACAAATCCTTTCTGTCCTAGACGTACGACTTTAAGATCAGCTCCATATTTATTCTTTATCCATTTAATTCCCTGTTGCTGGGGATCTATCATCAGAGGTCAGCACTCACAGTTTGTTAGAATAGTGGCATTTTCTGCTGACAGCCTATCACCCTCGATACTCCACGCCACAGCCCGAGCATCATCTGTCAACGCGGCAATTGGGTCCAGGCCCTCCGCCACAGGAAAAGGAGCCCAAGAATCACAGCGCAATATAATCAGCCAGCAACGTTACCAAGAGGCACCACATGACTCAGTGCAATGCACAGGATAACTGGGGGGATATAAATTAAAGTAAGGCAGAAAAGTAAGGATGATCCCTGTGGAGTTTCAGATGAAAAGAAAGTGACGAGAAGCGGTTTATCATATTTATAACAGATTTTTAAAAAGTGTTTTCTCTTAAGACATTTACTTCATAAAAATATTTATAGTTCAATAAAGTTAAAAATGCATCATATATTATACATCTCAGTGTAGTCTGATATTGCAAATTCAATGCTTATGTATGCTCTTGAGCACCTATTTCTGGAACATAAATCAGTATTTATCCACAAGAAAAAATTATGAAAGCAGGATTCCCATGGCATCTTATTAGTACAGCTCAGCCACCCTCAAAAGCCAGAGAATGGGGCCATCTCTGGGGGCAGAGGCAGGCGTGGGGCTCCCCGTGGGGCAGCAGCTGCAGCCAAGCTGTGCTGTGAGTGTCCCTTCACCAAGGGGGGCTGTCAGAGCACACAGCCACGCTTGCTGGATGCCAGCCCCTCACAGGCAGGGAGATGGAGTGGAATGTCTGAGATCAGTGCTCACCAAACAGGTAGGGGTGGGGGGAGAAATGCCTAATGCAGCACAACAGAATAGGAGAGAGTGAATAAATAGGTTGTTTGGAACTAACAAGAGGGGCTGGTGGAAGCATAATAGTAGAGATGGATTCCAGATGCCTGGAATTAATTTTTTTCCTTACTGTAGCAAAGGACAAACCCCCACCAGTTCCTTCATGGTGTTATTCCAGGCTTCCTTATTAGTGATTTTTGGATTGAATTCAAAAGCCTTAAATAAAGGACAGCACTGTGTCATCAGTTTTAAGCCTGAATTGTCTTGTCCCCCATTCAGAAATATCTCAAAAACTCTTCCATCAAAATTTTCCTTCTCCCTGGACATGTCTAGCCCTCATTGCTGGCTTTTAGACTGACACTTCTTCTAACAGTGTGCACTGAAACCAAAAACCAACCCCCATGTATACCTGACAGTTGTTTATAATGAAAAGCATTAAGTATATTTGAGCCAAATTTGTAAAATTGTTAATAATAAGAAGGGCACCATGCCCCTAGTGCAGCTTCTGTGGCACAGTTACCATAGTATTACAGAACACATACCACCTTAAATTGCCTAACTCTTGGTTCTAATCTCTGAGCCCAAAATAAACCTAACTTTTGATGAATGCTCTGAAAATGCAAGCACAAGGGTCCCAGCAGGCATACACTCCCCTCTGCAAGCGAGCAGCTTATCTATCTCCCATGTGTAACACATTCATCTAAATATATCAAACGACTGAAAACATAATTTGTTTTATCTCTGGACTGTAAGACAACCAATACAATAATTTCCATGGGCTGAAATACTTCCTTGTGAAAAACAATACCACTGGGGTATTATCAGGATTCTTAATATTAATTTTCACACAATGCCAGAAAAATATCAGAGTATATAGGTATATTGTCACTGTATCTGCACAAAGCTGATACTTAATGACATAGAACTACTTGCTGTTCCTTCTATAGAGGACTATTAATAAACACCTATTTTACATAACTTCTCAAGTGTATTTGTCTCTTATTTTCCACTCTTCCTCACTTGCAGGAAAAAAATCAAAACTGAAATGAGGTATTTTGTCTCACTGCTGTTCAGTGAAAGCATCTTATAAAATAAAACATCACAGTATGGTTTATTTTTATTCATAAAAATGTTCAATCCAGTTCAGAAGAGTCTTAAAAGAGTTAAGAATGACATTTATTTCCGGTCCTACTATTGAAAATATATGAGACAATTTTTTCTACCTAGGCTGCAAGGTAGAAGGAATTTTCTGAGAAAGGATTTTGATCTGCAAGCAGGTTTTTGGTGGAAAAGGACAGGGAGAGGTTCCAGGTAAAGCAGAGCTCTAGACAAATTAGTGACTGTCAAACTCTAGCACAAAGCAAATGTCTACAAAGAGATGTCCCCACAGTTCTGAGTGCTGACCTTGGAAACTCAGATTTGGATTTAACTGTATTTCCAGAGGGTCCTCATAACCCAGCTCACCTGCTGTGTCATAGATCTATGACTGAAAATGAGGTAAGTGCTGCCCATTTCACATATTTCTGAGAATGACATTAATAATTATATAATGCACATAAGAAATAGGAAACAAGTAGGAGCATTTGCACTAAGGAAGAAAAGAATGGTCCAAAGCTTCAAAAGTAAGGAGAGAGAAAGTTTTGCAGAGACAGCTGCAAGGGTTGGAACTTCTATGCATTTAGTCAGTACTATCATGATTTCTTCTATGTGCAGAAAAATGGGAATGATCATAACTACATGCTTTTCCTGGAGCTGACAAACTAAGCAGAATAGGTCTCTCTGTACAGCTCTATCATCCTCACAGCACTTGCTGTTACAAAGGTGTCACAAAGAACAGACTTTGGCATTGAGAATTGGAAAGGGAAGGGATATTCTTCTGCCAGAGAACCTCTCTCTTCTTCATTTCCCTCAAAAGATACCTGTAATCTGAGGAAAGCATGCCTGTGTGCACACACATTATGTGTGTGTGTATATATATTATATATATATATATATATATATTTATATATGTAAGTGCACATATATACATAGCCTGCAGAACAAATACCTTCAGTGAGTTATATTTGTTTATACACATCTGTATTTCAGATTTTACCTTTTTGTACCTTTAGAGAAGGAATCCAGAAATGTCCCTTTGCCTCCTGGTGATATTGTTTTATGAAGGGTCCAAAGCAAGACACAAATGCTGCTGTCAATAAGATGTTACCACATAAAAGTTTTCTTCTGTGCTTTGAGGTTTTCAATGGACTGTCTCCAACAGGTTTTTGGACTGCAAAGCAAAATTAGAAAATGTTATCTCCTGAGCACCATGGAAGTGACAGAATGTTTAATCTCTGTGTTATTAACAAGAAGCACACAAAAATACAACAGGAGAAGAACTCCATCCACAAGAGATACGCTTCCAAAGACTGCAAAGGCTGGAAACAATCCAGAATTTCTGGGGGTGACTTGAAACCTTTGAAACTGTAAAAAACAGGATAGAACTCTTTGTCAAACGTTCTGTCTACTGATTTTTTCAGTAATTGGTGCTTTTGTCTAGATCAGATACAGCATGGTGGACACACTTCAATATTGGCAGCATCTGGTGTCCTACTGCCAGTGCAAGCATTTCCAGCAACATTCAAAAAATCTAAGGAAACAAGAATATTAGAAGACAAAAGAAGAAGAAGAAAAAGCTGCTTCAACCTCAATAAAGATGTCACCTCTACTATTTTTTCACGCTTTTTTCCAAGGAGAGGAGAAAGGCAGCAGAGTTGGTATCCCTGCCAGTGGCAGGGGGTTTAGAACTTAGATGGTTCTTAAGGGTCCTTTCAAACACAAAATTCTGTGAAGACCTGCAAGGTTTCTTGCTCTTATTTATCTTTCTTCTTTTACCTACTAGATACAGACATCTTACTCAGCTAAGGCTGCAATGATTTGGGATTTTGACAGGAGAAAAAGTGAGGGTGGCCAAACATACAGGCTGCCCAGAGAGGCTGTGGAATATCCATGGTTCTGGGCAATCTGGTCTAACCAATCCTGTTTGATCAATGAGGATGGACTAGAACATCTCAGAAGGTTCCCTCCAGCTGCAAGGATTCTGTCAAAGTTTAACTCTAGAACAACTTTATGAATTTTTTTTGGTTTTTTTCCTACAGAGAGTCCTGGTTTCCCTTGTTGTTTTGCAGAGCTGATTTTTAACCTGGGATATTTAGAATGAATAGTCAGGAGTGGCCTCAGATCTTGATGATTTATTGCAAGCAGATATGTGGAAAGCTGTTATTTTTTTCCAGTTATGTGTTAAGGACAGCACACCATCTAGCTGAAATTTAAGCTGGTTACTAAAACATTTCAGAAAATGAAAGCATTTTCTTTAAAGATAATGAACACTTAAGATATGGATCCTCTCTTTTCAGTCATGATTTGTGACATGGCATAAACCCAAAACTAGCAGTTTTGGCACATTATGCTTTGATTGTTCTGTGTGTACAATTCCCAGTAAAGGAATGAACGTATGCATAAATGCATGCTCAAATAACTTTGGCACAGAGAGGAAGGTGAAAACTGATCACTCGTTAGAGTCATCTTCAAATGGATAAAAATCTAGATGTAAGATAGGAATAAAGTGTCATAACCTTTCCTCTTTGTACAGTTTGAAATACTGCAGATAAAATAGTTTCATAGTTTGTTTGCTTGCATTAGGGAAACCCCAGGAAATCATTCTCCAGTGAGTGAAGCAGAGAAAAGACCAGGATGAGAGAAGGAAAACACCTCAGAATTACTTATAAGGACAGCCATTTACATTCTGCCATACAGACAATTGTTTTTCAGAGCAATGATAATAATCAAATAATATTTTTCCAGTCCTTTACATGATGTAATCTAAATCAATGAAAAATCTCAGAATGGAAAATATCCTCTATGTAATTTGATACTAAATGCTTGTTTTTTTCTGGTGCCATCTGCTTAAGAGCTTAAAAGAAAACTTTTAAATGTGGTCATTTTTGAAAGCTGCACAGATTATAAAATCAATCTCAAATAACAACTGACTCTCATTAAAAAAAATAATTTTGTATGTGTAAAAAACCAAAGCAATAAAATAATTGTTAAATTTTATATTCATGAAGCATTTTCCACTTACATTTTCCAGAAAAATCAGAATTACTTACTGAAATAGGTAAACATTCAATCCTGGGATGACAGGCACTGAATTCAATGATAACAGAAGACTCAAAGTCTTTTGTTGTGAAAGAGAAATATAGAAGACCCACTAATAAAGTAGAAGTATCTTTAATAAAAGCATGCTGCTTAAAAGAGCTAGCATATCTATGTTTCACAGTATAAACACAGGAATTTGGGGTGTAAAGGCCTCCTAAACCCCAGCTCCATCCATAGGAGATGCTCAAAGACTGACAAGTAAAGGATCATTGTTGTTAAAATTTCTAACAGCAATGTTTGCAATGCAGCAGTTTTGCTTTGAAGCATTTTAGACATCCATTTTTGCCTAGAGAAGTCATTGGATTTTTCTTTAAATCATTATCTGAGGGCAACAAGACAATAAATCCGTTCATTTACAAGAGGGCTTTTTGATTTATCCATTCTCTCTTCTTGTCACTGACGGGTAAGTCATAAACAATAAAGAGCACCCACCTCATTCTCCAAAATAGCTTTGAAATTTGAAGATTTGCTAAACATAGAATGATTGTCTATTTAAATCTTCAGTAATTTTACCATACCAGCCAAGCACCATAAATCACTAGTGACATTGGCTAACAAGGGTTTAAGAGTTGGAACATGCAGTGTAATAAATTTCCAGACAGTTAAAAATCACTATAATTTTATTCTAATGCATTATAGATTGCCTGTAATGTCATCCTGGCCGGGGTGACCCATTTCTAATTTTGAACAGCTGTTCAGCTCGGGAGTTAGTTAATGATTAAATATAAATTGCCTGATTTATTAGTCTGAATGGCTGAGCTTCCAGGTCAATGCTATATAGACAAAATCATCAGTCTTGATGTTTTTCAGAAGTTAACTGTCTCCTGTTCTAGTCAAAAAGAATTTATTCTCAGAGGAAAAGACTTGACATTCTCAATTAATCCTATCCAATATTTTCCCCCTTAACTTACACAATAAGATCACTAATAAAACCTCAAATTTTGGAGATAAACTTCCTTTAATTATGTGTAAATCTTCAAGAGCTGGAGACTAACTATGGGCTAAGGTTCCTGACTTGCATAGAGATTCCAAAAGCTTTGGAGGGCTGCAAGGCCAGGCTAGTAGGGACCATCTCAGGTGTCTTGGGGCAAACAAAAGTTTTCATATGCAGATAGTAACATCAACTTCACTGCTTTTCTATCAGAGGAAAGATTATTTACATATTTTAAGTTTCTAGCATAGTAATTTCAGAATCAGATATAAAATACATATATTCTGTTTTAATTGCATTGGGGTTTTTGATTAGTTTTATGCTCACACGACATTTTTTCCCAAACTGATTTAGTATTGATTGCTAGCCTCTGCTGAGATATTTGCCGAAACAGAAGTATCCACACTCTGACCTTAGACAGAAAGGTCGCTGGGATTTTAAGAAATCCAACTTAAAATGTTTATTCAGACTGCCTTGGGAGCTCATGTCATAGTGTAAATATTCCTTGTACCTTCTATTTCCTGTCATATACACTTATTTGTCAAAAAAGGAGCTGCTAAAATTCCAGATGATGAATTGAGACAGAAAATTTCTGTAAAGACCTAGGAGAGGCTGCTCAGCAATGCTGTGGCTGACTCCAATGGTTCTGTTAAGAAGGCATGCTGTAGCTTTAATGATGTTTGTCTGCAAATAAAGCTAATAATCACACTGAAATATATATAATTTTAACCTAAATACATTTCATTCTTATTTAAAAATTATTAGTTTCTGTAAAAAACCCAAAGCAAATAGCGAATATCTGACGGGTGCCTTCCACTTATTTGCAATCTAAAGTGCAACAAGGGCAGATGCAGGGCGGCTCCATCCTGACCTAGAGAATTATTCAGTCTTTCTGCTCATTAACCAGAGGCTGCCCAGGCTGTCACAATGTGTTCACAGTTATGTATAAATGTGGTGACTTCGTTATTGAGATTTCTCTCTAGCAATCTTGCCAATATCAGTTTCTCAGCAATACCTGGTTTTTAGGAAACACAATTGTGGTGCAGCACGTTTTACTTCACGCCATTTTATTGAGAGTTTATTTGTGGTTTGGGGTTGTTAGGTTGAGTCTTGTTTTGTAGATTAAAGGATTTCTAATAATTGTCATCTTGCCACCTTCATCCTCCCCTGTGTTCCCTCCACCTATTTTCCCCACACGATCTTCAAGTGTTCAGGCCAAGCCTCCTGTTCAACAAAAAAAAAATTTCAACAATTAAAAAGTCACACTAAGATGAACATTCATGCAAAATCTTTTTAGTTGGGTCACTTAGCCAACCTGTTGGCTAGCCCAGTAATTTTGTTTATTCTGTTTACATCATCTTGACATAGGACTGTTTCTCCAACTGCTTTCTCCAGTGAAGATGTGAGCTTATGCAGGAAAGGGATGGGTAAATAGCATAGCTAAGGTTTGTTGTTTGGAGGTTTTGTTTGTTTTTTAAAAGTATCATTATTTTTATATCAAATAATATATTTTAATGACAATAATTGTAGGCAGTAGCTTTAACTTTGAGGGACAAAAACTTCAGAGGAAATGTTTTGCTAAATTCTGTGTTTTATCCTGCAGCTCCTTGAACACTGTAAGTACATTAACTAACAACAATTTAAATAAAAAAAAAAAGCAAGACAGAATTATTATTTTCATTTTGCATATGAGCAAATATGCAGAGCCTGGAGGCACAAAAACATTCAGTAATTTGTTCACAGGCAGATTTTCTGCATTCTGATCTGCACCTTCAACCACACTTCTCTGCACTCTGCTCAGAAGGCAGCAACATCCCTGACTTGGCTTTCAGGGGTCTCACACTGCATGATGGCCTCAAAACAAGTTGCCTCAAACCAATTTCTTTCTCTAGAGTAACATACAGAGCTAAGTGACTTCCACTCGAGGGCAAAATTTTCCCATGTGGGGTTTAATGAAAGAACAGCAGCAGGAGCTAGTTGTGCATACCTCTACAAAAGCTGGTTTTTACCATTTTCTTTCAGGATCAGAGATTTGGATCTCTTCTGTCAGGTTTGATGCTTGGTGGTGTGCAACCAGGAAATTTATTATAAATTTAAAATAAGAAATTTATTGGCAAAGGGGGAAGATGCATCTTATAGATTAATAAAGAAGGTTGATTTGATTTCTTTAGGGATAATGAGGCAGCCAATACACCTCTTATGGTGATGAATCTTAAATTGAGAGACTAATGAGGGCTTATACTCAATAAGTACTCGATAAGGGCATCTAACAGAGATGGGCTATAAGTAAAATTTCACCAATCTAGCATTCAAGGCATAAGAAGAACAAACACAGTAACAGTTCTCTGACCTTTTTTGGGAGAGACTGATTTCTAGACACCTCAAGTTTGCCTGCAGGATAACATAGAGCTGACTATAGCTCAAGTACACTCATCCATCAAAGGCTCAGGCAGTAAAGATGAGAGAGTGAGACAAACAGTAAGCAGTGCCTCAGTATCTGTGGGATTTGCTTTTTTTGATACATAATAGTCTCCTTTATCACAGCAGTTCTTATCCTATGACTTCTGAATAGGAAAGTTGTCACTACAAAAACACATCGTTCCCTTTTGTCATCTTTTCATAGCATGCAACATAAATAAAGCCTTGCAACAGCAGAATTACATATTGCATTTTATACCCCAGCACCCTAAATTCCATGGGATAAGCCATGTATTTTAAATACACTTGTTTTTGAGGAGCTGATGCCAGGAAACTGTTCCACAAATCACAGCAGAGAGCCATTACTCTCCATAGCAAGCCTGCTGGACTGTGCCCTTGTAAAACCCTTGTCAGGAACAGAGTATATTTTAAGTGCTCTCATATAACAATGATTGTTGATAATGATAAATAATACAAATTGCATCACTTCTGCAAAAAGAATCAGCTTGCCCCAACTTTTTAATCTCAGCACTACTAAACTTCTCTTTTTTTTTTTTTTCTTGCATAGTATAGGAATACTTATTGAGAAATATATATGAATGTAAAAATGATAATTTTCACAAATATTTTTAGCAGATAACTAGCCTCATGAAGGATGGAAATCTGATTTATTTCCACTCAAAATACTTCTAAAATAATTTTGCTTGTGAAGAAGCAATGCTTTTATGTATTTCCTAACTACCTTTTCATTCAATTTACTGTAATCAATTTATATAGCAATGGCTGGACTTGATGGGATATTAAAAATTTAACATACAAGAAAGGATTCATAACCATCATCCTCCAGAGAATGTTTTTTAATCATCTTCAGAACATTTAAAATGTTTGAATTACATCCTGTATTTCTATTAGTACCAGCCTGATTGTATTTACCATCAAAAAAGATTACTGTAAATATTACTGTAAATATATAAATATTTATTACAATGCTGCCCACAGACCATAAAATAATTTTGGTCAGCAATTACCTTTAAGATCATTGAGTCCAACTGTTAAGCCAGCACTACCAAGCCCAACCACATGTCCCTAAATGCCACACCCCCACATCTTTGAAATACCTCCAGGGATGGTGACTCCACCTGGCAACCCTTTTGGTGAAGAAATTTTTCCTAATATGCAATCTAATCATTCTCTGACACAACCTGAGGCCATTTTCTCTTGTCCTTGTTGCCTGGGAGGAGAGAACCTGTCCAGTTCACTCTGCAGAGCCTCCCTACCCTGCTGCAGATCAATACTCCTGCCCCACTTGGTGCTGTCTGCGGACTGAGGGGGCAGCTGATCCCCTCATTTCTCATTTAAAGATGTACTCTGGAGCCCATGAAAAGTGAAAGGAGGTCAGTCCAACTGTGCTGCCTCGACTGAGGGTGTGTTATTGATTACTAACAGCTGCACTGGTTATCATTGCTGAGAATTGCTGGCCACAAAACCTTCCATATGAAAAATACGAAACAACTCTCCTTCCCCCTCTCTCCTTGCCAACAGAAAGAAGCTGAATTATGAGTCAGGGAGCACAGAATACCTGTGAATGTTGAAGCAGAGATCACTAGCATCTGATGCTCTGCCTCCAAGTTTATTCTTTGGAAACTGAATAGAGGAAGATGGAGAAGAGGCAAATAAATGGCTGAGATGGAAAAGGGCAAGAAATGAACTGAAGAATAAGGACCAATGCCCTATCCTGACTGGATACAGTCAGCTGATAGCCCAGAGAGACAGGTACAGAAAAATGTCCACATATAGAGAGTGACCTTCCTTTATCATGAGAAGAATTGTTGTTTTTATGGACACAGCTCTGAGCTGTTTACTCACACAGCTCAGATAAGCACTAAGAGCTTTCTACAGGCTGATGGGCTACACAGGGTTATCAGCCTCTAAGGTAAGTAAAATCTAAGTACCTGTTGCTAAGAAGTGTCTGCATGGTTCGTTTTTCTTTTCCCAGAAAAAAACCACAAGTTTGCCTTCCCTTTATATTAATTTCACAGACTTTCTTTCACAGTGAATCTTACCTTTAAAAAGCCTGACATGGACCAGCTGGAACAGGTTGCATAGGCCAACATTACAAAATACTGAATAAAGAACTAAATCAAGCAGATCAAGAAGTACCATGGTTAGAAAAATGCAACTGCTGAAACTTTGCTAGATGCAAAACTCTCTGGAAAAGACAAAGAAAACTGCAGAATATGTCTACAGCATTTTATTCAAACTCTAAAGATGGATGACAGTAAAATGTCAATGTTTCATGCTGAATTTGCACCTTTTCATCAGCTGATTCTGGTTTATGGCACTGCTGTACATGACAGTCATCCCCATGGGCAGCATGTTGCACATTATATCCTTTAGCATATGTATTAATGCAAGTTTCCGGCTGAGGAAGCCGAGCTGAATTTAAATGTAACATTCAACAGTGCAGTTCAGGATCATTTAACAGGGATGAAAGTCTGCAGAGAAATTTATTCACTGTTGACCATGTTGTACATGTTTAGGTGGACAAAAAGGATGAGCCCAGAGAGCAAAGACAGGAAGGGATCCTGTACTCACCAGTCTGCACACTTCATTCCATCTGCTGAACTTTTCTAAGGAACTCAGCTTCTCACCATCCTCTAACATTTCACAGGTAGGAAACCAGGCACTATCCACCAGAGCAACTGCATCTCTCAGCCATATAGTTTCCTGTAGGTGAAACTTTTGGAATTAACATTTTATAAAGTGGGTGTCTCATTCACAACTTGTCATAGTTCTGGAAAAAAATGTCCTTCTAAGCTTCATAGATGATTTGAAGTTCTGGTGCCTGCTAACTTGCAACTTATTTTTTTTCCTTCTAGTTTCCAGTCCTGAGGAAGCTGTCAGTGTCTCTTATATGTGTCTTATGCACTACTTATAGGCATTTTGATAATTTCCAGTCAGCCATACAGCTATTAGATAAAATTAGACATGTAATTAAGACTAGGTTACTTCAATCACTTTCAAATATTTTCTTTAAATAACATTTTAACATTTTCTCTCCATTAACAAGACACTATATGGTTTGAGTACAATAGATAGAGAAATCATTGTTAGTGCATGTGTATGGAAGCTGTTTGGATATAGCATATATAAGCAGCTTGTGGAATTCAGTGACTTCAATCACCTCACAAATGGGAAAAGGATGACACATTAGATAAGAATCCTATTCCTATCTGGAATTTGCAAGATGTTAGAATGAACAATATTTTTCACTGGTCTGTGCAAAGGATTGCACTGTAGCTGAAGCTTTTGAAGTGAAGTGGTTAGAGGCTATAGTAGAGCACCTAAAAACAGTGACTGTACATTCTTCTAAAAGATTAATTTTATTTTTTCCAACAATGCTCAGTAAGGAAATGGTAGATAAAGACATGACTTATGTAAGTGTATACAATTTTTAAAGGTTTTTCATATAATAAAACTGAATCCCTTGGCATTTTCAAGTTTCTGGACTAAGTCACAACTCAGTTACAAGAAACAAGTCAAACCCAAGCTTTCCTGAGTGACATGTGCTGGAGTTTTACTAACACTCACTTAAATGTTACAAATACATCTTAGCATATATAGTACACACACTGCATAGGTGGGTATTTCCTTTTTATTCTTCAGATGAAATTCATTTTGTAAAATATTACTGGATGAACTAAATTTCTGCTTACTTTTGGAATTATAAAATGGTATAGTTTAGAAGGATCTTTGGGGGTAATACACTCCTACTCTCAACTCAATACAGGACTGACTTCAAAGTTGTCTTTGAATTCTTCATGATCAACCCCAATGTCTTTCTTCCCTAAGATACTAATAAACAAAGAGCAATCAAGAAGTATTCATAGAAAGTTCAAATATGTATTATTTTGCATTTGTCAACAGTGAATTTGATCAACTGTAGAGTTATCCATTCAACAGCCCCATGAGCCCTGGAGCTTATTATTGTTATGAGTAATACCTGCTAGAGAATTAAAAATTAAAGCTGCTGTTCCTTAGAACAGCTCATCAGGTGGATCAGCTAGGGTATGAATCAGTTATAAAAATAATAGTTTTAATGAGATCCCCCCACCATGTAAAGAGAATCCTGGCTGAATATGCAGTATGGATTTTAAAAAGTGGTTAGTAAAAATATGCATAGTAAATATCAGCATGACAAGTCTTGGCCTAACACAGGAAACAAATGCAAAGACAAATGCAAAGGAAGGAATTGCAACTTTGCCTGTAGTGCAGAACTCCTCCTGTTAGGAAATAAACATAGCTGAGAGAAAGACTGCTGCTAACAACCCTCAGAAAAAATGCATGAGGAGAGGAAAGGGGAAGTAAATAAATGTAAAAAAAATGATGATTTGGATTTGGAGGCTGATTGGATGCAAGGTCACCTAAACCAGGAAAAGGTTATTTGAGATACTGTCAGGCAAGGAACAGAGATGTATTGGTGCTTTTTTCAGAGGAGGAGATTAAAACAATAAAAGATTCCATGAGTTTCAGGGGTGACTGCTGTATATTAAAAAAATAAGAAAAAACCAAAAAAAACCTCCAAAAACCCCAGCTTCCTAAAACAACACTAAAAGGCTATTTTTGTCCAAAAGTGCTTGTACTTAATAGACATACCTCAGTAAAGATGTGTGAAATAAAAAACCATGATACTTCCATAAAGATGTCTTTTAGTGGAGATACAAGCTTCATTAGGGCAGATTTTGATATAAATGGCAACTCCAAGGTCATAAGGCTAAGGCTGTTACACATAGAAGAAAAATACCTGCTGTAGCAGCTGCCAGGATTTTTGGGGTGGAGGTCAGAGGGGTCAGAAGAGAAAGTGAGATGGTAAAAGTTATCTTTATTTATCCATTAAAACTGCATGTCCTTCAGAACAAGACAAAAATTGGATATTAAATTAGCAGGAAGAAAATCAGGAAATTCCTGAAATAAAGAATGAAGTTCTAAAATACCATAACTCACAGGCTTCCAAGACTTTCCATAAAAGTGGATGTTTGTCATTCCTTTGGAATGCTAATTCAAGAGAAAACAGTGAGAACAAATGCCACATTACAGATTTGTTCAGCCTTGATATCTTAAATTGTGAGGTTACAGATCTAAATGTTACCAATAAAAAAGTCCTAAGCCAAGTCAAAGTTTTTAAACCTAATTAATGTCATAGTTTTCAAAGCAATTGAAGATTTCTTTGCTAAATAAGGTTGATAAGCTTGCAGCAGAAATTCCTTCCACTCACCATCTCCCAAGATACCATAAGACATCTTTGTATCAAGAGTGCTTTGTGCTGCAGTTGCTCCATTAAATGCTTACTTAAACAACAAATAATCCCTCTCAGAAGTTCAATAGGTACTTGATGACAAGTGCTGTCTTCAATTACATCATTAACTCACAAGACACTTGTCAGTAAAAGACTAACCAGAGTTTCCTCTTCTATGTGTATGTGTGCACACGTGTACCTGTGTTTGTGGGTCTTTTGAAAAAATCAGAGGATATTTGATGCTGTTTTTATTGTATGTTTAATGACAAAAGTTAACACAAAAGAGCATGAGCTTCTAAAGCCCTTTCTGGAGGTTATTGCTGTACTGCAGAAGGTCATTACAGGTATAAAAACCTGGCATATATTCCTTGTAAAACTCACAGTCAGTTACTTCTATCAAGCACCATTTCAGCTGTTAGTCTATGGGTTATAATGTGCCTAGATGGCTTCGAGGAAATTCAGTCATTTTGGGTTAACAGCTTCATGTTGGCTGCCACCCAAACTGCAGAACGTCCTTCAGTACATTTGTGGGGAAAATAGTGATAATCCCTATATGAGACCATGCCTTTAATATTTGAACTAGATAGTAATAAAATCAATACAAATGAAACATATTAAAATAAATAAATCAATCAAAGAAATTAAATGGGCTCAAGGCATTAGAGAATGAAGCTTATTAACCTAGCAGTACTTACAAGAAACTTTTTCCTGCTGACTTCTAGTTTTCCTGTAGCTGCTGCTAATTCAGTGTTAGCCTGAGCCAGCACACAACATTTTGGTTCTCTCTCACAATACACCTTGAAAAAGACATACTGCATTGGTGCATTACAGAGGAAATTCATCTCACTTTATTGCAAAAATTACAAATTACTCCTGATGAAAGACTTATGATTATCCTAGTTGTCCTTCATTACATATCTTTGCTTTAGACCCATCTTTCTACACAATAGTGAGTCAGGCAAAGATTTCTCTCATTACTGACTACAGCAGATTTTATGATAGACTATAGAAGGATATCTTAAGCAGAACTGAATGCAATCGTAGTGGGTCCACTTTCCAACTAAAATTAATTTATATGTATCACTTTCATGATTTTAGAATACAGGTGGAAATCAGACAGGCACTACACTTGAGTAGACTTCATCTACAATTGATAAGTTTTTTACTATTCTGTAACTAAATGAGCATGCTATAATGCTAGGATGAATGGAGCAATCCTGCTGCCAGGTGCTCCAGGGAATCACAAGTGATAAGCCCTGTCTTATACTGCAGGCAGCCAGACCCACGATGGATGTTTCAAGTGAAACATGTACATCTGGAGACTATTTCCCAACTGTTGCATTGTAATGACAATTGAAAAGCCCTGGACAGATACATCTTTTTTACCTCTTCCTACTAAGAATAAATACATGCCAAATACTGAACACTTACCACTTTATCTCTGGTGGTTTTTACATGCCCCCTAGAATACTGAGCTGAGCCTACTAAAATAATTAAAAAATCATTAACTGAAATTCCCCCATCAGGGCCAGTCCAAGAACTGATGTATACATACCTCACTGAATTTTACTATATTGATGGCCCAGGCACAGAGACCAGCTGCTGCAAAGGATTTTGTATGAACATAATTTGGGTTGAAGTCTGGATCCTTCAAGTAATGTTTCTTGGCGACCTTCAGACAGTTCTGAGAAATATGCTCCTTATCATGGTTGATTATATCTCACAAAGAGTCATCAGCATGTGAGAAGTTCCTGTGTATATAATGTTCAATATTTTGAGAAGAAAAAGCTAAATCCTACTTTCATCTCAAAGGTAAAACTGGATTCCTGCACTAGCTAATTGGTTTAGAAATGTTATTCAGTAAAGAGCAAAAGTATTTCCCCCAAAACACAGAAGTATTCTTGTGAAGCACTACTTGTGATTTATGTCTTGCTTGAGATATTAGGGGAAGATGGGATAAATACAGTGAAATGCTCTCCCTTTCATTTTCTCCTGGTTCTGCATTCAATAAATCCCAGTGGTGCTCAGGCTGGCTTGAGTTTGTCACCAAAGGTACACAGAAAAGAGTGATGCAGGGTCGTATCTTCAAGCTGCAAGAAAATGAAGTTACGATTTTCTCTCTTTTTCTCTGACTCCCTTTTTAACTATTCTTTTCTTCTTTCATCTCAGATATTATCTGATGTCCCTTTGATAATCACCTTTGTGGCTTTCCCAGGTTCCATCCTTGGGCCCTTTCCCTTTATGTGGCAGGATGTTGGTTTTGGCTGGGGTAGAGTTCATTTTCTTCATGATGCCTGGTATGGAGCTGTGTTTTGGATTTGTGCTGAGCACAGGGTTGATAACACAGAGATGTTTTTGTTATTCCTAGCAGGGCTTACACAGAGCCAAGGTCTCTCCTGGTTTTTGCACTGCTGTGCTGGTGAGGCTGGGGGTGCATGAGAGGCTGTGAGGAGTCACAGCCAGAAGAGTTTCATGGCAGTGACACAGACAGTGGGATCAAGCTCACCCTCAGCAAATTGGCAGATGGTACCAAAGGGAGCAGTGTGACTGACATGCCTGGGGGGTGAGGTGTTATCTCATAATGCAGGACAGGAGAGCAGGAAAGGTGTTTGTACAAAAAAGCTGGGGGATATTAGGGCACTCTGTTACTGCTGAGGAGTTGCTGAACACAGGGAGGAACTCTGCAGCCTATGCCATTGCTGGAGGTAAACTGCCAGCCTTTCATGATCTGGGATCAAATGCAAATGCTGGAGCTAAACAAGACTTTTTGCTAAGATTTTGAGACCCATGAACTTTTTTTCCCTCACTCCCCCTTCTTCCCCTTCAAAGGGCTTTCTTCCAGATAATTAGAGGAAATACCAAGAAGGCAGTGACTGGTAGTGTTGCACTGGAGCTTTCCCAAAATAGTAAAATATTCACTCCAGTTTTGATGTATAGGAAAACATATAAAATTTGTCAAACCAGCCTCTGTTGTTTGCCAAATTTGTCTTCTTTTTATTCCTCAAGTCTGAAACCACAGGTCAAAACAAGGGAGGGAATGGGAGAAATGGAAATATACTGTATGAAAACACTGTACTTACTTAATTTCAGGTTTGGAAATTAAACAATCATCAGTTCAAACAGCTTTGTCAAGTCACTTATTTTGGCTTAACAGTGGCTTAGATCAGTGACTTTACATCAGTTAGCATCAATCTTACATGCAATCTGACTGCCTCCACAACTTTCTGCAACAATTTAATTATCTGTTTAAAAGCAGATTAGGATTTCATTGGTGCAAATTTATCTGGGAGAGTAAACCTGGGGGGCATTCTGTATCATCAGCAATTGTGTATTTGGCAGATTACCATACATTCTTTTAAAGATACATTGCTTGAGGCTGAAGTCAGTTATACTTAGTTCATCCTTATCCTTGTACCTCATGCTCATCTCACAGGCTCATTTCCTGTCAGGTCTTGCTTAAGCCTAGTTTAATTACAGAGAAAGAAGATATTACACTGATCAAGATGTTAATACTTGGATCAAGCACTCTGCATTGGCAGTAAAAAGTCTCTGTAAGAATTTAATATCCTTACAAAACCTGTTTCTACAATTGTCGGGGATATTTTCCATGTACACATTTATTAGATAGGATACACACAGCTGCTGTCTGTGGAAATAACAAATATTAAAAATCAATATGCATTACATTACAAATAACAAGTTACTAATCAAGTTAAATATGTCCTTCATCTCCTGTGATGTAGCTTTTTGATTTGTTCCTAATCCTCAACTGGTGTCACTGTCACACATATCACACCATGATCTGCACGTTTTCTGTCTTTGAAGGGGTAGGTCCTGTTTTAAAAGGCAATGGCATCCACACCTTCACATGTAAGCTGCTCTGTCTGACAACATTCAGAGCACAATAAAGGCCAGTAAAATTACAGCACTGTTACTGTCCACTATTTTAAAACCCTACCAGTGTCATGCTCATGGTAGAACCCTTGTTTATTACTGTACAGCTGTGAAGCCCTACCACAGTCATGCAGAATCCTGACTGACCTAGTAAGTCTGATCTCAAGTGATTTCCATTTTTCACCTATTCTTTCTTAAGTAATACTTCACTCCAAGCCAATACCTCCAAGGTATTTACTTGCTTAAGGTTGTAAAACTCAAAAATCTCTTGTAAACTCCAATTTGAAATCTATAGAACAGGAAAGCAAAAATAATTGTTTAAAGGGTGACATATTTTAATCAATTAGGAAGGGTCTTCACAAATTACTTAGCTAAGATGTATTCTCATTTGCTGAGCTTTTTTTGGTAACAAAAAAATGAGAGAAGATTAGTGTTTAGAAACTATCGTTAGCCTTATGAAACAGTTTTAGATTAATGTAGCACAAAATGACACTTTCATTTCCAATGAAAACATTTCAGAAGTGCAATAAAGCAATGAACAGTGGAGTACAGTAATCATTAGTGTCAGGCACTGAACTTCATCCTTGAAACAAAGTGGCCCAAAGATGTGATTATCTCACAATAATCATTCTATGTGTTTCACCTAGCTGCTTAATGAAGTAATTAAAATTGTGTTAAGGGTGTATTTTGAACATCCAGATTTATCAGAAGCATATGGAAGCAATACAGGAAAAGCATCACTGAAAAGTGTTTGGTAGATTGTTGAACTGTTGGATCCCATTTGTACAAGTTTAATTAATTGCACTATTTGGACTTGAAACTTCATGGCCATTTTTAAGTCCTATGTGAGATAAGGATCAGCAAAAGGCTGAAGTCTGTAGTTAGCATAATCCAGAGAAATATAAAGGTCCTGATCATGTCTTCATCTACCTCAGTATCAAAAATCATTTTTCCCTTAATAAAATTAGGATTAGACACAAGATTTTTGGAAAGGTATTAAATATCATCTAGTTGTAAGTATTTAAAAAATATCATCTAGTTGTAAGTATTTAAAAAACAATACAGAAGAAAATGAGAGACCATTTTTGAATGTTTAGACAGGACAGTCTTCCCTGCTGGTCAGTATCTGGAAACTACAAAATCCTTGGAAACTTGAAGTCTCCATATCTCAAAATGAGGCATTTACAACGATTACAAGTCAATTAAGATCTTTTCTCTGCACTATTGGCCGATTACACAACGTACATGAGATTTTGTAGCAAAATGCCAGACTTGAATGGGCCTTCCAGACTTTGAAGGCAGAGGAACTTCACTTTACAGCACTCCACATTGCTGGTACTTTATTTCAAAAGCCATGCTTGCAACTGTAGATAGAAATTTTAGACTCCTGATGAAATTATACATTTCTTTTCATTCTGTGGTGAGCAGTAAAGCATGTGAGCTTCTGCATTTCAGACACAGATGTTGATAACTAATGCTAACAGACTAAACTGAGAGCAAAAAAAAGGAGAGTCAATGCTGAAGATATATATTATCAGGAATGCTATTATAATCTTAAGATTCAAGGTTTGTACCTTGTAAAATGGTGGAATGAACTTTTGTATCAATTGAGTTGTTCAATTTACCTAGAGTCTCAAAGCCTTTAGAAATCTGAAGTACTAAGGGATGACTCTTTGACCTTTCCTGTATTACAAATAGGTCTGATTCTCAAGATCCACATCCATTAAATGCTTGAATGAGCTCAGTATTTATTGTTCTTTCATCTCATTAAAACAGCTAAAAGGTTAGGAAAAGGCATAATGTAAAGAAAGGTCAAGTGGTAATCATGGTGTGAAATGCTGTTACACGTGTAAGTATAATAATTCTTTAGATTTTATCCTCCCTGGAGAGGAAGTTGTTCAAAACTGTTCACCTAAGAAGGTTTATTTTGTGCTAAATATAGCTCAACATCAGTAAACAGGAGAATTAGACTGACCTTTAGCTAGTCTACATCTGCAATGGCCTTTTCTTGGCTTTGTTTCTCAGTCTGAAACCCTATCTTGGCAATCAAACCTTCAGTATCTCGATTTTTCAGTCGCAGTTCTTCCGCCTGAGTAGCAAGTTTGGATTTTAGATCTTCTACCTACAGGGCAAAAGGTAATGCATTATTCAGGTCATTAGGCATGGTTCTGAAACCCAAAAGCTGAACTGAAACCAAAATACATGTTTTGTGGGTCTCTAACAAGAAGCATTGTCTTTTCATTTTTCAGCCTTTTTTCCGTTTATACCTGACAGAATTTTGTTGACATAAATAATTTACTAATGACAGTCTAAGTGCACCCACCACAGACCCCACAGCTCACCTGGGATGCTCAGATGTCTGTCCTGCTGCTGAGGTTGGGGCTGCAATCAGATGTCTCAGTGGGGAAAAAGAGGGGCAGCTGCTGCACGCAGCAAAGGCACCAACCTAAAGGCAGAAGGATGTTATGAAAAATGCTTGGTGTTCACTCTGAGCAGATAATTCCAGCAGAACTCTGCTGTAATGTTAAGGCACACACAGAGACTGATGAACAAAAACTACCTGCTAGATTGCTGAAATAGCAATTCATTGCCTACCAGTTGAGAAACTCATATAAAAATATCCAGCAACAATATCTTTTCACATGTAAAGGAATTGTTTCAAATAACTCTGAGTTTGGCAGGGTTTGGGTTTTTTTTGTTGTTCTGCTAACCTACCAATCATTTTGTTTGGCAGCTAATCAAGATACATTTTAACCAGAGGGGCCTTGTTAATCTGATCTGGATAGCGCTGATAAGACAAAGTGGAAGACAAATATTCGAGGGCTTAAATTTTAATCACATGGAAGGTCTTGAGAGCTCTCCTGATTTGGTGGGCTCCTGAAAGCTTACAAAATCTACTGAATTCACCTTTTCAAAATTTGACCATTTGATCTGACAAAGCTGTAATACTGAGTTTTAACAGATGCCTGTAGAGATCTTAAATCTCTCCACTCACTTTATTTTTCAGTTTGTTTGAGCTAACTTTATGTCTTTTTCTTTAAGAAAATATTAAACAGTGCTTCATTTGATAGTCTTCTGTAAAGCTCCAGAGTACAGGGTGAAAATGGCTCGATGTTCAAGTGCCTGGCTAGACAGTGCCTGGAGCTGGAGGTCTGTCAGCCAGCAGAGCAGGCAGCACATGAAATTGTCCAATTACCATTTGGTCCTCATCAAATTAAAAATCAGAGAAAAAGAGCATTTTAATAATTTACTAGCAGGAATAGGAAAAAACCAGACTTTAAAACCTTGGCCACTCTTGTCTGTTGGCCAATTTTTTTTTTGAAGGTCTTCAGCTGACAAAGTGGGAATAAACCAGCCAGCTCCCATTATTAACCTCATGCAGCAGCATCAAGATGCAATGTTATGCAAAGGCTGCAGCTGAGCATTTGATTTGCATAAAAGCACACAGAAATTTACTTTTTAATAAAGAAATCACTGGATTATGGTATGTCTTCAGCATTTGCAAAGGGGATTAGGGAACACGTGTGGGTGGGATGGGGTAAAGGCTTCCAAGCAGTTTCCCCTCCTTTCTGTCTTTTTTGGGATGTGCAACAACCAAAGAACAGCAAGCAGAAGCACTGACTGGGGGCTGTGGCACCAGCCTCACGAGCAGGTGACAACACCTCATGGAGAGGCTTCACCCATGTTCCTCCTGCTTTCATTACCCCTCAGCTGGTCACTGGCCATGCACAACATCCACACACATGGAGCTGCCTTTTCTCTGTCCCTGGGTTCAGCTTTTACTGTGGCACTTGTTTCCTTCCCACCGTTTCACAGCAGCCTCACTGCACTCCTCCTCCCTCCAGACTTTGTTCTTGTTTAAATGGATTGTCTCCTCTTTCCAAAGGCAGCTAAATAACTCAAAGAGCTTCTATAAAAAAAACAAACCACAACAAAAAAAACAACAGAACCAAACCAAAATAAAAACCCCAACAAAACCAACTGAACAAAAAAAACCCAACCCAACCAAGCAAAAAACCTCCCAACAAACCAAAAAAAAATAAACCCAGTTTCAAAAATCAGGTAGTTTCAATGAAACACAAAAATGCCACTCTGCAACTCATCAGTGTAATGGAAAGGTGATGATGATTTGCAATAAAACAAAGATCATTTATAAAGAATGAATAAAAAGGTTGTGACTTTCATAGTTTACCTGGAAAGCTGCTGCCTTTCTCCTTTCTGAAGAGAGCTTCTCCATGCCATTTACCAAGTGCTCCATGTGTCATGACAGCCTCTTGCTTTTTTTGTCTAGGAGGATATTATAAAGCATTATTTGCTCCAGAAAACTATTTGGAGTGGTGTAATTGTACTGCCTCTTGTTATGATTGTACTTGGCACCCAGGACACTCACACTGGTGTGGGCAGAAGCCATGAAATCAGCATAAACCATGGAGTCCTGCATGAGTGGCTGTACATACCCGAGGAAATGGAACAAATGGAAACACAGGAACAAAGAAATCCTTCCCAAATTCATTGCATCTGTGTAACTTAAGCATATCCATATATGTTTCTAAGGATGACTCATTCACAAAACTCTTCAGTCTGCACTAAATATAATGTTGTCAGCATGAAAAAAAAACCATTAAAGAAAAATGAGCCTTCCCCAACTGTTTTGCACATAAATTAATTAATTTTGCACTGGCATTCATCAAGTCTTCATTACTACAGAAGCTCAGTGCTTCAACATACTTTATTATTTTTTAATAAACACTCCTAGAAACTAGGAACAGAGATTAAACTAGTTCACTATACTGCTACATGCAGAGCTTATATTCCATGGATTTTCTACTTCACTTCTGGAACTTCTGTTGAAGAGAAATCCTCTCTAGGTTACAGAAATACAGTAGAGTGGTTGTTCTAATCACACTGGTCCTCACACACTTCATATATCATCAAATTTCTGTTTGGAGTTAAGTGCTTTTTTTGCCATCAATTTCAGTTTGAACAGAACTGAACACCACAATTTAGATTTCCAAAGCTGTACCATCCCTGCTTATCTGTGCTTCTAAAAGATAGACTTAAAAAATGTAATGAGGGCAAGATTTAGACCACTGTGGAGTGCTCCCTAAAGCTGAGCCTCTAGGTGTCATAAAATGTCAGAAAATCAGCAACATTTCTGAGCTAAAATTACCTTCTCTCAGCTTCAAGGGGTATTAACCAGAAAAGCAGCTATGACTTCATGGAGTTCAGTCACACTCCAGGCTGTGGCAGTGGAGGCTCTCCCCTGTGTGCAGCCAGGCATCAAACCACCAACCATAACTCCAGCTGCAAGCAAACCTCAGCACACCCAGAGCACTACTGTGGCCCTGTGCTGGGTCCCACACAGCACCACCTGGGGTTCCTCTCTCACCACAGAGACCAGGATGCAGCTGGAGACTGGAAATTTCTCCTCACATACTACATAAAAATCAAAACAGGCCAGGCACATTTAAAACAGCTAACAGATGGTCATTAAGTCATGTGTTTCTGAGAAAAATGCAGAGATAAAATGCCTGTCTTTATTCACCTCCGACAGCAAGAAGAGGGGTTCAGGATGGAAGTTCGAAGGTCCTTTTTCTAAATTTGTTGAAAACTAAACTAGCAAATACAAGGTACCACTCCAGTCCTTTGAATTAGAATATACTTTCCCAGCATAAACAAGAACTAGGAAATCCCCAGAATTAATTTTTGTTTGTTTTAAAGGACTCTATCCACTCTATTCTATATATTAATAGAATAAATTCATATACAAGTCTAAGCAACAGTACTGTATGCAAAATTAAAAGAGAAATACTAAGAAAACCCATTTAACTCCATCACTGTAACTAACTTTCATTTTGTCCTCTATGACTTCTAGCACACTTAAACTTTATCATTTGTGGAGTCACATCTCCCTCATTTTAATGATTATTTATTGCATTCTATACAAGACGAACCCAGTTCAATTAATCAAGGGAAGTCTAAAAATCAATTAATATGAATTAAATGAGCTACACCAACTCTTAGGAAAGTCACACATAATTTACCAAAGCATTGTCAATAATGCTTAGGGAACTTTGGGAAAATTGCTCATGAGTGGCTGTTGATGCAGTCAAATGTTTTAAACCTACATCATTAATATTACAATCAGGTTGATGCAGAAAGGCTTTCCATTTTTCTCAGTAAGAAAACTCATTATTTTCTTGTGCCTTTTCAGGGCTAGTTTAGAAGAATACTTATTTCACCTACAATCAGAAAAACAGAAATTAAAGCAAGAACCAAATAAACAAAGATTTGCGTTGGGGGAAAGCAGAGGCAAATTGCTTTACAAATAGGAAAAATCAGAACATCATTAGTGGAAGCAAAGCGGCACAAATTCATCTTTTAAAAAATTGCTTGTAAAAGCAAGGCTAGTCAGCAGGAATAGACATTTTATGCAGATTCGAGAAGCATTTAGCTTCCAACCGAAATGCGTTTCAGCCCTTTTCTCCTTTTTTCCATTGTTTGTGACACACACGCACCCTGCAGTACAGCTCTTCCCGGTGAAAGACAGCCTCCTCACACATGATCCTTATGAGAGGGCTCCACTCAGCAGCCCTGAAAAGCCCCCTAACAAATTCCCAGTTTGATTTGGGAATCAGTGAGGGACGGAGCGGGTTCCGCTGGAGCTGGAAGTGGCCTGAGACAACTTGTCTCAATGGGGCAAAATAACTATTGTTATGGAGCTTAACAAAATGGCACAGCATGGGAGACACGGCGAGCCAGAGAGCAGCTGGTTGTAATTCACACTGGTTTTCAGAAAACACTAATCGTTCCCCAACAGACCTCTTTGAGGATTGGTCTTCCCTGCATTTTCAATTTGTCACTTTCTCTTATGATAAGGTCAGCGGTGACAGCACTTCCTGACATTAACAGCTGTGGCTTTTAGAAGGGTCATTGTGGAACTACTAATTGCAGTAATTTCATTAGCATAAATTATTTATTCTGCCATTCATTTATCTCCAGGATTATTTTTTTTTTTTTTTAATACTACATTGTACTTTTCAATATATGGCCATTCAAGGTTGTAGGCAAAGGAAATTATTATTGCTAATTTAGCCTTCTTTATGGGGAAAAAAAACCCAAAAAACAAGCAAAAAAGAGTTGACACAGTAACAAAATCTGATTTAACAGCAGTTCGCTAGAAAACTTAAAGTAGCTTGAAGCCAATAATGAAGATTAGGCTGGTACAAATCAAAACCATTCATTAGTGCTAAAGACAACTGAGCATTAAACTTATATATATTTTGAAAGAAAATATGAGGGTGAATTAGGTTCATTCTTACACAATCTCTTTACTCCAGGCCTTGGCTGATTGACTTTAAACATTAAAAAAACCAAAAAAACCCAAGGCAAGTTATGAGTAGTTTATGCAGGAATTTTGCCTGCATCCTCCCTCTATCTTTTCTCAGGATGTGAAATAGTCATTGCTAACAAATACATAAATCTTAACTCTTTGCAGTTAGATTGAGCTAGCTGAAACATGCCAAGCAAAGAACCAAAAAGACCAATATCACTGAAAATTAACACACGTGGCAGGCAATTATCAAAACTGAGAAAAAAAAAGCCAAGTCAGTGTTTGCTAGGAGGAAAAGGTAACTGGGAAGCTTGAGTGGGTGGACAGGGAGGAGTTTAAGAGGCAAGGAAAGAAAGCAAAATATTACTCCAGGTGACTTCTTTGCCACACTGAACATTTTCAAACACCTTGGAGTTGGATGAACTAAGAGCATAATGAATTTTTCCTTGATATGCTTAACAGTGTGTGCTGTTTGGTGCCAAGCAGCGGAAAAGCAGCATAAAAGACAGCATGAGAGTAGACAAGAAAATACTCAAAGATCATAGAGATGTACAGGGTTGCTGCTTTCAAAGAGGTGAATTAAAGAATACTGATCCTTTTATTCTGCACTGAGTGATATGTGACATCAGATGAAAGTAAGAAAGGGGGGGTGCCTGTCATGCTGAATTTGGACACAGATTATTTTAAAATACTGTAGATCGTGTCTTACATCAAATGAGGTATAAAAGCACCTTTGTAAGTTCATGAAGCTCAGTACATGGATTTCAGAACTGCTACATCCTGCTCTTTTCTTGTGCTCTTTTAAAATGAGGTTTAGCAATTTCCGTACTGAAACAGAAGAGGGCTCTTTTCCTCTCCTCTCTCCCAAGAAGTCAAAGACATCAGAATTGATTAAATTTCTGATGCTTTCCATTTCCCTCCAAAATACCTTTGAGCTCCCTGTTTCTTGTCCTTAACCCACACATTGACCAGTGTCCTTCCAGGTGAAAAGTGTCTTGCAATGCCTGTTTCCAACAGGCAGCACAATTCGGGAGGATCACTGCTCTCTCTGTTCAGATGCTTTCACACAGGGTGAAAGGGATGTTCACAGCAGCACCCTCCACAGAACATACTGACCTGCAGCTTACCATCTCCCTGCTGAGCTCAACCTGACCCACTTCCTTCCCCAAACAAACTCTATCTTCCAGAAGGGTAGAATTGTTTTTTTTAAAACAATGATATAGAGGAAAAAACCCCAAACTAAATCCCACAAAACTTCCTCCTCAGTTCCCACAATCACTGGGAGCTTTTTATGGTTTTTCTTCACTATTTAAACTCAGAAACTTTGCATTTTTTATTAAAGCAATATAAATATGATCACATAGTTGTTTTAAGAGAAAATATCATTAGTATAATTTCAAGATAACCTAACTAAAAGTAATCTGTAATATCGTTTTACAGCATTAAACAAAAAATCCCTTATCAACTACTATTGCTCAATTTTTTGAAAGTGTGAAAAAGACAATTAGGAGCTAAGTGCAAATTATGCCAAAACAAGTGCTCATTAGCAGACCTCACACTGCTGATCAATGATAAGGAACAGCAGGAGCCAGACACAGGTGAGCACAAGCTAACAAGATTTCTGTGCTAAGAACAAAGGACTTTCCCGAAGTATCTAAAATAGAGCTAGCAAAATGACACATTAACACACCAGCACCAGAGAGAAGGAGAGGACACCACCTCCTATAAATCTTGGATGGAGAGGTGATGGCAGACTCTTAAGATTCCCTCTTCTTCAGGGTGGTCCTTTTCCACCCAGCCCTTCTCATTCTTTTGATATCCTAATACATCTCTGCAATTGTCCTGCTGCCCCTCCCTTGGTCATTCTCTCTTGACTTTCTTTTACTCCTCCTCAGACCCTTTGCTTTACACCTCTCCCACTATTCTGGTTCAGTTTTGGTTTTTCTTCCTGCCTCCCCTTTCCTCCCCACTCGAAACACTGACATAGCTCCTCTTATTTCAATGCCTCTGCTCTGAGTACCCTTCCCTCATCACTTTAAAACCCTTCTCCTGCCTCACCCTATTATTTTTTGCATTCTGCTCGTTGTTTTTTGGTCTTCCCATCGGCTGCACATGACTCACGCTACCAGTACTGCTTTACATACATTGATGACACAAACCCCTTAATTCCCTGTCAATAAAGTGTCATGTTATTTTTTTTAGTTGACATTTATTTTATTTGCTGGGAATCAAACAAGAAAGATACTTAGCAGGAGCAGTTAACACCAATGATGAAAGAAGAAACTCATTAACAGTTGCTAAGATCTGAGAAATCTTTATTAATTATCTAAAAAGAAAAGAATTCTTGAGGAACATAATGTTAAAATTATTAAAAAAAAAAAATCTCTTTTCTCCATGAAATTATATCTTCTTCTTTCAAATAAAAAACTTGGTATGACATTAAAAATTAATTCAGTTGGATATCCCCCCCAGCTCAGCAGACAACAAATAACTATCCCGATGACACTAGGAGTCTGTTGAGATGAAGCAGGACAGCTGATGGAGCACACAAGTGCCAGGTTGATTTGCAAACATCTCTCCCTCCCCCGCAGGCCTACAGGAGGCATCCGTGTGCTGCAGGAGCCGCAGCCTGGAGCCCGGGCCGGGAGCCGCATCCCCGGGCAGGGCAGCCCCAGCCATCCCCTGCCCTCCCTTCTCCTGCATCTCAGCGCTGCTGCTGTGTTCTGTACGGCTCCGAACGGAGCGACACGCTGCAAATCAGGGCTGCCTGCTGCTGTGCTCAACTAAAACCAGGCGGCACTTCCTTGGGACCCCCTGAAATCCTCACTCTTACCTGGTTAAAAACCCCTACGCTAATAAATGCTCTCAAGTGTAACAGCACTCCAGAAGGAAACTTGTGCAATGGCAGTCTCCGAAGGAGAGAAAGCATTTTCCAGATCTACAGGAGTAACTCCAGCAGTCTCACTGTCAGCATCAGGTTGCTGCATGCTGTTCCATGCTAGAGGAACAGAGGCAGCTTGTTAAGACTCCTAGAACATGAGAACATTCCTTTCCCCTGAAGAGAAACTCACTAATGTATGTGGTTTTTTTGGGTTTTTTTTTCCTGAAAACAAACATGCTCTGCATCAATCAGCAACAACAAAAAAAAAAGAATAATTTACCAGATATTAAAATGCTAAATGCATTTGTTGTGTGGTGCCATGGATTGTCTTTCCAGGGGAAATTTCTACCATGGATTGTCTTTCCAGGGGAAATTTCTACCTGTCTGATTGCTGAATAGATGGAGAACTCTTTGGTTCATCTGAACTGTGCACAACAATATTTCAGCCTTACTTGCTAGAGCTCTAGTGAATATGTTTAACTGCATGGGAAAGGGTTAAATAAACTCTGTATCTATGAGATCCTAAAAAGTTTTGAATGGAAGGATTCTGCAAAGACAGTGTTATGAATCATGTGCTTCTCTTTCCCTCACTTCTCTGCCTGTGCTAGACAGCTCCCTGAAATCTCCTCAAGGAATCAGGCAGTGACATATCATTAAAATTCAACTTTTAGCAAGGGTGAACTTGGACAACACCAAAGGCAATAAGTGTGCAGCATGGAGTAAAAGGAGGGTTGTTTTTTCACAGCTTATTCAATTATCAGTCTTTCAGTGATCTCCCCTGCTTTCTCAGGAAACTGATGAGCTTGAAACTGTACCTCGACCCCCTCAGGTTCCCCAGTGAACCTCCTGCTGCTGGAGGGAAGGGCTTCCCATGGCTACTCATGAAGCTGGTCACTAGCAGGGAGTTAACTGTGCCAGGAAGTTCCCAGCTCGTGCTCACAGCGTGGCACTGATGGGACAGGAACACAGGACAAACTGCAGAGAGGAGGGAGGGAACACGGAGAGAAAAGAACCACAGGGCAAGTGGAGGCCATCAACGTGCAATAAACCATGGTCCAGCAGCAGCCAGTACACAGCTGAGGCTCCAAGCCAAATTTGGCAGCTGATAAACTTTGCCAGCAGCCTTGGGCAAGTAGGTTTTGCTCCTTTTCCCTTGTACAGACATGGCACTTTTGCAGCTTCCTGCTGCTCTCTCGACGTTGGTATTTAGCTAATTTGATAGCTATAGGTGATAAGGCAGGCACAGGGACTGGATGGCATGCAGACAGCCAGAAGGTTCACTTGCAGCTGGTCATGGTGACAGAAACCCTGTTACTGAGTTTCTAAACCTATTCAAGCCTCTTTACGAGCATTGCGACCCCTCTAAAAGAGCAGGAAGAAAAGGAGATTTGGATCTTAGCTTGTGTGGGAATTTTAAGGGGTCATTCTTACTAAAAGTGGAAAGAGATGTACAAAAAGGGTAGGGCAAAATATTCAAAGGAAAATAAAACTGTGACTGGGTCTTGATATCACCAGGTCTACACAAAGCAGCTTGAATTTTAGAAGGAGGGGTTATTCTAGTCCTCAGCCAGTTCTGTGAACTTTCTTACTGCTTTAGCACACGCTTTGGCCATTGTATATGCTCTTGGCTAATTGGTAAAATGACAGACATCAGGCTGTTAAGACAGGAATGGAGTCTCTCCTCTATGCTTCTTACAAAAGGAGTTTTTTTATTGTCTCAAACAATCACATCACTAATGCTGTTATTTCCAATAATTACCAATTATTGGCTAATTGGTTAATTCCAATAAAACCAAAAATTTTCAGAAGAGTTTATAACTTGTCCAGCAGCCACAAGAGCCAGGACAGAGCCCCATCAGGCATGCCAGGGATGTGAAAAGTTTACTCTTCCTTTAGTCTGATTGAGAATTGACATTCTTATAAAGAGAAAACTGCATAAAAAATGGAAAAAGGGAAGAAAGTTGAAAGAAAAGAATTAAAAAAAAAAGAAGCAGTGAAAGGAAGAGGTTGACCTGGCTCAATACTTCACTGAATTGTAAAGCAGTCAGATAGAAGAGGCAAAGTGATGAGGAGATACTAACAATGGAAAATAGTTAAACGGTATCTGGAAAGAAGATAAAATAATGATGAAGATGGAAAAGAATTGCCACTATCTCATAGTTTCTGAAAATACATCTCTACACTAGAAAACACAGAGGGAAAAAAACCAGGAATTTATGTAAATAACCTAGATAGTGGAACCAAGTCAAAGGAAGAATACCCAGGTTCTCCAGAAATGTTTGCAAAGATGGGCCAATCAGCAAGTCGGCTTAAGGTACAGAAGAAATAATCTACTTTGAATGTTTGAAGAGACAAATGGCAGAAATGCCCATGTAGAATTCCAGCCAAGTGAAAATTATACTGAAACAAAGTAAAAAGTACAAAGACACAGAAAGATCTTGGAATTTACTGCTGATGATAAAAATGGGCACACACAGAAGAAGCAATCAAAGAAATACAAGAATAAATGGTCTCTACCACAAAACTTTGAATTAGAGAAGAAAAACAAATGTAGGAGAAGAATCTGCTAGGTCTGTTTCACAACTCGAGGGCTGTTGAGTTTTCTGAATTTGGCTCTTGGTTACACTATGTATCCTTCAGTCAGACGTTTCTCCCTCGTGTCACCTCACTTTCTGAAAAAATTCTATGCTCAGCTGTAATACCAAGACTCACAGTGAGCAATGTTGAAGTCTGGGGAACCCAATTTTCTCTTCTTTATTCCTCTAAGTGGCCACCTTTCTCAGATCTGCACACCATCCCTGCTGCGGTAGCAGCAGCAAAGGAGAGCCTGGAGAGATCTGTCCATGCTTTGATGTGCTGCCCACAAGTGCCCTTGCTACAGCACTGGTGCCAAACTGAATCTATCACACCTCCAAAGCTGCAAACCATACACAGACTTGCTTGAAGTTTCATCTTCTACACCCTCCTACGCGCCTCACATTGCTCATATTTGGACTTAACTCTCTAAGTACTGGACTGCAAGAAGAGTTCCAATCAAAGTCTTGGGCCGTTCACCAGAAAAAAAAAATCTGAATTTAGTGTTTTCTTTAGTCTTATATCCCAAGTAATATTTTAATCTCCCTAAATATTGAACAATTTGTTTGTATGGGATGATTACTATTTACATCAATCTTACACTGGACTTTAGGGGAGAGGATGCTTTCCCTACCCAATGTAATTTGTTAGAAGTGATTTAGAAGAATTACTTGTATATATAAGGAGCTGCATTAGTTTATATGAACTGCAGATCCCTGAGAAGGCAATACTGGGCTCTTAGGATTGTTTACTTTAAACCTTACTCTAGCATCTAAATTCTAGATTTACTAAGTGATACCCAGAACTCCTCTGTTCTCTCCTTGCCTTGGCAGATGTATTCAAATGTGTAAGTACAGTTTTATAAGTACAGGTTTACAAAGTAACAGGTAACAATTGAATTAAACTGTTATGAAGGCTAAGACTTGAGAAAGTAGATGAATTCTGCAAAACTGAATTCTAGAAACCTTACAGGGACTGAATACAGTGATAGGTAAAATGAATTACACAAAAATATTGGAGATTATTGTGACTGGATGAAGTGTGGAAGAATAATTTCACAATTATTTAATAAATTACTTCTTGGAATATCTGGTCCTAGAGCTCAAACTGTGACATACTATTCATAATTTCCATTATTTTTCCTTAAAACACACAGCCAAGAGATTCTTACTATACTGTATTGCTAGGCAGGAAATTCCAGCACAGCCCTGGATATAATGTAATATTAGATAATTAGATAACTATCAATTTGTTAATTACTTTTTGTGAACAAAAATATAGGATACAGCATGTTCTTAAAAGGGTAGTCACAAAAAGAATGTAACCAGATCCTGACCACAGCATAAGCCTTCTTTCTCCTTTAGCTTTAGTGAAGTTTGGTAAATTCACACCAGGGATAGATTTGATATGGCATGTTTTCAGGCCTCATTTGCATTCTCCCCAGTGAATTCCCCATACTACAAAGGACCTTGTGCACTGCTTGCTTTGCACACAGAATAATGAAGATGCCATGTGATCTGCTAGCAAGAGAGCTGTGAGGAAAATTGAGTAATTATTACTGACTACATTTTGAACAATCTTTGCATAAGCAAGAAGGTCTTATTTTGAAAA
This sequence comes from Cyanistes caeruleus, assembly GCF_971803275.1. Classification (NCBI taxonomy): domain Eukaryota; kingdom Metazoa; phylum Chordata; class Aves; order Passeriformes; family Paridae; genus Cyanistes; species Cyanistes caeruleus. The sequence goes on from NC_141701.1 coordinate 121,433,761, forward strand.
CATTTATCTTTTGTCCAAGCCATACATTACAGTTTAATTTGACAGAGGGAAAAAAACCCCAAAGAATAAGAAATTCTCCATTTAAAAAAATGGAGAATGTCTTGCAAGACAAAATATAAATATCACAGTGAAAATATTTCATCTAGAAATAGGAAAAAAGTAGTTAGTTCTTGAAGACAGACACTTCCCTTTTTTTGAGGATTTTTTGAGATTTAAACACACACAATGGAGCAATGAAGACAATCACTGCAGAAAAAAAGAACTGTTATCTTGTGAAATCAGTATCAACTTCCATGTAGCATTCACCACGCCTAAGAACACAAACCCCCTGTTTTCTTAAGTGTCCATCTGAGCCTCACACATGTCACTCCCACTACAGATGTGCATCTTACACCATATTTTTTGGCTCAGCCTCCTCCTGCTCATCTCAAATACACAAGCCCTCTAGGTTCACTAAGTGCTTTGAACAGAGCAAGACAGAAAAGTAAAGAGCACCTTGGCACACACTTGGCCACTGGTCTGGCAGGGCCCATCCTACTTAAGTGTTTGTGTAAACAAACAAACAAATAAAGATGTAAAATCTCATGATTTTACCATATAAAACCAAGCAGCTCTGTGGCAGGAGTGAGGAGCTGCACAGGCCAGGAATTAGTGCTGACCAGCTCTGTGGCATCACCATCGTTTTGTGAGCAGAGCACAGGAAATGCTAAGCCGTATGGATGCCAGCCTTTTCATCCTACTAGTCCTCAGGGCCACAAAATGCCCTCCATAATTTTACTAATACAGATGTAGCCTTGAAAGTCAGCTGAGTGCTCAAGAAGATATGGCTGACATCCAAATCAGAGAAGCCTGGAGCTTTTCATAGAGAAACAGGAACTCTGTAAGAGCCTGCCAACTGAAGAAACAGATGTTTTCTGTGCTACAGAACTTAGAAATCCTTGATAGCTACTCCCCACTGAATCAAATGAAACAGACAACAAAAAATTAACCCAAACCAAAATCCAAAACAATCTGGGGGCAGTGATAGTTTAACATAGAACCATAAATCCTAAAAATATAGCTCTTTTGGCTGGGATTTAAGCACTCAAGCAGATAGATGTGTATTAATGCCCTCAGAGGAAAAACCATGAGACCTGGCCAAAACTGAGCTCTGATGGGGTTTCACAAGTTCCTCTCAGACTCACAGATAAAGATAGATGTTCTGCCAGTAGCAAGACAAACCACAAGGAAAAGGCTAATGCGTCCTAATGAAAGAAGATTTGGAAATGAAAGACAATAATTTAAAAGAAATCATAAAAATATGGACAAGATTGCCTATGGCAACACTGGACACCCACTCTGCCTATGTTTGACTTTAATTCTGTTGAAGCACAAAATTACTGTACTACTAAATTCAATAGAAAATGGGGAGCCAGGTAAATCCTGACAGGACTGTAGTAAGAGGAGATCATTATGAAGGTGTGATGACTAAAGTAGTCATGCCAAGTTGGAAGGAAATTGGAAAAATGACATTCCCATAAAACTAGAAAATTTAGTTCTTAGTGCTGGGACTTCACAACAGCCACTGAGGAACTGTAAACTTTACATGAGGAAAATACACTGTGAAGAAACTTGCTCAAGGATGGAGGAGCAAGTATTTGAAGTACCCATCAGCAGTTCATGAAGAAAACCGGCTGCACATGGTGGACTGAATAACAGAGATTCAGTTCAAAAGAAAAGTCATTTAAGATATCCAACTTTGGAATATATAGTAATGTTTAAGAGCACTGAAGTTAGAACCTGGAAGTCATGCAAAGATGGATTGCTGCAAAGAGTATACTTACTAGAAAGAGTTCATTTGTGGGAATCATTGTGTAGGGCATGAGGGATGAGAGGTATTTAGGTGTGGTGTTTGCATCTTTGGGGAAAAGCTGAAGGTTACCATGACAAGTAAAGTAAATCAGATGGAGCTCCAGAGCCAGCAAGACTGACTGATTGCATCATATTCATGCTTTTGAGAAATAATTGCTTCTTCTGACCTTTACATTTCCAAGAAATTTTGGTCATGTGCAGAGTATTTAAGAGTGATTACTGCATGAAGATTTGGGATATTGAAAAAAATCTGGAACCCAAGTAAATCCCTGAGCTTCAGAAATGTCTCATCTTGTGTATGCATTAGAGCCATCAGCACACTAACACTTACAGTGTTTATCAACTTTGTTTTCCTGAGCATCATTCTTCCTATGTAATTTGTTTCACTTATGAAACTTATGAAAGTTTTTGAAATTCTCAGGTGCTTATCTTTCCTCTTTTACCCTTCAGTTGTGGACCCATATTTTATAAAGATGCAACCCATTGTCTTCACCTGACAAACTTTCAACTCAGGTTTGCACCTACACACATGGTGTGTTCTCAGTACACTGGCAGCAGAATTGATTGCAATGTCCAGATTGAAACAAGCAAAACAAACCCAAAGAGATTCAAAGCACAGCACTGTGTCATTTTGGTTCCTGAGCTACAGATTCCTCAGCATAAACAGAACTGCAGGATGTAAAATTATAAGTGAGCTCAAGGGAAAACGTGGCTTAATGTAGGATGTTGATTTTTCTAAAATGAAAAGGAAAAATGAGACTACATCACTTCACTGAGCTTTAACATTATGAAACTGTCTAAATTCACCCTTTTGTTCTCTTTCACATTATATTAGTCTTTTATTCTTCAAATCTAAGGAAATGAGGAGGTGATAGGTTACCCTGCACTAACTAAAAGTTCATTTAGATATCTACCAGTGTGTTAACTCACAAAATTTATGTCTACTTCAGTACTATAATGTCACTACTTTGCTTCCCTGCAACATGAATAGGTATGTCCTGTTCTTGCCTCCAGAAGTGCTAATTTGCACAGTAGGGGACTGGTGAAATTGTTGTGAGGTAAAAGGAGTCTGAAAGCTGCCTTTCAAAAAGCCTTTAAAAAGAAAAGAAAAAAGAAAGGAAAGACAAAATTATTGTGGGAATAAGGAAAACATAAAGGGTAAAAATATGAAAGGAGAAAATGAAGAGAGATATTAGAAATATTTTTTTCCCTGTCCTTTCTTAAATATATATATAAACTCAATAGCAGTGAAACAGAGAGAAATAGCACTGTCAGAAAGAAAAATGCAGAAGGTAAGCACCACTATTGACCATGTCACTGAAGTCTGTAAAACTGAAAATGATACAGAATATGTCACACTGGATTGTATACCAGTCTCCATTGGCCTTTAATTTGCAGAATAAATTTTTGGAATGAAGGAATAATGGCAACAAAATTAGAGTTAGGAGGGAACTTCAGCAAAATTTAAGCAGGATTGGAAAAAGAGAAGGGGAGGGGGGAAGAGAAAATGGTATGTTATAAAAGCATAAGAACTTGACAAAAACTCAGTCAAATCAGAATTCTCTTTAGAACAGTAGTGGTTAAACACCTCAGAAATAATCTGCTATAGGGAGGCTCTTCTAATCCCAAATCAAGCAGATCATTTTAATACAAAAAATATGAGGCATATATCCCTTTCAAAACATTCTCATTCTTAAGGGTTAATGATTTTCAGACTTCTCATTTTCTTATCAGCTACATAGATGCTTCAGATGATGTGTGAATTGAAGCCTACATAACCTGAAAATTCCTAAGGATGCCACTGCCAAACCAGTTTTCCCAGCTGCTGCTTTCCAGCTCTCAGGAGAGAACCACAGTTTCCCTCCAAAACAGTGCCTCTAAAACAGAGTTTAGGAGAGACACTTGTTGCAATTATGATATCATATTATGTGTATTGCTGAACAATTTTACATCTGAAAACACCTACATGGATACTTTAATTTTTCCAGTTTTACACAGCAAAGGAAAAGTAGAAAGAATTAACATTTTCTGTGAAATTTCAATCATTTGTGCAAAAGTTTAACAGTTGAGTACACATAGTATAATCAGGAAGAGTATTTCCAATTGCATTAACAGCACCACAAGCTCCTCATGAGCACCTGGTTCTCTCTGAAGGGCCTCATGATGTCCAACATGTGAAACTAAGACACAGAGCAGCTGTGTGACTTTCCTATGAACAGGCAGGCAGTCAACAGCCAGATCTAGGAGCAAAACTTGGTGTACACCAAGCCTCCACACAGGCAGGTTATTACAGGGAGGCAAATCCGGTGCCACACATCAGCAAGTAAGCTTCCAAGAGAAGTATGCCAACATATGCTGGCTTATGAGATAACTGAAATGTGTTGCTATTTTGATCAGCTCATCACTCTTCCTTGCCCCTGAAATATGTCTTATTTTCTACTGCACCACACTCTGAGCAATCACCTCCAGGAGTGTTCTCTGATGTCCATCAGGCCCAGGGCTCAGACTTCTTTTCTAACTCCTGCAACTATGACCTTCATGACTGAACAGATCTGGAACCTTTCCTGTGAAAAGACAAAGGGGTAGGTAACAGCTACAAATAGTCCTCTAATGTCCTACAAGGTATTTAGCCCAATGGGATTTAAGCAGATAACCAGAGCTATGGTATGATGCTACATATATCTAGCAACAAAAGTCTCCTGCTGTTCCCTATGTCTTTTTGCCCAGAAGGAACTTCTTTATTTTTTTTTTATTTTTTTAAGGGTTAGGAAAGAACTTTGTTTTGAATTTTCCCTGATAGGAAGTTTACTTATAAATTATGTTCCCCTCAGAAAGGTGGCTCCTTTTTTCACAGGCTGCTGGTAAATTGTTTACTACTCTGGTTACAAAAGCAAATATAACTTTAAAAAAACTCTTTCAAGATGCTCTCCCAGCTGTGCAGATGTGTATTTTTTTTTCTTCCATCCTATCCTCACATTCAAAGTCCAGGTTCTCTAACCTTCAAAACATGGGTGAAGCTTCGTTGCTACATGCTACACTTGTGCAGTCATGGGGACATTGCTTGAAATTAGTAAAATCACACCAAAGCAAACACAATGTTAAGTCAAAGGGGCACTCTCATTTCCCCCAGATCAGTGCACTTATGGATGATAAGCCTTAGCAATTTGTCTCCTCAATGGACCATGCTTTCTTAACCAAGTTTGACTCAATGCTCAAGCTGGATGATTTGACACAACTCTCTAAAATCTCCCCTTACAAATACCTGAAAGAGAAAAAATCTCTTCAAAGTTCAATGAAAACACAGATCATTTGTCATTGGAAAAGATCTTTCAAGAAATTTGTTGGTTTAATCACCTGATGCCAACAAGTCATTAATCAGCACAAGAAAGCATTCATCTGGAACTTGGGCATCTGTCAGCAAAAACACTGTGGGCATGTTCTTGGCACCTGTCTTGATGTACAAACTGGCAAGATCTACCTGTAAGGAAAGGAGGCAATCACTCATATTCTGTTAAAATGTTGGTACAGACAAAGTGTGAAATACATGTTTGTGGTGGCAACACATTGCTGTCTTTTCCTTACTTTTTTTTAGCTTATTTACATATCACTAATTTGTTGTATAACATCCAAAGAGAAATGCAGTTTGCCTTTTTTTTCCCCTGTATCAGACACTGAAGTTTTGACAAGACCTAGAGGTAAAGATTGAAGAAATCTCCCCATGAATGTACTTAAAAGGGGTTTTGAAGCCATGAAAGCTCCCATCGAGAACAACCTTTATTGTACCAAAAATTGTGTGGGAATGGCATTGAAGAGTCAGATCCATTATAAATTCATAAATTTCTGAAAGACCTTTTTCTTTTATATATATATATATATATTTGTTGTTGTTAGTGAATTAATTTAGGAAAGCTTTCTTAGCTGCAAAAAAACCCCAACAAAACAGAGGTGTGCACTTTGCCCTGAAGAGACACGGTGTGGGAACATGTGGTATAAACATGGAATGCATTTTGGCTTGGCTTTCCAGAAAGAAAACAACCCACATTGGTTGCATTTGAGTGTGACCACATTTGAAATACAGAATAAGGTCAATGCTGGCTGTTATGACCAAGCTGTCACAAAACCTAGCAAAGCAAATCCTCAGGCTTGTTAACAGAGGCTTAGAAACTTTCCTGCTTGGAAACAGCAGGGAGGAAATGACCACCTAAGTCCACATGTTACACTGCACCTCGTTTGACCAGGGAAGGAGGGCACAAGAAGTTGGACACCAAGAACACACTGAAGAACATGCTGCATTTTCTAAAGCAGAACAGCATCCACCTCCCTCTGAAAACCAGAGACTGACAAAGCCTTGAGCTACACATGCTGTGGTAGTTTGGCCATGGACCAAGGTAACAGAAGGGCTTTTTGGGGACTGGAATCCACCAAATTTGGCCACAATCAGATCCTTATTCAGGCACATCTGAGATTCAGAAATAGTGCTTGTCCATATAGGAGGAAGACAAAAATGTTCCCTCTTCAGTTTTCAAAAACTGAGGTACAGCTGGAAACCACAGGAGTTATTAGTGTAAATTCCAGTTTTGTCTGTGATTTTATCAAGCTTGTGCAACAACAAAACGCATTCTTGAAGTCATGAACTCAACCAACTCAAATAATATCTATTAGTTTACCCTGAGGCCTTGGTTTCTTCTGTGTAATTTGGAAAACCTCCAGGGAGCAGATGTATCCTGCCAGTTCAGACAAGCTCTGTTTACCACCTACTCCAATCAGAAGTTCATAACCCCTACAAGTTTATAGGATAGGACTGATTCAGCACCTGATGACGAAACATCAATAAAGGAAAAGCAACATAAAGTAGCTTCAACTACTATCAAGTTTCTCAATTCCTTTTTATTGCACAAAGCCTGCTTCCCACTCCCCCCATTCTTTTTTTTTGTCTTTTTTTGAGATAATGTTCTCCTGGCATCTAAAGGTGAATTATCTTCACCTCAGAATTTATTATTGTTTGCAATATTTGAGCAAATGGAAAGAAATGTTCTTTTCCTTTATCAAATACTGAAGGTTTCCAGTGACCAGAGCTGTTCTTTACATTGAATTGCTCCAAAGTACCCCACCAGGGTTCTGATGGGCCTGACTGAACTCAGAACAGAGACCTGGAGAACTTGAAGAGAGCTTGACTGGGCTGTAGCACACGAGAATTTCACGTCTGGCAGTTTGCCCCACAAAGGCTAAAGGACAATGAATCACTTAATGACAAATTTGCATCAAACTTTAATTAACTCTTGCAATATCTCTCCCAGACTAATTAAAGCATACTGTTATTTGTTGATCATAGGACTTATCCTCATTAGAAAAATGAAAATTAGGAAAATTACATGAGATCTAATAATTGCTAAAATTTTGAAATGTAAGTTGAGGCAACTCCTCCCACAGAAAACTATGTTTGACACATTGAAATGAATCTCTTGTAGTTTATATTCTAGTAATTTATATGAACATCTAAAGATTATTTTCAAAATTTCATTTTTTAAAATCAGATGCAGATTCTAAGGGATGAAAAACCAGAGCTTAGAGACAGCAGGTTGGACCTTTTGCTTAATTTTTCCTACATGTATCAATGAAATACCCCCTTCATTCTCTTTATGTCTCATTCCACTGGAAAAAAAACTTGAAAAAAAACTTGAAAAAACATTGATGGGAACCTTCTTAAATAAAGGCATAATGTGTCTAATCTGGTTGCATCTAATAAAGTGCTAAAAACCTGTCCAACCAAAACACTACTGAGAGCCAATTTGCTTTGACTTCACTGTAGGACTTTGTCAGCCCTATTCATGATTTCACAATGGATCCATAAAAAAATCCCATAAAAGATGCAGAAAAAACTTACGGGGTTTAATTTCACAACCCCTTTTCCAGGACTGCCAAACTGTAAGCCTAAGATACCCCACCACTTTGTTTGCCAAACTGAGATACCACTCTCAGTCACCTCAGAGAGATGATAACAGCTTACCAGCATTTTCAAGCAAAAGTAGCGATACCTGAGAAGGCTTCTGTCTGCAGGTCTGATGATTATCACATCAACCTCTAAATCAGCCTAACAAAAAAATCTACAGTCCCTATGAAAGGTCCACATGATTATCTTTGAAATTTAAGCATTTCTTTAATCCTTTTGGAGTGAAACTCCTACAATAGATTACTTTGTCAAGAGCGCCTTTTCTCATACAGTTCCTGTCTGATTATGTGTAAAGTGAAAAACGATGACACTGAAATCCCAGTTCAACCCACTGAGAAGAAAAGTTTGTGTGTTAAACCATCTGACATTGCAAATAATACAAACAGCTTCAACAAAGCTAATCTCTGCCAGCAGGGGCCTCTGTCTCTTTCTGGAAATCACTGATACTACACATGACCAGAGTGATGGTATCTGTTGAAGAAAGGTTACAAACAATGATAAGGAGCAACAATGAAGTCTGTGACTCACTTACTCAGCAAAACCTTCATCTTCTGAAAACTGGCTGATTTTCTTCTGAGCAGGAAAACAAAGCAAATGTAGTAAATCAGATTTTAGAAACAGAAGCTGAGATTTGAAGCCATGATGGTACTAAAATACTGCCTGACATGAAAAAGACAAATTACATTAAACTGAGGTAAGGGAAGCACATATATGAAAAAAATGGTATGGATAAATAAAATAGATCTGTGATAACACTTAGAAGTCTTGGCTAGTTTAGATGTTAAAAAAGTACAAGGCTGGGCAGCAAAGCAACTCCAGGTCTGCCATGCAGCCACATTATTTACTATATGCTTAAGGTATTGTCCTTGCTTTGAACTAATTGAATTTTAAAAGCACTTTCCCTTTCTTGGAAACAAAAGACAAAGACTGCTTTCCTTATAAGGTCCTGATACATCATTAACTAATTAAAAGAGAAGATAAAACTATCTACAACATTACAGATTATGTCTCCAGTCTCAGAAAATAAGTGCTGTTAATTTCTGTGGAGCGCAAAAAAACCCGGTGAATGTCTGTTCAAACAAACAAAATGGAGGTTATTTTTAACACAGAGCCACAATCTGCTCTTCCACAAGGACACCAACAAAGTCTATGTATCAGCTCTATTGCTGCCTGGTGCCCTGCATAAACCTTCCATTAGGAGTGTTATGAGTTTGCACAGCAGCAACTCCTGAACAGCAAAAAGCAAAGACTTCATGCAAGCATAGTTAGCATCAGAATGAATTATATGTTCCCTTTATAGATATTTCAGTTATACCCACTGCACGGAACCCTCAGACAGCACTGGGTTCACTGAAGCAGGCATGTCATTGTAGGATCCCTAGGAGCTACTCAAGTAGCTCCCCATGGCTAGAATTCCAATAAATAAGATTTGTCATCACTCAGTTTTTAACTTGCTGGCACTAGGTAGAATACTCTCCAGCCACCAACATACCTTAAAATACTTGTCCATAGTGTCCACCACCATTTTATAACAGAAATTACAGTCTTTGCTTTCCACTAGTTCATCCCCATAGACATGTGCCAATCCATGATCTAGAGATAATGAATTTCATTTGGTTGCTGTAAGTGCTTGGGTGTAGTAAACCAAATGCCCTAAAGGTAAAAAAAATATTTTCTTTTGTAATGTTGTCATCTGGCATCAAAATAGGATGTCTTAAGGAAGACTAACTGATATATTCTGCAAAGACATTACTTATGCTTAATAAATATCCAGTAGACATTGTGCTTGAATCTATATATTCTTGAACATGAACCAGGATGTCTCTAAAATTAGCAAGCTCTCCAGCCAGTTGAACATGTAAAACACAGTTAGAACAAATGTCTGCTCTGCACTGACTGGCACACTTAGGTGGGCCCTTATGGCTTGAGGCTCCAGGGCAGTACAGGACACACAGAAGCATCAGCACTGCCAGGACCTTCCATGGTCACTAGCCCTGTTTTTCAATACTGCTCAAGAAAACATGACAAAATCAGCACTTTCTCAACTGCCACCTCAAACTTCTGTATTTCACAACTTCCACGCCAGGATGGGTGCAGACATGCATGAGGGGCCAGTGCAACCCCACCAAAACAAGGAGTGTGGTGTACAAGGGGACCTGACAAGTCCTTGCCTCCTTGCCTTCACAGCGATCCACGGGGTGGGTAGAACAAAAATATTTTGGGTTCCCTCCAAGGAACAGGAAAGCAGATAAAAACAAACCAGGATCAGACTCACCTGATTTTACAACAGAGGCCAGCATTTGCTGACCCTATTATATCCTTCCCTCTGTCTTTAATCTCAGCTCTGGTGTTCAGCTACCCTTTGAGGACCCTGCTTCACAGAAAAGGTTGTCAAGCACTGGAACAGGATACCCAGGGATGCAGCTGAGTCACTACCCCTGGAGGTATTTAAAAAATGTGTAGATGTGGCACTTAGATACATGTTTTAAAGGTGGATATGGCAGTGCTTGACTAATGGTTGGTGTCATTGATCTTAAAGGTCTTTTGCTACCCAAATGATTTTGTGATTATATGATTATTGTTTCAGAGCTTCCTCAATCTCTGTTTTATTCTACCTAGTCTTACAAAAGTTGCTTTACCCTTAGAAATGCTGACCTTCTCTTCTCAAAAAACAACCAACCAAAAAAGTAAGGACAGCAAACCATTGCAAACCATTGCTCTGTTTCTTAAATACATTTTCTTTCTTGCTTTCTACCCATCTGCTCTACCTGACCATTCTCACATTAGGGAAGGGACTGTCTTCTGCTTTGTACAAAAAGCATCTGTTCTTCATCAGCCCACAGTCCAACATCCACCATTAGATTGTAAAGATCAGCAATAATAGTGTTGTCAGGTACATCAGCCCATGGTATAGACCTGAAAGCTGCTGGAGAGGTCTCAAATATTAAAGATCTAATGGAACTTTGTATCAGTTGGTGGGAAGTTTTGAATCCCTGCCTGGTGAAGACGTATGTCTTCTTGTACTATGGCTCAAACGTTCCTGATTACTGGTGGAACAAAAGCTTGTTGCTGCAAGTGGAAGCAAGCTACCTTTCTGTAGATGGTAATCAGGGAATCTGAATTTCAATTCAGATTCCCTGGTTTCAGTCCAGAGCAAGTTGGAGGCAAATACTGCAAAATATCCCTGAAAATAAAAAGGGAAAAGGAGATGAAGATTCTCCAGCATCAGACAGCAGATAAGAGTCAATGAAGTGTTAAATGACAACACAGCCTGCTGAGCACACAGCCACTTGTGTGTCACAGAAAATACTTCATTTCTAGCCTCATCCTTGATGCAGTTCCACAGCAGTTGCATGCCTGGTTATGAGCCCCAAGGGCACATCTGACAGGTGAATGACCACAGGAGACTGCAATTCAGGGAACTCTCAATGTCATAATAAATCCAGTGTGTCTCTTTCTGTTTAGCTATAAGAACAGCAAGATTTTCAACCTGTACTAAATTTCTAACACTATATTTTCTCCAGCTCCCTTTCATCTGCCACCTATTGTAGTGGAAAGCTAAATAGCAATTATTTCATGTATTAAATACAGGATTGCTATAATATGACATTTCAAACCCTAGCTGCAGCTTAGGCTTGATAATGTAGCTGCCAGCAGCTAGATTCATATAGACAACATACTGAAAATTATGAATTTATTTGATAGTTAGCTTCTGCCTATCATAATTGAGAAAGAAATTGCAACTTGATTAATATTAGTTACAAAACACTGAAACACTGTACGTTTCCAGGCTTAGCCTCATTTGAACAATCAACAGTTCTGTCCTACAGGAAATCTGGAATATAAATATCCATGGAAGCATCCAATTTGGATTGACATTTTTAAATTCAGAATAATCACACAGTTTCTATCAGCTAATATTTTGTTCAAATTTTCTGTTGCAATTAAGATACCATATTTTTACAAAGCTTCTGATAGCAAAGGGTTTTTTGTAATCAAACTGGCTCCAAACACACCTGGGGATGAGTAAAGCATGGTCAAAAGAAGTACAAATCATTTTGAGAATGCACACAATCATCACTCATCACAGAGCAGGGGAAAATTAGCTCATGTCAATAAGAAAAAAACCAGAAAAGACCATCATGGAGTATAAGGGAGTATGATCCTCTGTTTGCTGCATTATCCAATATTCTTTCTGGCTCTCCATATGACACAACTCCTGGTGAATTAAAAGGAGGCTACCTAAAAAATTAAAAAAAAAAAAAAAGAGAAAAATAAAAAAGGCCTCTGGAGTTGCCGGCAATTTGTATTCTTTTTGTCCAAATGGGAAGACAATCTTGTTTCTTCAGACTTTAGTGTACATCTCAACTAGGACAAGCAGGTCTTTGAAAGAAATACTGTAAAAGGAAAAGTCATGAATAATGCAGTTACTCCCTACTCAAACCAGCAAATCCTTTCTTACCAGAACTTCATAAAATAATGTGTTCTCTTACTTTCCATGTGTTTGCAATGAATTTTTCTCTATTTTAGAATTCTTAAGTAGTTACATTAAATTCCTGAATTGCATGGTCAACATCTTTCTTGATTTTATCTGTTTTGTAAAAATTGAAATTTTTAATTTTTGGCTAGGTTTTGTTTTAAAAGAATTCAAAACCATTCAAAAGAAAGAAACACCCACCCTTTTAAGCACTAAGGATTTTGAGATCTTAGCTCTGAAATCTCTGTTAAAGATAAAAGTTCTCCTGTCTCAAAAATAATATAGTTTTGGGAAGAAAACAGGAGAGCATTGAGACATTAGCTTTGCATGTCACCAAATTAGACCTGACTGATTTCTCCAAGCCAGAGATGTTTCAGACATGAGTAGTCACTTGCTTTTTCTTTCTTTTTTTATCTTTTTCCTTAACAAGATATTCAGCTGATGCCTGATGCCATTCCTTCATGAGATGAGGGATGACCCAGTGAAAAAAAATATCCAGTTCATCTGCATTAACAGATGCAAGAATGGTACAGATCATTCAAATTGTTTTTCTGTAAGTCACATATTTTCTTCATGTCATATTAGATGACATGCTTGTATCTGAACAAGAATCTAACATGTATTTATGATAACAGTGAAGTATTTACACAGAATATTGGTCTTTCTGTAACAGAACAAACTAAAACACTAATCTGTTGATTTTGGACTGGAAACTTTGTTGTGGTGAAGGAATACAATAGATTTCAATATTGAAATTAAAAAATTAAATTGTCATTTGGAAAGTAAGAAGGCTGTCACCAACTCTAGGCAGCACTGCTTTGACATCTTGGACTGGATGATCTCCAGAGGTTGCTTCCAACCCTAACAGATCTGAGATTCTGTGATTCTGTAACTACCTTAATTGTCCAAATCAACTGAATTACCCTTCAGTGGCCATCTTCTATGTTTTTATTCTCATGGCAGAAAAAGACTGCTCATTTGATCCAGTATCATAAAGTTTCTATGGATTTTGTCTGTTGTCCCTACAGGTGAAGAACACAGGTGTTCCAGGTGAAACACCTGCAATTTAGGGAATCAGTTTCTGTATCTCAGCCACCCCTGCTCTCTATAGTCCATCACTGGGGCCAAAGTCCAGCAGCTCCATCAAAAGCAGCTGAAGGACACTTTCCTTCCAAGACTCCATAGCCCCTTCACTTTCTGCTTCTCTTTTCTAGAACAGTTTATAACCTCCCAGGAGCACATGCTTTTCTCTTTAATCAATTAATTTCAAAGCTTTCTATTTCCTCTGTGGTTTAGGGTTGTCATCATGGACCACAGCACAAAAATTATATCATAACATTAAGAAGCAAAAGCTCACCAGTATTTTGATTAGTATGGAAACAAATCAATGCATGAGGCTGAACCGTTCCATATCTATCCACTTCAGGCATATTCAAATCACCAATAAAATAGAAAAGTTTCTCATTCTTTTACTGGAACATAGGTATGACCATGTTCTTCCTCCACCTTTTTCCAAACATCCCTCAAATGTAATACAAAGACACAAAAAATTACTACCATATGAAGCAACACTGAAATTGAACAAAATCAAGAATTCAAAATCATGCTGGCTAAAACTGATGGAACATTTCACCATGTACAAGGCTGGGGGTTTTTTTAACTGTTGAAGGCCTTAGCAATCAGTGAAACTCACAGATAGTATTTGAGAATATATCACCCTGGGATTCTGAATCCCAGAAAAGTCTTGTTGATTTAGTTGATTGACTACTTCACAGCTTTTGAAAATTTCACAGCATATCCATCTGCATCCTTTGAAACTGAAATGCTTTGAGTGTGAAATCCCCAGGTATCCTGGCACTCAAAAAATTAATCAGTGAGTAGATTATTTTCTCCTTCTCCTGGGAAGGATTAAATAAGATCTTTACCAAAATACGTAAAGTGCAAAAATATGAATGATAGATATCATTTAATCAGGACATTTAATCAGGAAACTAATGCAATATCATCTCCCAGACAAAGGCATATTAAGGTGATTGTACTAAATTTCTGCCTGTTCCCCCAAATGTGGTGGTCACACGATGGTCAATGCAGACCATCAGGTTACAAATTTACTATGACAGTGAACAAATTAACTAAAATACCCTCATGTATTCATCAGAACTGTAAAATATTGAGACATAAACTTTGAGTTTATACAATTTTTATCCAACTACACTGTTTCCCTTAGATGTGCAAGGAAAAAAAATAGCTACAGAAAGCTGCTAAGTCATGTTGAAAACACAGAAGAACACAATTTTGTTAAGCATTATTATAATGCTGAACTCTGGTATGATGTGATCCTCAACTTTTGCCACTTAGTGAAGTATTCCACAGACACATAAGACATCCACAGAAGTCTGATTTCTAATTGCACTCTTTCAATATTGTGCATGGAAACAAAAACCTGCAGAAATCATCAGGAATTTATTAAAGTAGAAGTAGAAAACTAAATCTTCCTTTCTATGTTGTGTATTTTTTTTTGTTCAGATTATCACAGGAATATTTTGCTATTATTGCACAAAACAAAACCACAGCAATAGTTGGACTTCAAGGAAAACTGCAGTATGTGACTGAGGCACACCTTCAACAAGCAGCCTAAATTCTTTGTCTCAGAGCTGGGATTTGAACCAAAGGAGGTTATGAAATTTTGGGAGTACAGTGGTTAAAATCCCTGCAGCACATCAGAGAATTTAATGCAAACTCAATATTGAAAAGAGTAAGAGAAAAGGTATTTCTCAAAAGTTTTGTACATCCAACCCAGATTTTTTTTGTTCAGTCAATAATGTAATGAATTTGGGATATACCTGCTATTGATTTTGAGATGATGAAAGCCAGAATTTAATAAGACTTTAGTATTTGTCAATAAGAAATGCCTATACGTATTTAAAAAAAAAAAAATCAGTTCTATGTATAATAAGTAGAAGAGGAAAAAATGCACACTACAGACTTTTAAATTTTTTTTTCTATTGCACTGTGTGTTAAAATACTTTGGGATGGCCAAAAAAAAAGAGAATGAAACATAAGTATATGGTTTTAAACTTGTCTTGCTTATTTAAAAACTGGGCAACATGTTCATGAGAGTCTGTAGGGAACAGAAATTGCACTTGCACAGGGATAGCTGAAGGCTGAACACCACAGCACTGCCACGGTCCTGACACACATCAGACTTATTAGTTCCTTGGGCAAAGCAGAATAAACAAATACATCACTGCAAGCAGTTTCCAGAAGGACTACAGAAGTATTGTCATAGATTTTGCAGTGAAATGAATCATCTGCAAACCTCAACAGTGATTTTGAATTTTGAACTCAACAAAGGCAGCAAGTGCTTCCAAGGCCACTCCTGTCTAGTCAGAGTCAGCTGAAAGGATGGTTATTGGCTGGAGAAGTAAAACAAGCAGATAAAGACTGAAGGTGTGCTGGAAGACAGGACAGAAATGGAGAACCTCAACGTATTTGAAACTGGATGATCATAAGCTTTGGGGGGAAAAAGCTGTGGCTGCACTTACCCTGATTTCTTATCACAGAAGGGAAAAAACTTTTTGCAGAAACTATGTGCATATGAAAGGCTTAAAGCCTCTTAATTGTATAAAAGACAATTTGGTCTTTTAGCTGTACCCGTAATTTTAAACCCCAAATTAGGAATCATCCCTCTTGATCCTTAGCCTTATCTAAATTTTAAATAATGCCCAGAATTAGGAAAAAATATTGCACATTTTTATTCTCTGTGGCAGCGTTCCAGACTTAAGCATTATTGGGGACCCCAGAATTAATGTACCAATATTAGTTTGCATCAGAACATGCCTCCATCAAGCAACATTTTGAAATTTTCTGCTGTTCTAGAGGCAGAGCGGATGAGTCATACGCCTTGGGGAATGCTAAATAAAACCCTACACTACATGATAATCTCACCCACTCTAGCAGATACCTCAAAAGAAGTTATGTGGCTATAGATAAGATGAGAACTGACAGAAAATACTGCAGATTAAAAGTGATATGATCAGTGAGAAAAAATCTTTTAACCTCTGAACTGTGGAAAGAACACAGCAATGAATGGTACTGAATCACTGTACTTTAACAAGTTCATCTCTTAAGCTCTTTTTTATGAAATAAGGCTTAATTTAAATTGCTCATTTGTGCAATTTGCTGTGAATGACTCTCCATTATGAAAACAATCCACAATTTGACTGTTCCAAATAATTGCTTGGAGTGATGGCTTCAGACACACGAAGGCACTTCAGTGTATCACTTGAATGCCTTTTCCAGGAGGAAAATATCGGTGCACACAAACACAAAAATAATGCAAGGGGCCATCATTTTGATGTACACATGACAGTACAAAATCATTCTGTCACAGCTCACCAAGACAATGCTGTAAACACAGCAGAAAAGGAACACAATATACTTGTTTCTGGATCTTCATGCAGTTCACCTGGTGTGATTAGCAGAGGGGCTTGGTAGAAGAGCATTTAACAAGAGGAACTTGGCTGAAGAGCAGTGGGCAGAAGAAAGAGCCACAGACAATGAGATGAATCCACTGCTTTGTATATGTCTTAATTTTTCTTAGAAGGAGCATGGCTGGCTTACAGAAGTAGCAGGGTGGCTTACAACACTGACTTAAAATGTGAAGGAATACTACTAAAATTTCACATCAAATCCTTACAGGTTCATAAACTTTCAAATTTTATGCCACAAGACTATTTGTGGGTGTAACACTCTTGGAGAACAAGCCTCTGTAATGTTGACTTCACATCTCTGGTTTATTTAAGAAGTTTCCTGCAAGAAGAAGACACAGCCTTTGCTGCCCAGGAGCACCTTTCCTCAGCTTCTCTTTGCAATGGAAAGTGTGTATGTTTTTGTACTCTTGAGCCATGGTCATGGTTGCTACTGGAGTGGCAGTCATTAGCTGAAAAATCCCTCCCTGATCAGAGGGATCTCTGAAAGCCTTTAAAGGCTGGTTCCCCATTAAAGGAGCTATGACAGTGTACAACAGCTCATGATCTCACTCTGATGCACAGCAAATTTCTTTTCTCCTAATATTTCCATTCATTTTGATGGGCAAAAAGGTGATTAAGTTCTGTTAATGCAGGATTCTATGTTAATATGAATTTGGAAACACTTCAAAGAATAAACTAAGGGATAAAGAAGACAAAATGATCTTTTTCTGATGTGAATACAGAAGAATTTAACACAAGACAAAAGAAAAACATGGTGAAAGCTTATTCGATTAAGATTTGTTGATTTATACCTACCTTTTTAAAACAGGTAAAAATGTAATCCATTAGCAGCAATGTAGATTGGCTGGAAAATTAGACAACTGATTAAAAAAGCAGTTAAATTACATATCAAACACAAATTCTTCTCAAGATTTTATCTGAAGACTTTTAAAATCATAGAAAGTTTTTTAAAACTGAAAATATTTTTGGCATCTTCTCCCAGATATTTAAAAGGACAAGCCAGTGTATTAATTTACTTCTCTAGTGTTTTTCATGGCATGAAATTTGTACTGCAAAGAGGGCACATAGGGGTTTTTTTATAGTTGTTTCCCGTTCAAGTTACAGGAAGGATAAAAAAAAGGATGGCAAAGAGGGCATATCCACTGATAGTGTTGTTCATGAAGAGCAAAACAGACAGCTTTTATGAACCTATTTACTTTGACCATCTGACTCCTCTTGCTCCAAAATCTACCACTAGTTTAATATTTTTGTCCGACATACAGCCCTCTCCATTTGTGTGTTATATTAACAGTTCCCTTGATCTGCATCCATCTCATCTACAGAGACTCCAAACTCCACCAGGCAGGGATTAACCCTCCTTGGATGTTTTATGGTACCTAGCAAAAGTAAACTCAGCTTCTGACTGTCTGTTTCAGTACACCTACAGGCACCATGCAGAGACACCCAGGCTATGCCAAAGCTGGCTCAAGCCTTCTGGTGAACAGAGGAAATTCAAAATTTTCTCATCTGCAATCAGACACCAGCTTTTGGGAGCACAGTGTCAGTTCCAGTTTGCACCAAGCAGTTCCATCCTCCTCCTTTCCCCTTGCCTGGCACAACTTTCAAAGTTTTCCAGTTTGCAAAGAAATGAACTTTGCAAAGTCCCAGACAAGAGCAGTAGCCAATGGCTGTGAAAAGACTCTAATAATTGTGGAATATATTTTATTACTGCTGTTGAGGGAAGATAAGTTTCTCACATCTGCATGGAACTTACTCTGGAGCACTGCTGGTGTTGTGTGGCAGTAGGATGAATTGTTGGTCTGGAGCTCATCTTCAGAGACAGCACCAAGCCTATTGCCTACAAACGCTGTTTTTCCTACTCCAGCATTTCCAGCAAGCAAGACTGCTTTGCCTTTTATTACGAGTAAATCAGTAAAATACTGGAGATGTACAGTCTAAAATGTGTGAACAAAGATTGACTAACATTAAAAAGGAAAAAAATCCCATCAAATACATTACAGTTTACTTTTAAAAGGAAACATAATTTCTGTTTCTCTCTCTGGCTAGAACTAAATTCTAGAAAGTGATGAAACAGGATACCCCATTCTTTAATTCTCAAAGAACTACTAAAAATTTTTTTTAGTGGATTATTTTTTACATGAAAAATTTAATTCAACTTCTTCTAACAGGAAGCTTTTGAAATCTGGTTGTAGCTGTAACACATTTGTTCCACCTCTGGCTTTACAGAACACCAGTCTCCCCATAACTGTAAGAGAAGCAAAGTCTGATGAAAGATGTAGGTGGTTTAATTTCTCAATTATTTCAATGTAATTTGTGGCCTGGCTTTCACCTTACCTAAAACCATTTGGACAAACAGCTGGCAGTAAACAGCTTTATTTACTGTGAGCACCTAAAAGCTTCCTTGCCTGATAAATACTTCATTTCTAAACTCTGTATTTTTCTATCATATATTAACCCTCAAAGGCAACAGGAGAGTTGATAATGGATTATATCTTTTGATCATCAGATCCAAGTTTCTACATCCATAGACTTCTAATCTCCCCAGGAAAATTCCTACTCATCTAAGCATTAAAAAGTTGTACGATACAGGTTAATGCAATCATAACACCATGACTCACTTGAGAATATCCTATGCAGAACACACTTTAAAAAAAGTGCAAAAATAACCATACTTTCAAACTGAGGCAATCTCAACTAACAGCTCACGCTTTCTGTTCTTCCACTGACAGGTATGTATCATACTATCATACCTTCTACAATTTGTCTTCCACAAATATAACTCTGCAAGTTGTTCAAGAGCATAGTGGAAAGGTGATGAAGTGATTTGCTTCCTACAGATCTCATACACTTTGTTTGTGTGAAGCTAATTTAGCTGGAAAAAAAAAAATTATCTGTATATAAATGTGGCCATAGGAAAAGGTTAAATCTTCAGTTTGTGGTGTACAATTTGCAGTGGGCATAATTCTCAATGGTTTAAATGGACCTGGAGACTGAATTTCTCTTACTAAGGATAAAAAGTCCAAAAAAATATGGGAAAGAGGGAGGAGTGGAAGGAAGGTATTTTTAAGAGTTGGGGGTTTTTTTCCCACTACCCTACTCTGATTTGATTGGTAATAAATAAAATTAATTTGTCCAGGATGAGTCTGTTTTGCCCATGACAGAGTGCTGAGTATTTAATTTCCCTGTCCTTATCTTAACCCAAGAGTCTTTAATCATATTTTTCTCTCTGTCCAGCTGATGAGGGGGAGTAACAGTGGCTTGGTGGGAACCTGGCATTCAACCAGGATCAGCCCTCCACACTGCTGCTCTGATTAAGCAGGACACAGAGGAAAATACCCCACTTAACTGATGGCAAAATTCTCTGAAATGCCTATTTGAGGATATATGCGGCCACCAAATAAATAATAAATTAACAGAATAAAAATTAGAAGGAAGACCTAGTATAAATAATGGAGTTTATACCAATTAATCTTCAAATTGGATGTTAAAAATGCCAGCCAATATTATCAGATGCTTGCAGGTTCTACTTCAGGTCCTGGGGTCTCGGGTGATGAATACCAGCTCTGGATATTGTAGCTGGGGCAGGAGCTCTTGGACATGTACCTCAAACAGCAGCCACATTGGCAGAGTCATAGGCACACATGCATTGCTTGTAAGGGTCAGAACCTAGAAATCATCAATACACTTCTCAGCAAAACAAACCTAAGGTGTATTGCTTAACAAGAACGTGGTCAGAACAATCATGTTTATTACAGTGCCACGGAGATTATCTGCAACACAATGCATACACTATTCCTTGAACAAGTTGAACAAACTGTTTGAACAAGCCTAGAGTTTTTTACCAGAATCACAGGGGATGAAAAATTCAAAAGATTTTACTTGACCTTGTTAGAGTTAAATTAATTCAAAAGGTGACAAGCCTGCTTTGTTGATGTGAGTTCTCCTGAAAGCAAGTAAAAGCAGAGGAAGGAAAATCTCCCTCAAGGTCAATAGAAATAATCAGAAGATGATTCAGAGCAGGACTCTAAATTTAGGTGCTCAAAAATGTTTATTGAAAAAGCCACTTTTTGTTTTTCAGATAAAGTTAGGTTATATGGCTCACTCCACCAGGCACCTTGCTGAGTAACCAGTGGGTTTAAGTTTCCTAAGTTTTATTAGGGTTTAAGTTTCTAAGACAGGAAAGCATAAAACTCCAATCCCTTTCCAAGTGTTACACTCAGATCTCAGATTTGGATTTTGTTACATTACAGCATTTCAGAGGGCCCACAAAAGTGGTTTAGTAGTATAATTAATAAGAAGGAAAGAAGAAGTCTGTATCTTACTGCACCTAGACTGACTGATTCAGGTTTCCTACACTAGCCTTCCATAGTACAGTGATTCAAGGACATCTATCTTAAATGTATTTTACTGAGAGACTTTCCAAATACCAGTTTCAATAATCTTATCATTGATATCTTGAATTACATCAGCTCACATCTAGGAGGCACAATCAGCATTACAGTATTCATAGGCTAACTTAAGGCTTTTTGTGGTGCCAAATAGGCAAGACATAAAAGCGTTAATTAGCTACTAAAATATTACTTAGAAATAGTGAAAAGCAAAGAAATTATAAGAATACAAAAAAAAGGAATGCACACTGCAAAACTGTCTCCAGAAAATAGAGGAAGAAGAAAATGGGAAAACAGGTAGAGGGGGAGCCAGTGTATGGCTCATCTTGTTAGCATCCATAGCACACAGAATCTGTATCCCTATTTAAAACAAACCTTTTTGGCCCCTCATGGGTAATTCTGGCTTGTCCACTCAGAGAAGATGATAGGTGAACTGAAAATTATATTTCAATAGAATCTTATCACTTAAGTGCTTCAACAACATTGCAATTAAACACTGCAATTAAAACTTCAGAAGATAACACATCACTGAAACAAGAAACTTTTGTAGCACCAAACCCATGTTTTCTTTGCTTATTAGGTGGCTATTTAAAATAACAAAAAATTCAGTAAACACTCAATACAGCAAAATTAAATACAGAAAAAAAATATGTTGCATTTTATGTAATAATGACCTATTTCTGTTTTGATTACAGGAGAGTTGCTCATTAGTCTTAGTGATATGGGTGAGATAAGGGAGGTACCATGGGTCTGGGGAGGAAATAACAGGCCCTTCAAGGCAGCTGGATCAGCATTGTTCAGGTAAATACTTTCTGTCTACCAGCATCCTGCCCTCCTGCCTTTCCAGAGCCACCAGTGCTCTGCACTCACCACTCGTTACATCACAACCTCAGAAAAATGGAAGAATTCTGTCTCTTACATGTTTGTATTGTCCATTTTGGATGGAGAATGATATTCTAGCAAGAGCACATCTGTTTCTTGCCAGCTTTCCACTCTCAGGTTTCCTGGGGTATAAAGCCACACAGTTTATCAGCTGTCAGAACTTCTGCATTAACTTCATTCCAAATGGGCATTTCTTTTGTGTCCGCATACATGTGATGATGAACTTTCAGAACCTGAAGAGAAGGAACAGGGTGAATGTTAGTGACACTAATTTCACCATTTTCACATAGTAGGAATTTTGGACTTTTTCCTGAACTGGATCTCTGACTGAATCCCTGCACTCAGCCAACAGTTTATATTCATTTACTCTTGTCTCTGTGCTAGTTTAGTCCCAAATTTCCATTAAGCCTAAGGATAGGAAAGAAGAGTCCCAGTATGAAATAGCTGTATTCTGCACTAAATTCTAATAGAAAGTGTTAAATGGAGAAGAAAATCTATGCAGCTGCCAACAGTTAGTAGCAGAAATAGGCAAGCATTATGTATTAGAATTATTTGTCTAGTGTTTTGGCAAGAATTCCATTATGTCTGTCTAGAAGCCTAATTAAAACATCCTGCTTCTCCTTCCAGAACAAAGTATTACTTAGTCTATCTGTCAAATTGAATGTTCATTACTTCATGCCAGGATTAACTGTCCTCTGGGACATGCAAACAACACATAAAATGTAGAATTTGCTTGCAACGTTTGAGCTTTCTATTGCTCATCATGTGGCTGACCGAGTGCCCTCAGCAGAGTGTCATTACCCTGCAGCCTCAGGCAAAGGCAACATGAAGAATTTTTTATGCAAGAGCTGTGGCAGTTTCTTTACAATGAGAGATGGAAAACATGCTACACAGGCAGGCAGGTACCTTGCCCTTTCCATTCCCTGCAATTCCAACCACAAACACTGAGGGACACACTGCTGGCTGCTCCTCTAGCTGAGCATCCTACCATGCAGGAGGGACACACAGTGAGCACCTTTCCTCTCCTGCTGTAGTTCTTATCACAGAGATAATTATTCACAAGATTTTTTTCACCCTCCACATTCTTATTCCCTTTAATAGGAAAAAATAAGCTTGTACTTTCTTGGCAGATTTGCCTCAGCAAAGCTAATGCTGCATCAAGCAGCACAGTCTCTCAGAAAACGATAAGAGAGTTAGTGGAATGGAGTTAAAGCAGTTGCCTCAGCAAGTGAGGACAAATCCTGTTCTGCCAGACTGCCACACAGTCCAGCAGGACTGTGAAAACCCAAGGACACAGAACAGTTATCACAATTTTGCCATTGCTTTAGCAGAGCGGATTCCGCAATCTGTTGTACAGCTGTAACTCAGAAAAATACAAAGTCAGTCTCCTGTATGAGTCACAGAATAGAAATAGTTTGGCTGTTTGTGGATTTTTGTTTTGGTGAAGAATATTCTGTCTGATTTTCCAAAGCCTAACAGGAACATTTTCATGATGCTTAGTGTTTGTTTTCTGATTTACCCAGTTGTCAGGAAACAAAACACTCTGTAGAAGGCTGATTGTAAAGTTCACATTACCCCAAGGCATACCTTTTAGTTTTTCACCCTTCTGTCAGCATAATGGAACAAGAGAGAGAAGACCACAAAATCTTTTATAAATCTTCTGATCAGTCACATTCAACCAGCCTTATTTCCAACATACCCCAATAAAGGTGAGGTGTGTGCTGTCACACACAGCAGATGTGGATGTTCATTGAAGAAAGGTGGGAATGTATGCACTTTTTATTTGGTCTGTGTACTAACCAGTGTTTCTACATTTCACTTTTTCATCCTGTCTTTAAATTATTAATTAAATTATTATTATTATTAAATTATTATGAATTAATTATAATTATTATTATTAAGTTCATTATTAATAAAAAAAATTAGTGCTTAAATTTAGCTTATGGGCAACTAATTCTTGTGAGTATACATGCATACATTTAATGTGTATAACACAACATGCATTATATAAATAAAAATATATAAATAAATATATAAATAAAATGAAATATATAAATGAAGGTCAGAGCACAAAAAAGTCACATGTAGTCATGTACATTCCAAATACACACCTTCTTATTTATGCTTTTTTTTCCCCTTGCTCTTCTACCTGACTAGAAATATCTGACCAACAATGAATTTGCTGCCAAATACAAATTTTTCTTACTGTGCACAAACATTTATGTCACTCTAGATTGCCACTGTACACAGCTTTTCTGAACAGGACACATGTTTCCATATGGACATATTTATCATACTGAGGAACATTACTGCCACGATGAAATGCCTTTGAAATACTGACTCACTGAGAGACAATTTATCAGTGCTTTAATACACTCAAAAATAATCTTCCTGTCTAATACAACTAACCCACTGGCAATTATTTTGATCAAAAATCTTAAGGGGGATAATTAAAGACAACAAATTCTTTTACTTTGAGAATAAAGTTCTCTTCTGGCTGCAAGTACAGCTCCAGGGTAGATTGTTTAACCATCTGCTCAAACTGTAGGTTCCTCGTCCTCAGAACATCCAGAGCTGGAAACAGGTCACTGATCAGGCTTGTGAAAATTGGGATATCATCTGTCACTATTTTATGCAAATTGAACTCTTAAGGCTCATATAAGCACATGGAAAAGGAGGGTAAACAATGTATCACAGAAGTATGAAATAATTTTTTTTTAGGATTCTGTTTTTATTCAAAGGCAAAACACCAGAAATATATCTTACCCAATCTTCAGGTCTGTTCTTGTCTCCTTGTTTCAGGGACCCTGCAATTACCAAAACTGACTTGATAGCATGAAGTCCCCAGTCATAACAGCTCTACAAAAACATTTTAACTAGTCATGTTAGCACATGAAATAAAGCTAAATGGCAATGTTTGTGAAGGAAACAATTTTACACAGAGTGAAACAAGACATTTTTATTCACTTACAGTCTTTCAGTGGCTTTCAGTCAGCCTTAGAGATCGACTAAAAAATATGAAAGGCTAAAATATAGATATATCTGCATATCCATTTAATTTTCAGTGTTCCAGAATTTGTTTCCCTATTCTTAACTGGCTACCAACTGGGTAAACTTTGAAAACATATTCAGCAGCTACACCTAGGAGATCAATACAAATATAGTCTATTAGTATTATCGATTTCCCACCCCCTCAAAAAAAAGAAAGACATTGCTCCCCTGCAAAAAAACCAAACAAACCAAAAAATCCAAAACAAAAACAGAACTGGAAGCAAATTCACAACTTAAAATATACCATTTTAAGTTGTCAGATGCCATGCCTCTATCCTCTACCATGACAGTGGTAACTCTGTAAGTGTGAATCAAATGCACTAAATACATCACAAAGAATAACTTTAAAAAAGTAATTTTCAAACTGAAGAAAACTCAATTTTCAAACTCAAGTTCATTATCAGTAATAAAAAAAAAAAATTCTGAAGTAATAAAGATGCCAGTTATCTGTACTGAAAAAGAGTCTCCACATTTTAGAAATGGTACATCTGGGCAAAGAAATTAAACAGAGTTGATAATGAAACCAGGAAATTTAGGAATAAATTGTGTTTAATAAGATTTTGTTTAGATTTAGGCAAGTTTTTTTTTTGTTTTTTTTGTTTCCAAAATTTGTTGTTTTTCTGTCTGAAAGGGTGTTAAAGAGCACGATATGCATCTCAACAGCAGCCTGGTGTGTGGCTTTTCCAGTGCACAAGGACTTTATTTGCCATGGTATGGCAGGACCAGGAGTCCCTTCACAACAAGGAAAGCCCTGAAAACCCTTCTGCAGCAGTTTCCCTAGGCTAGGATCCTTGTGCCCCAAAGGTATATTTTGAGTTCTGGAAGTCCCAACACTGGAGCAATACTCTCAGAACTGCTGTATATTTTGTGCAGAAACCCAGAATTTTTTCTCAGAGATACTTGATTTCTCCCATTTCCATTGAAAGCAAACCAAATGAGAATTAAAAAGTAAACAAAGAAGAACATTCTAGATTTTGCTTCAAACATTAATGTTAATATTATTATTGTAACTATAATTAATAATGAAGTGGCAAGCAATGTTATAAATTACTTTTCTCCATTCAGAACACGCCTCTGGGACAAAGTAATCATTAGACTCAAGGAATCCTTGTTCTAGTGAAGCAAACAGTATTAATTATCTTTAGATATGCATGGTTTAATTTCATCTCTAGAAAATTGCAAGAATGTGTCAGGAAATCTTCAGGATATTTAGACATAATTTCAAAATTATGCAGGCAGGAAAATCAAGTTGTTTCTTATTTCATAAAGGCTCTGCCTGCTATTTGAGTTTATGGCTAAAGGTTGAAGGGTTCTTCAAGTTTTTATTCCATTGATAAAAATTAATATTAGGAATATCTTGTGAAAAATTATACAGCTGGAGATGATCAAAACAACATACATACATGGAAGAGATCATAGAGTTTCTAGGGTTTGCATTTTTAAGGTAATATTTCTGAACACAGGTTCTTTCTATTATAATAATTAAATTATTTGGAAATGCTTTTCCACCCCCTTTTTTTCAAACAGTTGCCACTGTTTTTACTGGGGAAAGTTTAAAGATATCTTCATTCAATTACAATATGCTATTTTTCAAAGTAATTTCTATTCTGTTATTTTCTTCTCCAAAAGATAGGTATTTACATGGGTGTCACACAGCAGCACAATGTAGTCGGTCATCCCAGGTATGAAGTGGTGGTGTACTGTTATTTAATACAAAATTAACACATTACAAATATCCAAAGGTAAGAAGAAAGGGCACTTTTTTCCAAATTCATGTCTGACAATTTATTAAGGATGGACATGTGATTTAAAGTGTCTTTAAAAATACAAGAAAGACAATATGCATAAGTCCCTCCTATTATACAATAATATGCTATTATACAATTCAGCTGCACTGTTATGGAGGAGTGTGTGTTAATGGATATGTATCAAACCCAGAAGCCCAAAGAACCTTCAGCTGTTTAGGGAGCAGCTCCCTGCAGAGGGGTCATGAGGTGATGAACTTCCTGGCTAACAGACAGGTGTCAATAAACCCTTCAGCAGCCAACATCATTTCAGAGACCAGCTCAGTGTCAGGGACAACCTGACACAGCTTCTAGGGCAGCAAGAAAAAAAACAACCATAATCCAAATACACAGATGAGTATATAAACATGGTAAGAATAAGTCAGCTAAATCAAATATCTGATGTGTGCAAACATTTTTAAGAACAGAGCTCAAGAGAGTCACAATTAAGAGTGTCAATCAAAGCTGACAAGAACCCCAGTTCAAAGCAAAATGAGCTAATTAGGCACTGTTGATTGTTAGTATTCCATAACATTGCTGCACAAAAGAGACATCTGAGAAACACAGGCAGGTACTGCCCAAACTCAGAGCAGGCACAGGCTGCAGTGGTGTCACTTGCCACCCATCACAGGGGCACAGCCAGCAGCTGCACAGGCTCTGCAAGTCAAGTGCAACACAACCATTGCTAAAAATGCCATCCTTTTTAAAAGCACTTCGATTTTTCTGGGAGAGCTTTAGTGTTTTATTTGAAGGCTTGGTTGCATTTAGAGGTTTCACTGTTGTTTTTGTTTGTTTTTTTTTTTAAATATAACTGCTCAAACTTTTAGAACAAAACCCCAGAAACTTTAATGACACAAATGAAAAAAAAAATCTCATTAAATCTCATTTCTAAAGGAACACAAAATCAAAATGTCATTGCTAAACAATTTCACAATTTCCTCATTAAAAATCTTAAGTTACATACTAGCAAAGAGGGGATCTTGAATTTTGTGTTCATGCCAGTTACAAAACAGTAAATTTGTCCCTTGAAGTTCTTTCTTATTACTGAAAAAACCAAATATTTCTTTTTTCCCCATTCAGAAATACACTGCTGAACCAAATGATCAGTTTTAATTTTGTCATATTTAAGTATGAATGGGCAACCTGGGGTTCTCACGTAGTTTTGTCTGACCTGCACATCCAGGGACAATAGTATTAAATATTCCAACTCTGTTAAATCTGTTAAAAGAAAGATAACACAAAGAAGTGTTAAAAGAAAGATATTACTTACAAAAAAAGAACACCTACTAGACATTATCAAGCAGAGGTATTTCACTGGTAGGCATCAGCTTTTATAATCTGTCTGGCATTGAATTCAGAAGGAAAACACTGGACTATTAGAGCCACAGAGACTGCCTGTGGCTGAAGCATGTCAATAGGAAGAATCATCTTTTGAAACATAAAATAAAGGAGACTAGTAGGAATGCAGAGGATTTGAAAAGGCCAGGAGACAATATTGAGTAAAAAAACCAAGAATGGAGAAAAGCAAACATAGGACAGCGGAAAAACACTTCCCAGAAGTGGAAGGTACTTCCCAGAAGCACTGGAAAGTCCTGGAACCACTGAGACTTGCAAAGTTGAGTCCCTCCAAACTTCTCAACCATAGGATGCTATGATCTCACATGGTAGGACTTGAACCGGTTTCAATAGCAAAACTTAAATTGTAATCTGGTAGGACCAGGATTTACTCACATTTATCCCTACAGTTTGAAGAGAAAGGGGTTTTTTTGGGTAAAACATTACACAGATGATTTTGTGTTACCATCTAGTCTGTCATTTACAAATAGTTTCACAGGAACTTTGGAGGAAGATACTATGGGTTCAGTATTTATAGCCTGCAAAGGACAAAGAAGCAAACTCCTAACATACTCACTTATTTTTCTTCCTAATTTTATCATGGATAGACTTTAGTTGTACTGCCAGTACTGACTAGACTTCTACCAAGAGATGATTGAATTCCTCAAAGCACCCTCAAGCTCCTGTCTGGACCAAGCCTTTATAGATATTCCCTGCAGACTAAAATTAAAAAATTTGGCATCTGTTTCTTGACAGCAACAGTTTTCAATGTAGTTCACAGGAAAAAGAAGCTAAACAACAATCTCCATACTGCTTAACAGAATATCTCACCTCGTCATCCATGTGTTCTGGAGAGCTGAAAATTTTCACTGTCATACCAAGGGCACAGCCTAAATCTTACAAGGTCTCTTTATCTGTGCCAGCTGGTGCTGCAGGAGCACCACTCACTGCTAGGTGGAGAGCCTGGGTTGGGGTAATACAGCACCTTAACATATGAAAAGGGATTGTTCACATTGCAATGAACTTCTACAACATCAGGAGCATTTTTGTAACTCTTATGTTTCATGGATAATTTATTCCAAGTCCACTTTTTCATTATAATTTAATGTCCTAAACCACAAATATATCTCTTCCATATTAATCTAAAATCATGGTACTACATGTACTACTAGGAAAATGCTTATTTTAGAAAAGCAAACTAACTACAACATTTTTTATCAAGAAGGAAGATCCTATCAGTGATCACGTAGGACAGGAAACAGGAGGCTGTAGTTGCTGCTTTGCCTATTTCAAAAACTTGAGCCCCAGAATTTGGTCTCCCAGTTGAGGGTTGTAAGCAGTAAGCAAACAATGATGCCTGAGTGTATCTTTTTGGATCACTTGTTTTAACAAGAAATTCCATATTGGAGCCAAAACATGCCCTGAAGAAAAAAAGTTTCACTGTAGGTGATGTGAAAAAAACAAACAAACCGGTGTAGACTTTCACAAATGAACAAAAAAACTTTGCTGAAAACTCATGATTAAGCTTGGCAAAGATCTGCTCATCATACTTTTCCCTTCAGACTAGAAAATGAATGTATAGATATAGCTTAAGTTATGCAAAAAATATTTCAGTTATGTAAATATAGTGGCCATTAAAATCATACCATTTCTGAAGTACACACACCTACGTGCACATACCTTCTCAAATATGTTGTGTCTTGATAACCTCATAATATACATATGAGGTAAGAAAGAACTCTGAACTTGTTAAGAAGCATTTAACTTTTTATTCACTGAAATAGATAAACCAGGCCCTGTTATTTGTAGCAGTCATTATCTGTCAGTCAAAGATGTAATAACTTGACAAGGGGTATTTCCCAAGTACTCATAAAAGTACTGAAACCAAGCATCACAAATGTTGGCAAAGCAGGGTTTCTGGACATCATCCCATCTCTGACACACTTGTGACAGCCAAGCAAAAGCTCTGGAACTGGAGACCTAAGAGTCATCAAAGAGTCATGGTGCCAGGTAGGAGCTATTCAGGTGGTACAAATGCCACCCATCACAAAGCTGCAGCTGTCATCAGCAGGTCTCACACCTCATTCCTAGACACTCATGACTAATAATTACTACAGTCTGTTATAAAGGATTAGATGCACCTCGAGGCATTTGTGCTTTTATACAGATGCAAGTGTAATAGAAGGTAATTTTAATAGAGCTACTGCAGCAGAACACAAGGCCTCTCCATACAAACAATGCACTCTTTGTAAGGGAACTGACCTTACTTTGACCACAATGAGTTTCATTTTACTCCTCAAGCCTTGTTCCTTCTTATCTGAATGCCACCTTAAAAGGCCATTTTATTTCTGAGGCTCAGGGGGAAAATGAGAATTCTTTCCTATTTCAATTCCAATCCGGTGAAACACTTTGTTCATTCAAACCAACAGCATTAGTTTCACCTGAAGTTAACATAAACACTTTGGTTTAAATAAACATTCAAAATTCCAGTTGTCTGCACTTATACAAGGTCACCACAGGAAAAGGAGATGCTCTGGAGATGCACATGCCTCTGAAAGGAGGGCAAAACACACTGTGAATTACTGAAGGCAGAAGAAACTGTGGATGCAAAATCTGGCAGATTCAAACATGCACCTTCCAGGCTTGAAGGCTTGCTGACACATCTCTGCCATGAACATCTTTGGTGCAATTGGCCATGACTTTTACATGATCACCCGAGGAAAGATCTCTGAGCAGGATGGCAATGAGGAGCATCCAGCTCAGCGACCTGAAAAGATTCATGTGACCCTCTAAAACCAGATGGCTTCCAGTACTGTCTACCATTATTACTACTAGAAATCAGTTCTGCCTACATCATGAACTAATTCACCATAAAAACTGGCTTGTAAGTGAACATTTTTTTTATATTCAACATGAGATGCCAGAAGAAATCCTGGTTTAAGCAGAAATCTGAACCATCTCCAAAACAACAAGAATCCAGGTGAGGACAAATGCTGCAGATGGTCAGCTAAGCAGGGTAGGAGGAATGGATGGATAAGAAGTTGTACATGAAATAGAACTGAAAATTCTGTGGTTATAATCTCCAGAGAGATATGTACCAGACTTTGCCAAATTGTACTAATTGTACAAGAACATTTATTGGTAAACTAAAAACAGCCCTTAGGAAAGGTCATTTCAAAAATAGACAAAGCAATAAGGGGATGACAACAAAATACAAGTGACTATACAGAGTTATGCAATACAAAGTGACCATGGAATTATTCAGGTTTCATATTAATGGGGGGAAAACCCCAATCTCAGCTACTGCATGCAATTCTAAAGAGAAAAATATAAAAATACATAGAAATATCAGTAGAAAGATATAATGCCTTTCCTCTTACAGGGAAAATTTAGACATTTCTGTCAGATGTTCACGACCCCTTTAAAGTCTCTTTCCTATTTTGTATTTCCCTTCAGCAGATATTCTGTGTTGGAAAACAAAACCAAAACTACTGAAAGTTTTCACAAAGAGAAAGACTACTCACAGCAAGAGATATTCAGGAGAAGTTTAAGGTAAAAAAGGGTAAAGCAAAAAATCAAATGGCACGAGGTAAGCTACTGAAATGGGACTAAAATGAAACATAGATGTAAACTGCTTGGTTTGACACAAACAAACCCAATAGTTTTGGCTTCTTTACACAAATATACAGATGTAATATTTGTATACATACTGAATGTTTACTTTGTTCTCAGCACACTGTTGTGGCAGTATCTTCACTTTTAGCTTTTGTCTCAGTTCAGAACAATCCCACAGAGCCCCAGTAATTAAGATGTGATAAAAATGCCCATGAGGTAGCAGAAACTGAAGAAAAAGTCATATTTCTTTTTTCAGTAGGTGCACTGAAAGTATTGTTGAGTATGTTATAGTAATATAATAGTAACAAATAATAATAATATATAATAATATATTATAATATGTATTTTATATAATATATAAAATAATACATTAAATATATAATAGTAATATATTAATATGTTTAACATTTATTATGCAAACTGTATGACTATTTTCACACTGTATTTATTTTCTCTGAATCTAACAAAAAGGAGGTATCCATACCTGTTTCTTGTGGCAATCCTTCAGGGCTGTTGCCAAGCTCTCTTTCAGCCTACTGGATGACATTTCTGCATACAAAACCCATCAGGTTTGCAAAGCACTAAGTTCAACCTGGGCTGGGTGGTCAAAAACTCACTGTTCTCTCTGTCTCTCTTCACAGGCCAGGATGGCTTCCATGGAGCAGAGATGAACTGCATTGTGTATAGTTTCCTCAAAGCACAGCAACCAAGACTTCAGCTTTTGCAGAAAAAAAAATCCCCAACCATGCATAAATTTATGCACATAATATAAATGGTATATTTTGTACTAAAAATAAAGGAAGACCATCTCACTAATCTTCCAAAGGATTTTCTTTACGTCAGCACTTTTTACAAACTTGAAATGAGAGTGGATTTTCCCTCCATTTTCTCTGTCATTGTGCTTTCAGTAGGATTTAGATGAGATATCAGATGCTGGGTTTTTTTACATATCCACTTGACTTAAACACAGACATACTGTCTTAGAGCTACAAACATGAAAGTCGGGAATTTTTGTGTCCACAGCCCAGGCAGTAAAGCACAGACAATACAGTATTTTTTTGTCTCCATGAGCTCAAACATAGCTGTATCTTGGAGCAACTACCTCCAAGAGGCAAGCTGCATACACTTGTGCATTCAGTCTGGGGCCTCCCTGCTGCGACAATCAATCATTAGAACCACAAGCAACATTGATTTTATGCAATGTGAATGCATTCAGCACTGTTCTGAGAACAAAAAGTTATTGTCTCAGAAGTTGCTGATCTGTTCTCCCTGAACTACCACTATCCAGTTAGCACACATCCTGGCTGGCCAGCTGGCAAAGATGAGGCTCAGGACCAGCTGAAACCCCATTCAGCTGATAGGGGATGTGTGAGAGCGCTGGAGGTTTGGAGAGGTGTGTGCTAAAGCATAAGGCAGAGGGGACCTGAAACTATAACAGAAGGCAAAGCAAAAAAAGCAGAAGAGAGAAAGTATGAAAAATGCAACATTCAACCATAGTCTTGA
Organism: Cyanistes caeruleus; assembly: GCF_971803275.1. Classification (NCBI taxonomy): domain Eukaryota; kingdom Metazoa; phylum Chordata; class Aves; order Passeriformes; family Paridae; genus Cyanistes; species Cyanistes caeruleus. Next base: position 121,467,090 of record NC_141701.1, read on the forward strand.
TCAGTAGTACTGTGACTTTTAATACTTGTTTTTCCATTTTCATTACTTCCAAACAGTACTCTCTACACTTCTTCTGAAAAACATTTTATGTACAAGAGGAAGACAGAAAATGTATTAAATTATTAGTAAATTACAGAGTACTGGGTAACAAAGTGTTCTGGGTTTATTATTATTTCTTATTTTTTCCAAATTTATATAATTAAAAGTAGCATTTCACACAATTGAAAGGATCTATTTAATCTACATCCCAAATAGGGCAAAATTTATCAAGGAGACTTCACATAACACATGTGATCATTAGGTCTGCATATGTCATGGAACAGAATATGCTTCTTTTCTGTGCTGTATATCCCATGGGCAACATTTATATACTCCTCTGTATTCTCTTAAAATTTAAGATCAGTAACATTGTCAGAAAGTTTGGTAAGATGACAGGCTATTTGCATCCAAAAATACCAGATGTATAAGGAAACCATTTACATAAGATTTGTGTCAATCACACTAATCACGCCTCTGTTAAAGTGGATGACTCTCTGACTGTTGCATGATTACTACACACAAGGTTTTTATGGGGAAAAGCTGGGCCAAAATGATAAATCAGTGAATGGAGTTAATTACACTTCTGTCAGTTGTCAGAAGAGTCTAAAGGACAATGCTCAATATAAAACTGAGGAGTCTTGAAATTGTTATTATTTATGGCTAATGCTTATTTTACAAATTGCCTGTTAAGGTCTAAATGCCTTTTGTAGCCACACATCTCTCCAAAGACCATGGAATTTGAAAATCACTGTCTGCGCACCTGTGTGCTCTTTTGCCTGACACCTAAAACAGAAGATTTGTTTGCTTGCCTTATGTGTGGATGAAACAAATCCCTGAGATTTAGTTAGGTGAAGAATCTATGAGGGCCTACCATGTTTGAAAAGGCTCCATGTTCAAGTCTTCATCATCTCTGAAAATATCAGTTCTTCTGTTACAACTCACAGTCCTCCAAAAAAAAGGTTTTGCCTGAGGCACACTAAAAACAGCACTCAGAGAATTGATGGCCGTGGCTGGAGAGCAACCAAGGCCAGAAGTATCATCTGGCATGTAGATAACACAGTATGAAGCTTCTGAAATACATCAAAGTGCCTGTGTTTTTACACAGACTGGTGTCACAAAACCTAGCAGATCATTGTTCAAGAGAGGAACACAGAAGGATAGCTACAAAAACATGCCTCATGCAAGGGTCAGCAGCTCAGTCAGTAACAGCTACCAGACACCATAGATCTTTCAGTCTTACTTATCATCACTATGCATTGCTTGCCTGGAATTCTAGAAGAAGAAGAATAGACTTGATGATCTCATTGACCTTTTCCATTTCTAACTCCTGCAAACCTACAACCCAAAAACCCAAATAAATGCAACTTCCACGTGGCTAAATTTCCAGCAAGGACAGATTGGGATTTGTAACATCTCTCATCTCTTCTTGCTGAACACCTTGTACTTGTCTTAGCTGGAGGGAAAAAGTATTTACTACCTTCCTTAGGCAAAATGTTTCTATTTTCAAAGTAAATTAGAAATTTGCTCAGAACAAAGGTGCAGTTCAATGATATTATCAGCTCACAAGGTTAGCTGGAAAACTTCCCTTTCTGTAGAGAAAATTGAGTACATTAATACACAAAGAGTCTCAGCTGTTCTGGCTGTGTTCCTCTTCAAAGGATGCCTAGCAAGTCTGCTGAAAAAACAAGATAGAAGAGGGGGAAAAGTATGCCCTTGCTTTCTAAGTATACTGACAAAGCTTTTTCACAAAGAGAGACAGATTTTAATGACACATGCCTTAAATAATCTTAAAGCCTGGAATTCCCTCTCAGTTAAGGTAAAAATCAGAACAAACATTAAAACAGAACAATAGAATCCACTATTGATTTAAAATGATAACGATGAACACAGCTGTAAGGATCAGAGATGCTGGCAAGCCTTTCACATTTCCTTTCCACAAAACAGAAGGGAACAATTTCATTCAGACCAAGGAAACCAAGGGAATGGAATTGTGCCAGGAAAGTCTCCCAAAAGGTGAGTCTGGCCAGGGGAAACACCTCTTCAACCTTCCAAAGAATCCAGCCTTAGGAAATAAAGGATGAGAAAAAAGCTTTCTAACTCAACAGCGCAGTTATGTGCAGTTAAATTTAAAAAGAAAACCACCAAAGCAACAAATGAAAAAACAGATAAGAATTAGTTCAGTGGGTGAGCAAAGAAAACACTTTTACAAAAGATACACATATTTTTGATGTACAAAGAGTTAAAAATATGAAAACACATGTTAGTATTGAAAATAAAAGGTATTCAGATTCAAAATATTCAATTATATGCCTATCAGGAAAGAAAAAGAAGCCATATTTATTTATGCTTGACTGATGCACTCCAGCTATTAGCTTTGTATCTCTCAGAACAAAAGTGACATCTCAAGAAACGGGTTTGTGTTGGGTTCTTTTTAACTTCCTATTGCAACATTTTCCTGAAAGAAGTAATAGACTGTGACTCCAAACACGGCTGCTTCTTAAGGGAAAGCTTCCCTCTTCTAAAGGTGGGAAGTTCAAATCATTCCTTCAAGTGTGTGGACGGACTTTGGTTGCACAAATCCACTACCTCCTGTTGCAAGAGTGAAAGAAGGACTCCCAGCTCCCAGAGTGTGGATAGGGAGAAAGTGAATTTGATCCAAACAGAACATCTTTTTAAGACCTTTGACAATTTTGACATCATGCCATCCCTAAATAATGAACCAATGCCTCAAGTTTAACTGGTCATGTAAAAAGCAGTAGAAATCCAGTATGTCAAATAGAAACAAATGACAAAAATATCTTCAGAACATCTCACAGCTGTACAAAAAGGAAACAATCTGACAGCTCTCATTTCCTGCTTGCTGCAGAACTACATTTTAGAGCAGTTTGTAATCATACTGGAAATTTTACCTCTGCTGCAGAGCTTCAAAGCTTTCATACACCTTCGGTTTTCTTACAGCTTCCATCACATTTTCTTTATTTGTTATGTCAGTCACCAAATGCTGTACAGAAAGAAAGGGAGCTATTTCAACTCTCAAATTTATTTTTTCTACTTCATATGGTTTACTGAACTGGAAAAACAAGGAAAAACATGGGGAAAAAGAATACATGGGAATAAAGAATATGCCTAATCACTTTGTTTTAAGTTCTATTTCTTAGATGGGGAAAAAATAATTAAAGCCACAAACACCTATTTTGACAGTGTTTAGACTGAATATGAAGAAAAAGTAATATTAATGGAGAGAACTGCAAATATCACTGATGATACCAAAAAAACTCTTGAAGAGAAAAATGACAGATTTTAGCAGGATGATTAATTTAGAGTATTTCTGCTCATGCAAGCTCAATGCCTTTTCCAATATGCACCATGAAGAAACTTATGCATGTTAAACACCACAAATCATTTAATTGCTCTTAGCAAGGTTCACAAGTTGTACAAAAAATACACTTTTTTTGGCATACAGTGAGACATGTTGCTGTCAATATTTCTAAATTGCAGATTTAAACAATTAGAAATATATTTGAAATTTCAAAGCTCCCTGTAGAACATTATCCTATATCAGATTTTCAGAATTGCACACGATGAGAACTTTCCCTGGCATCTGTGGATTGAATTACAGGTGTATTGGCAACACAAAATTATCATCTTTACTATGCAAGGGATCAGCGACTTTTTTTTGGTCAGAGTGAGCAATTAAGGCACAATTCTTTGTGTCAGTTCAAGTGTTTATGTTGATTGTTGTAGTTACCTTTAGACATTAATAAATAACAGACCAGAAACTTGTATTTCAACCACCACTTTCCTAAACGATATGGAGCTTGATGAAAAGATTTCCTCACCTCAGCAGTATTGTATCTCTATGTGCCTCCAGGAGGTTAAAAAGCTAACAAAGAGTAAATACAAGAAGATATTAAAGACATGTGAAAGAATGACCTGCAGATCTTTGTCTCAAATTGTGACACCAGCAACTCCCTACAGGCCCATGTAAAAGGAAAACAAGGCAGATAATTACTTTGATGAAGATACCACATGTGTTGAAGTTCCATCCAAATAGAAATGACAGAATCTGCCGTGTTTTATTTACTTTTCCAGCCTTTCACTTGTTCAATGAAATGTTCCACATATTTACTTTTCAGAATCACTTGCATCTGAAACTAGAAAAACAAAACAAACAAAAAAAAAAAAAGCCAGAAAAAACTGCACTAATCAAAATAGTTTATCAAACAGAGGAACTAAAGCTAACAAGAGCCTAAACAAATTCTCCTGTAATTGTTATTCTTGTATATCATAAGAGAAGACATCTTTCAACACTGAAAATGGACAGCATGTTATTAAAGGATTTTTTTTTTAAGTTGAAGGAATTAAAAACTTAGAAAGCTGTTATTTTTTTTAACTCCTACAAGGAGACAGGAATGTAAAATTGTTACACAGTGTACATGTAAATTTCCAGTATTAACATCTGGAGAAAATATAAATCTGCAATCAAGATTTAGGAAAAAAGTTTTAACTTGCCAATTACATCAGGGGAGTGAATAATATTGATACAATAACAATATTTCTAACAATTAAATTCTTATTTGATTGTTACCTAAAGTTTCAAGCAGCTGTTCATTGGACTTTAATAGAGGAATTTCTATTCTTTTCTGCTCTTGGTAAGAAAATTCCATGGCAGTCCATGTTTGGCAGATTTCTTCCAAAATCTGGAAATAATAAGAGTAATAATAATGTCTGTCTCTATATATAGATCACATTTCATATTTGGAATTGAGGAATTTAATTAAATTACATATAATTCACAGTGATGGTAAACTACACCACAGAAAATAAGTTCATTTTGTGAGGCTGTGAATTTTGATACCTAGGAAAGTCTCATGAAAATATTCAGTTCTATGATTAATTTCTTGCAACAAGATCTAAACCAACAGTTTGTTATATATTATTACTATTCTGCAAAACCAGAAGGAAAATAAAAGTACACCTCCCACCTTCTCAGTGCTCAAGTCATGCACAGCATCGACAGCTACACTTTGGACTTCATCTTCTCCCTTTACAAAACTGGAGCCCCAGAAGGCCTGAGAAGGTCTTCTGCTATTAAAAGCCTGACCTGTAGAGAAAAGACACAGCAGGGAGCAAATTAAATGAATGAAAAAGTCTGACATAAGTATATAACAAAGTATTCAAATGGCATCTAAGTAAAAAACACAATTAAATGAGTTATATTTACTCTAGATGCCAGATACACTTTCAGATCTTCCACCAAAGTGTGGAATTAATCAGCCTAGCAGAAATACTTATTGATGTTATAGGTTTGGTTTTCTGGTGGTTTTTCCCATTTTTTCTTTTACTCTGATGTTTTGTACTTTTTAACACTGAAGGTAAGTTTACTTGCACAGCTGCCATTGAAGCTGATGTAAGATACTCAGTATTTGAAAACTGGAAACCTTGGGGAGTGATGGGGATATTTGCAGTATTTTGTTGCTACTTGGTAAGATTAATTAAATTCAATTTAAAAAAAAAAAAACTTTAAAATTTTTATCTATGATTTGAAAAAAATGACAATTGATTATTTTTTCATTTTGTTAAAAAAAAAATCACAATTTTTTGCTAATCCTGTTTAGGAGCTTCCTGCATTAAAAATAAGTTTAAATGTGTTTTTATTAAAACTGTGTGGTATAAATCATTGGTCTATTGAAGAAAAACAGAAAAATTCTGTTATGCTCTCTTCTACACTTTCAGCTTCACAGTTTTTTCATTTTAAAAATGAAAAAAAAAAATATGGAAATTTGTCTTCAACTTTTTTTTTTTTTTTCAAAATGGTTTAAAATAGTTTTATTCAAATTTTTAAAACCAACAACTGCTCCATGTTACAGCCTATGTACCAAAACCACAGGAATCTTTTTGAACTGGGTAAGTAGAGTTAACACTTTTGAAGCAATTTAGGAGAAGACATCTACGATGAAGTCTGATTTTTCTTTTAGAAGACTAACAAATGGGCATGCAATTATTTGTTTCTGAATGAAACAAATGTGTAAACAAGAAGAAACTTTATATCTGTTAAGTTCAAGACTTCCTATTCAACCACTGTACTGTCTGTGAGGCACAGTTGTAGTGTCCTGAAAATAGCCTGGGGAGTGAAACTTTGTTGTTATTTTTACTTCATACTTCTCTCTTCCCATTGGAATTCTCTTCTGTAGGGCTACTGTCAACAAAACAGTGAAATACATCAGGCAAAAGAAGTGCCCTCCCTTTAGAAATGAGCACCTTCCCTGCAGCTCCCAACCCTCTGGAGCTACATTTATGAGCAGAGCAGATGAACCTCTGCAAATTCCACCTGTAAAAGAGATTGTTGTCTGGAGGGGTCTGTCCTAAACCCCCACCCTCTTTTTTTTTATTTCCCACGCTGCCCCGACTCAGAGAATCATGATTTTACATATAACTCCACAGGGGCTGGAAACGCATTCAGAAAAATAAAGTTTTAAAGGAAAGCCCCCAAAACAAAGCATGTTCCAGAACATGCAGCTTGGACATGAGTAATAAACCCACCAAAGCATCCAAGTGGGTGGGAAGAGTGAGGAAGGGGTGGCACTGAGACAGATAAATTGCAGAAATAGGCGGCTGTGGAACCTGCCTTGGCAAACCTTCTGAGCTGCACATCCATCTGTTCCACATTAATCTCTCTCCACTGGGTTTTAGTCCAATCATCAATGCTGCTCTGAAACAGAAAGTACAGATAAAAGCATCAACAACATTTGGTAAAGACAACCTTCTGCTACAAAACAGATAAATGGATGCAGGGGAAAGCCCATCCTACAGCAATAGCTCACCGGCCTTAATTTTTTCCTACACCACCATTACTTAGAAAGCACACATAATAATCTGTCTTCTCTAAACTCAACTCAAAGACCAAGCATTTTAACAGTTTTCTGTTTCAGTATCTGATAAAAACATGCATGCACAACTTACTTTTGCTATTAAACACACATCTATATCCACAAGTAACTCCTGAGAGATTTTGGGAAGATGCCCTGCAACTCCTCCTGGGGGAGCTACAAACAAAATTACAGAAAGAAGATCTAGCACATGTATTTTTAACCTTGCCTGTGAAAGGCAGCATCTTGAGGGAAATGGAACTTTGCAAAACTGATTCCCCACACAGGTCTGTACACTGACTTGTCTGGACACTTGCTTCTATATTTGTAGAGCTTTCTAATGTACAGTCCTGAGTTCTGAATTAGATTTACGGAGTTCTGAATTTTTACTCAGTCATTTTAATTAATCAAGCAAGTTCTGGGTATTAAGAAAGCTCTAAAGTAAACTACAAAGTTTGTTTTGCTTTGGGATTATCTTGAAATTGGTTGACTTGGGAACAGAGATATTTTTACTCTGGCTATCCTAAAACATAGCAACTATTATTTCAAAAACAAAAGGAATAGTAACATCTTCAGTATTTAATTTTTTAAAAAATATATAGCACTTCTAGGATCAAATTAAAAATATAACATTCAAATATATTCCAAATTTATAGTTAATTTTAAGAAAAATCTTATATTAATGTAAGCATGAGTATCCCACACTTTCTTGAGCAGCTGCACTTCTTTCCAACATTGTTTCATGTGCTTGTAGCCTGGAATAGATACTTCAAATAGTTCTGTAGATAGATTCCTCTATTAGAAACATTTCTTTTTCCAGCATCTCAAGCTCTTGATTTGCCTGGAAGAGGGAAGGGAAGGAACACTGCAAGTACAGTTGTAGGATATATTGAGCTTACTTAACCTGTCACTGTAATCTGTAGATCCTGCATACATGATTCAAGATAAGAAAAGCTGAGAGAATTGTATCAAGGAGGCTACAAACCTGCATTTGCATTGCCTCTGAAAGCACCCAAAAGCATACAAAGGGCCCAGTATTGAAACCACAAAAGAGAAGCTGCATAGAAAGAAGTTAATTTATATTCTTGTGTTCTTTAATTTATTAAACCACTTCTTCTTAAAGTTGTATAAATTTTAACAAAGTCCCCCCATGATGTTTTAAGAAAGAACCACTTAATAGCCTGCTTTAGGCTACTCTTCTCAAGAGCACATTATGATGACTGTGTAAAGGAACATGAAAGTATTCTGAATTTTTTAATTTTTTTTTTCATAGGCACTTGCAACACTGGAAGAGAAACAAGAAACCTGATTTTGGTGGCACTAGAATTATACCAGCATCTTGAAGAAAAAAAAAAATAAAATCACCAAACCAATAAACAACAAACTCCCCCAAAACAGCAGTAAAACAAAAAACCCTCCAAAAAATCCCAGTGGAAAAAAAACCTAACAAAAACCTAGAAGACCCAATTCACAAATATTTAATGTGTACATAGAAATATCATTAACTTTTGTACTGAAACATTACAAGCAAGTATCTTTTTTCTGAGAACACTCATAACCTTATTGAGATGAGCGTATGGATTTTCCACATCAAAATGAAAGGGACCTTCCATTTTGAATCCTTCTCTTCCATCTGCTTATATGTGAAGAACAGGTAATGTCAGTTGTCACTGACTTTGTTCTTATTAAGAAAACCAGAAATAAAAAGGACTGATTCCAGAATTCAACATACATCAAGAAAGTGCATTTTCTTCTGATTAACTGCTGTGTCAGATGCCTGAAGAGGAATTACTTTGTGCCATACTGACAGAGCTGTAGTCTCAATGACATTCCATTCTTTGGACAGTTCCTATTTAACAGAGTTCCTACTTACTTTCTTTAAACAAAAAATATCACACATGGTAGAACTATATCAGTAAAATCTGTTTATTAACAGTGAGAATACTCAAGCATCTACTTACAAATAAAAAATCATAGTGAATAAATTATTGAGCTCAAACTGTACTCTATGTCATAGTTTCTACTAGGATTTTTGTCCTAAAACATAATATAATTAAAATAATTATTTTTTATGGATCATTGGTAATTATAAATTAGTTGAACTTAATAAACTCAAGTTATTTTATGTATAATCACATAAAACTTCATTTTAATTAAGCTGGGAATCTTCCACAAAGTAAAACAATTCTACACCTGCTGCTTTAACACACTTTCAAATATGTAAAGATGACCTGGAAATGGCTTTCTCATTCCACAAATCTCCCCAAGAAAAAAACATCCAGTAAACAATGTGAAAAAAAAAATTCCATCAGGATGGGAAAGATACCTTGATGGGGAGTTTATGTCTGTATCAAAAGTACAAGAAAGGGAGGCCTGAATGTCAGTCACTTCAGAGTAACTAGAAAACCAGCTAAATGTACACACCAAAAATCCTACTAAAACACTAGACCAGATGGGCACGGAAATAGAAATTCCACCATGCACTGGAAAACTCACTGATTCTGGAGAGAAGTTCTAATTATTTGACTAAAAACATTGGTTTAACTTTCACCTAACTCTGTTTAACAGAATTTACAGTTCAGTGCATATCTTGAAACAGACCAAACAAAATTTCTCATATGCAGATGCTGCTCTTAAACAATGTTTTAATCAGTTCTTCTTTTAGTGTCAGTAGGAAACCCTACAGCTGTTGTGCCTTTCCATCTGTTCTTCTAACCAGATTTTCTCAATTCAGGGAATTCCACCAAATTACATTTGCCACTCACAAAAATTGTAACTGGGATGGGTGTGTGGCCGAATATATAGGGAAAAAGGTGGCTGGGGATGTCTGTAAGACAGCACCACCTGACAGCCATCAAATTCTACCTTTTGAATCTGTATTTGAACAGTCCCAAACTGCTGTTACCTGTGATATGGAAGGCAAAGTATAACACAGTCACTGGAGTTTCTATATGGGTCTGGAAGGAGGTTGATGAAAGTGAACACAATTTGGTCATTATTAAGAAAAATTCAAAAAGTGACCATGGGCCCCATTACAACAAAAGACAACATCTTTTTTTTAAACTGATTTTCCATCAATTATATAAAACAAGTCTTTAAAGAACAAAAGAAAAGATACACACACCTCACACATCCCACAGTCAGGAAGATTTGTATAACTGCTCCTTTTCTAACAGATACCTAAAGCAGAATCTGGAATGTTGGGTTGGTTCAACATCAGCAAATATTTCACCTCTCTCAATAGAGGAATAGCCTCTCTCTAAAAGGATGGAAGAAAGAGTTCATCTTGCATTTATCCTTTCAGAAGCTTCAATAAAAAGATGTTTTGTTTACTTTTTATTTAACCTCAGATACAAAGGCATTAAAATACCATTTTAATGACTGGAGTACAAGGAAGTATACAGGAGACACCATTTAATTAGCATTCAGCAATCTAGTAGTAAGGATTTAAGGGCTTTTTGAAGTTTGAAAAGTTAAAAGAACCATTGCATTTTAGAGGGTAAGAGATAACTCTTACCATCACATTCCTGCACGTGTCTCTGGGGAAACCATTTACTACAGTAATGGCTTTCTTCTCTGTTTGAGGAAAGAACTCTTCCCTGAGCAGGTAGAGGGCAACTAGATTTCCAGACTGGAAAAAAAAAAGACAACAAGCCTGATGGGGAGCAGCTGAGGGAGCTGGGCTTGTGCAGCCTGGAGAAAAGGAGGCTCAGGAGACCTTATGATCTCTCCAGTGCCTGAAAGGAGGAGGTCAGTCTTCTCTTCCAGGTGACAAGTGACAGAACAAGAGAGAGTGGCCTCAGGTTGTGCTAGGGGAGGTTTAGATTGGATATTAGGAAATTTCTTCACTGAGAGAGGGCTGTCAAGTATCAGAACACGCTGTTCAGGGAAGTGGTAGATCACCATCCCTGGAATATTTAAAAGGCACATAGATGTGGCACTTAGGGATGTGGTTTAATGTTGGACTTGGAAGTGCTGGATTTAAGGCTGTATTTGATGATGTTAGGGGTCTTTTCCAACCTGAATTTTTGCATGATTCTATAAAAATATGCAAGGATGCTAATAAGATGCTAAGATTCATTCATGCCCTAGAAGATTATTGTCATTTTTTGACTGTGAAATCAAAGACAGACATCAGAAAAACATTTAGTTACTGTTCTGAGTACACACCTCAGGATCAAAATTCACCATCAGGAGTCAGTTTTGAGGATTGCAGCTAATTAGTTTGGTTTGAGTTAAACTGACAAGTTTAATCCACCTGAACGTTCCATTTACTGTAGGTTTAATTCTTCATACTGGTCAAGAGATTTCAACTTCTCCACATATTTCTGAGAAATAAAGGTATTTTCTGGAATTTCTAAAAAATGTACAAAGCAAAAACACACACCAAATCAGTTTTGTTTTCTTTTACTGATAGCACCTCATGAACAGTTTATGGTTAAAGTTTTAGTTTTCCCCTCATTGCATGCTATTATATATGTCAGTTTTCAGTGCTGGAATCATTATTACTCAATAATTTAATTTAATAATTTAATTTATGTGTATCTAAAGCTCTCACAGGAGCTTCCATCCTTCGAACTCCCACCTGAATGTATGTTTGCTTAGGATCAGGACAAGAGGAAGAGACAGAGCACAATTTTCAAATAACCTGGATGTCTAGGTCCCCCATGAGTATCTTTGACAACCTTGTCCCCATAGAACACTAAAACTCTTTATGGACTCCTGGTCCTTCTGAAAAGTAGAACCAAAATTTCTTTACTTGTTCCTTCAGTTCTTTAGAACATTTAAGCTTTCCCAAAGTAGCCAGTGTATTTTTGTTAATGATTTAATTATAACATCCTCCTCATCCCCCCACTTATTAGACTATAAGTTAAGGTATTATGAACCTGCAGGAAAATGCACTTTTATTTTTACATCGTTCAATACCTTTTTAATGTGTTCATCATGTTCATTTGCAGTTATCTAGTTCTTCACTAAACAACTGCAATGATATATTGCAATTTGAGGTAATTTTCTCCACAGGCAGGTTTTTTTTAAAAAGCTTCCAATATGGTTGAAAGCTTGAAATTAAAATAAAAAGAGAAAAAACCCAAACAGCAGAGAAAGCAGTAGAGTTCTCTTTCTGCAATACTCTCAACATGAAATTCCATCCAAAATATTTTTGAGGAACAGAGATCGGCACTGTACCAAGCTGCACTGCTGGTATGTGTCATGTGCTTACCAACAAACCACATATTTCTAAATATGCTCGAAACATGTCCCCAGCAGATGAATTCTAGAATGCTAAAGAATGGCAGATTAGCTCATATCCTGAAAAGTATGGAACTAGGCTTCCAGATCTAGACATATACCCCACACTCTTGATACTTTCTAAATCGCAGAATATTCTGAGCTGGGAAGGACACACAAGGATCGAATCAACTTCTTAAGTGAAATTCTATGCTGTACATTTCTAACTTGTTTGTTTTCTCCCCAGATATATTCTCTCTCATAAGTCACTGGGCTCTTCCTCCCGAGTCTTACTTGTAAGCTAAAGTTTTCTAGAGAAAAAAAAGCAGCACCTACACCTGTAAAAGCTAACCAAAACAGTGGCAAGCAGAAGTGATTTCTTTAAGTTGCCTTCCATTCTCATTGATATGTGTAAAATTAAGACAAGTTATCTGCCTTTTGAAAGAACAGATGTAATAATGTATGTATTATCTGAAATCAGAGAGAAAACAAATTTAGAAAGAGACAGGGTAAACATTAAACGCAAGACACTCATTTAATTGCTAATGATGCTAAAAGTGTCAATGTAAGGAAAATTAATTTATTCAAAATTGGTAGCTAAATATTCAATATTAATGCTTTATACCGACAACTAATTTACAAAACTCTGCCACAGTTTGACTGTAATAAAATGGCACCGAAATGTACATCTAAAAATTACTTCAAGAGTAATTAGTCCATATTCCTGCTCCAAGAAGAGGTTTCTGTACCTATGCAATTTGCAAAAGAGGTTTTTCTAGCTCTCCCTGGAAGATTTTTCAGTAATGAAGAGCCTGTCACCTCCTCTAGCAATCTGTTCTAGCAATTCATTATGCTTGGCATAAAGTGGTTTTCTCAGTCATCAGACTTGAGCCTTACACTTTAAATTAAGTTCAGTATGTTCTGGGTGTAGAGAATAGACTATTTCCTTCCTGTATGCAGAAATCCTTATTGTTCTTGAAGATTTATGCCTGTTCTCTCTCTTCTTCAGCCTCAATGACAGCCAACAGATCTTTTTCCTGAGCACAATACTCCACTAGGGGCTTCATCAAGACTGATAGAAATGTGAGATTGCACATCCTTGTGCCTTTCAGGACACTCATTTGAACATTTACATACTTACCTCTTTCTTCACAAGATGACTTCTCTTACTCATGTTGATGTATTACAACTCCTAAGTCATATTTTGAAGACCTGTTTCCAGCCATTTTTTTCCTATCTTAAGTTTTCATTATTCCTGTGTAAGAATAACGTGTGCTCCAGCTATCCAGGTTAACTCTGTGCTACACTGGATGGAGAACCTGGACACACCTGCCTTCCGTGCATTCTCCGTGTCTCATGCAGAAAAATGCAAAATACAGTATGTGTAGTGAGATGAAAATCTCCCTCTTTCTTAGAAGTGCATTTTAGATCTGGCTTTAACTATGGGTCAGCTTCTGAAAGGAACCTGCAGTCAGAACATCACCGAAGCAAGAACAGAATCATAGAACACAGTTTGATTCCCAGCTGCAATACATATGTCAGTATTTCAAAGCATTCAATTCACAAATAGCTTAACTAAAGCTGTAATTTAAGCAATGCACAAAACTATCTTCCTTAATAATAAATAAACAATTTCATGTATATGGGTACTGGCTTTGAGCAGAGATTCTAAACTAGAACAATCATGAAATCCCACACAAAACTTAGGCAACACGTCTGTTAGGATTCAATGTTTTGACTTTAATATCATTATAATCATCTTCAGACTCTTGTAATATTAAAAAATAAAACATAAAAAAAGAGAGAGAAAAGCATAAAATACATGTTTTTCCAATGGCAGAAAAGTCTGATGGATGGCATATGGTAGAGCTAAACACTTAGCTCACTTTTGTCACTGAGCACACTTCTGAGATTTTTTAGTTCTCTCTTAACCAATGAGCAATGGTCGATAGTGTTAACAGTGATACTTGTTTGGGTTGTTTTTTTTTTTAACAGAAACTGAGTTGGCAACTGAAACATTTGCTTAAAAATACAGATTGATTTTAAATATCAGTTTAAGACATAATGCAAGTGTAGCACTGCAAAATCAATACGTGTGTGTACTAGTGACACCTCTGTTTAAGAAGCATAGTGAGAGGGATAGCCTCCAATCTATATTGCTCCATACTTTTATACTGTTTCATCCTGTTAACCTTCCTGTTAAATAGAGATCTTCTCAGCAAGTTTTTACAAGGCCAAATTATACCTATGCATTTACATAAGAAGGTTATTATGCACATCAGACTTCAGCTACTCAAATACTTGAAGTCAACTCACTAAGTAAACAGTATCTTTTGACTCTGAATCATTGTTACATTTAATTAGGCTGTCTTAATCCATGGCTACCACATGTATCAGGCAACAGAACAGTCATTTTCTACAGCGCAGATGTACTCTATTAATACTCAAGGTAATTAACCATGTACACAGATGAGGACTTTAGGAAAAATAATAGCAGAGCAGAAAATAGAAGTGCATTTTAATGGAAGCTCATGTTGGCCGTAAAGGGAGAGCTCCAGCTTCTGCTTTTTTCCATTAGCAACACAGACAGCAACATGCAACACATACATGTAAAGATACATTGTTACTTTGCTAAATATGTTAAATGTTAATCAACCCTGAGAATATTTTTCTTTGCAGATTGCATCTCTTTTCTAGAGCAAGCCACTTGAAAAATAAATAAACAAGTAGAAGTATCAGTAGCCGAGGTGGACATTTAAATAAAACCCAGCATCTTTGAATAGGCATATCAAATTGACTTATTTAAGAATCTTCCTCCTTTCTAACTCCCTCCATCCCTCAACTAACATGGATTTTGTTTGTTTGAATTTTTTTTTGCATACACAGTACGAGACCGCTCATATATACACAAAACCCATGACAGGATGAACTACTGCGCTTCTCCAAGGCAAATAAAGGAATTTAGATATAGTTCTGAGACTAAATTAGAATATATTCACTTTAAAAATTTATATATTTAACTCATCAAGAATTGATTTAAAACAATTAGTCTGAGAAGCCCACATTTATGCCCTGAAAGCTAAGCATCCTTTGATCCTCTTTGGGATCAGACCCCCCAGCCCCCAGTCACACCACAAATCAGATCTTTGCTCTGTTCTGGTTTTTGGGAAATTCCATTCACATTTTAGCCAAACATATTCCTGCCTATCCAGAAGCATGTAAGGCTTGTTCCTGGAAATATGTGGACACTATTCATATATCATGCACTTAACAGCATGAACTCTGAAACTTCTGAGAAATAAATTAGCTGTAAGACGACAGCTATTGTTTGATAAAGCTCCTGATTAGAATTGTAAAACCCAAAGGCAAATAGTTTATGAAGAACCTGGAAAATAAATATTTCAGCGGTGACAGTAAAATGGGTGCAGTAATTGGTGCTTGCCATTTTACCTGTGCTTCTGCTGTCAGCACTAAGATTGCATACATGAGGAAGAGTGGCTCAAACTTGAAAACCAATACTCACTGACTGGGCTTTACCTGGCAATAAGCTGGCAAGTCAGCAAATTTACAGTGCAGAATGCTCATTCAGAACTGTGCTAGAAAGGCTGCTTTTGTCCTGAGTCAGTCAAGTCACTAAGGAAGCACCCATCACCTCAAAAATGGGTCCATTCAGACCCTCTTACAGTCTTCATCTAACCAAATGTGGTAATTGCTGCACTCTACCTAGCAGCTTACAACTGTTATTCAAGCATGTCACCAAATTCATGTTTATATGTTGGGTGTGCAGGGAATCCTCCAGAGGTAAGGGCAAGACCAGGTAAACTGCAACAGACATCAGAAGGGTGTCTTGAATCCCCATCTCCCACAGACAAGGCTGGTTCAGAGCATCCTGCTGCTTCAGAAGAAGAAAAGGTAGCAGTAGGTCACTGCTGCCATTCACTTCTCCTTTCTGAGGCAGCTCTGTGCAGGGATCAGCAGGAATTTGCTGTGACTCCTAAGGGATTTTATCAGGAGCAATGAAACTCAGAAGTACAGTAGAGTGAGTCCTGACCCTGAGACATAGAAAGCTTTGCCATGGATTTGAAAGCAGTAACAGGATTTTAGTCCAAAGGCATTAACAGCTTTATAAGGCTTCTGCATGAACTAAGTATGTGCCATTCATTTAGTTGAGATCTGGTGTATAACCATTCTTCTGGGTTTTTAATTACCCAGATTAAGATATATACTTAAATAAATAAATAAATAAATAAATAAAATAAAATCACTGTATGCACACAGAGAATATACTTCCTACCCCATCTAATGGAACAGTAAATCTCTATATTCTGCTAATAATTTTCTTGTAAGTATCATTAATATGTATTTTATCAAATTGCTTTTATTTGCTATTTTAACAACTTTAATATTTGTGTCTGTTTCCAAAAACTTGCCTGTTTATATAATACCTTACCAAAAAAAAAAAAAAAATGCATTCCTCACACATGTAGCAACCTCTCTCCTTAGCGCACTGCCAAAATTGCCACACTGCAGATCCAAGCCTGCAGAGACCAGCAAAGCTTATAGCCCACCTTCTTTCTAATGGTCTGCATCTGGGCAAACCCTGCAGCCTCGTGGGCACACAGGTGCCAGGAGCACAGGGAAATGGCAGGGGCACAGCTAGGAGAATCCCTTTCTGGATCAGGATAGTGAAGAAGAGGGTGATCCCAGGGCACCCATTACATCTGCACCTGGAGCTGGATGCACCTGGGCTTCACCAGCCCCCTCACTTCAAGTGGAATTTAATCAATATTACCCTGCTCCACAAAGCTGCAGGGTAAAAATAAAGGAGAAGAGGCAGAATTTGGCTGCCCTCCTGCCAGCTAAGTGCTCTAGCCAGCAGGAGGCAAAGCCAACTGCATACTATGGTATTTCTTCTTTATTTGAATTTGTGTTAGAAGGGGATGAAATCCCTCCAAAAACCTAATTTTCCAAGATCACAGATATTTATATCAATAAATTAACACCAAAATTTTTAAAAATAATAAAAAAAATTGTCTAAAAAAAATACAGTAATATTCTGTTTTTTCATGAAGACATTCCATGACTGGTGGTGAGCATAGTGTTAGGAATTATTAGAGCTTTTATTGCAAGATATTTCTACAAACCAACATTTTAAAAACATTCTCTATCTTCTGAGTAGAATTAACTGATTTTGTATCTGTACCAGAACTGCATGCAAATTGCATCCTAACACACAGGAAAAAAAGTTTACAGAACTGACAGTTCTGTATTTTATATGTGTAAAATTTAACCTTTTTTCTTTTTTAAAAAAATATTTGGGAAATTGTGCTGGGGAATTTTGTTTCACTTTATCCAAATTTATTTTATTCTCTAAAATTTAGTTTATCCGCTAAAAATCTTTGGCAAAAGCCATTTGAATGTGTCTCTACTAAATGTGACACTTCTAAAAAATTCACCTGATTAGGAAAATGCATCCAGAAATCTATCCTTAAGAAAATTAATTTTTGTTCTAAAGAACAAATAATAGACACTGTACCCAGCTGAGTTGGGAGTCTTTCTCATGCCCATCTAGTTCAATTCAGCAATATAACATTCCCAGTGTCACAACTCTAAGTTTACAGATACTTTTGAATAAACAAGGAAATCATAATATCCTGTGCACAGGGTGCAATGTTAACATAATACTGCAATCTAAAGGATTGTGTATTTTCTTTCTGAAGAGCTTTCCAGAAACTATTCAGTCATTCTGCTCTCTTTAACTATGCCCCTTGAGTCCACTAAAAAAAATGGTTTTTTCAGCTTTTGAAATTGCAACATAATAATGGAAATTTCCTCAATTAAATTAATAAAAGTTAATTAACCTCTACAAAAAAGTCAATGAAAAACCTATGTTTGAGATGGTTTTTGCCATTTGGCCTTTTCCCTTCTGGTTTGGCAGAATGAGAAGTTTGTGTTATCTTAAATAATTACTACGAAAGAAAAGGTAGAGGAGCAACAGATATTTCCAGCAAGGCTTCATCCTGATTGATTCACTTCCAGGATTAAAACACAAGTGGAAATGTCCCATAGAACACACACATTTAACTCCATTTCAATTTCAGCAGACTGAGTTTAAAAATTCCTAGTAGAAAAAGAGAAGCTCTCATAAATACGTACTTTCTTGTATAAACACATGATTTATTATAATAACAGAAAATGTTGCTATGAAAATTAAACTCAAATCTCTCCCAGAGGAATAAAATTGAACACACTTTAACCTCTTTTGTAACATGTGCCAAATTAATTTCTATGGTCTCTGATTTCACTCAAATTAAGTAATTTTTCTATGCCCCAAAGGGATAAAAATAACTTTTTCCTTGTATGTTTAGAGCTCAGCAACAGCTCTTCTCCTTAGCAGCAAAGCAGTCATGAGTTGCCCAGGCAGACCCCTGGTCACTGCAGACCCCTCCTCTCAACACTGTCATTACAGACTTCCCTCAGCCAAAGCACCTCAACCTGTCTTTCTGATGACAGACAGCCAAGATCCAACACATTCACCCCAAATCCCTCTCACAGATCACCCTGGTGGGCACTGTCAGACACTGTAAGACTGTATTTCTTACCCTCAGTGTTTTGAGAGTGGGATGGATCAGCACACTGCCTCAATAACTGCAGAGCTGAAGTACATAATTTTCCATTTCAGATCCCAAAAGGGAGCCCCACATTTCCTGGAAGGACATGGGTCCAGAAGAGGGCCACAAAGATGCTGAGAGGCATGGAGCAACTCTCCTCTGAGAAGAGGCTGTGAGAACTGGGATTGTTCAGGCTGGAGAAGGCCCTGAGGACACATTATTGCGAATTTCAGTGCTTAATGGGGACTTATAAGAAAGCTGGGGAGAAACTTTCCAGCAGGGCTTGTTGCTACAGGACAAGGGATAATACACTAAAAGAGGGTAGATTTAAACTGAGTATTAGGAGGAAGTTCTTTTTAGTATGAGGGGGTGGTGAGACACTGGAACAGTTTGTCCAAAGAAGTTGGGAATGCCCTATCCCTGGAAACACTCAAGGCCAGGTTGCATGGGGCTCTGAGCAACCTGACCTAGTTGAAGATATCCCTGCTCATCACAGGGGAATTGGACTAGGTGACCTTCAATGTTCTTCTTCAAACTCAAACTGTTCTATGATTTTGTAATTCTAATCAGATGCCAGTCCTGACTCCTACTACAACTCTTCCAGCTCCAGTAAAGAAAAATAAAAAGGCCCCAGGAGCAGGAACCAAAACTTGTGGCTGCCCCCATCCTACACAACTGACTAACTACATACAATATTAGACAAATGTTCTGCACTTTTTTCCTGACCTCAAATTTTTCATTTCCTGTGCTTAAAGGCAGAGATTTAAAAAGGGAGATGAAGGGTGTTCTGTCTCATCCAAGGACTAGCCTAAAACTCTCCAGTTATAGCTATAAATAGATGAATCCTTAGTTATTAGAGTCAGGTGCCATGCTCAGGAGAAAGTTCTAGACATGGGCTGCATGTACAGACCAGCACTTTACTGAAGCAACTTCCAAAACCCTAAGAAGGGGTGGATTTAGGAATCACCTTTGCAATTTCTCATAATGCTATTACTAGTCTGCTCCTTGCACAGCATGTGACATTCTGTTCAGCACTCTTAATTCTCCTCTGTGCACTGTGATTTTGTGTTCTGGATATTAGAAACCTGAGCCTTGCTGTCTGCATGACTGAAAGCAGCCCATATTTCTCAGATACTGTATTTATCCAACAGTATAGATAATAAGTAATACCTCAATCCTCAGTGAGCTTTGAGGGAATATACCAAATCTAGAAAACAAAATCTCAGATGTGAAATCCCATGGTTTAAATTCCTTGGCTCAAGCAAAATAACTCTCCAACATGTTTCTGTGATTAAAGAATAAATCCTTAAAGCTTTTTAAGGTAGTTTTAGCTGTTTTCACATACTCTAATGCTTCTTCAGTTTCTTCTTCAAAAATATTTTTGGTGAAAGATACAATCTATACTAGAATGAAAATAAATGAACCACAGGAAAAAAATATTAGAAGTTACTTTTCAAAATGTAGTCATGACATCAGTCATAAAGTTACTTTTCAACTTGTGTATAAACACAAACCTCAACATGTATTGTGTTTTAAATTTTTTATCTCTAATGATTCTAGTTTTAGAATTATCTTATAATGCTATGCTCATTTCTGAGGTGCTCCCAGAGCATCCTCAACTGACTTACATATCATCTTCTGTACAGTGAACATTCAGAAAATAACACAGTAAAGAGACTTTCTTCCTCTCAATAAAAGTAATATTGGAAATTTATTCACCCAATGTACATAACACTGCCATAACTTTTGGGAACCAATTCTATATATTGTTCCAACAAATACAGATATGGCAATGTGAGTCCTCTTAGATTTTATCATTTAGTAAACTTGCAGAAGAGAGCTTCCCCAACCCCAGAATCAAACCTAGCACGCATGCATATGTAATGCATAAGTCTCCTACTTCCTGACCAACAAAATGCTCCAGAACAGTGAACCCTACAGAATGTCTTTGCTTGCCAGCATTTAAAAGTGCTCAAGCTCCCAGTGGTACACTTGGTTTCAGTGGAAGCACGGGAAAAGCTTATTGACCCCAAAAAGTGCCTCAAGGCAGGTCATTCACAGCTTGTTTGCAAAGCCTATATTTTCTTCGTGTGTGCAGCTCTTACCAGCATTTTGAAATTCACAAACAGAAATACCTACTAAGAAATGTGATAAGAAAAAAGGCAGCAAACTTATACCAACAAAGGAGAATAAGTAGCAGCCCATTCTGAAAAGGTTATATGGCTTCTAGAGAATTTGTTTCACTAGACAAGAAGCATTATTTTGTTCTTAAGTATAGAGCACCTGTATGGCTGATGACTATCTGGCAACTATTTATTCATCTCCTCTTCAAATTTAATAATCTAGAACTGGTTGAAAGTATCTGTAATTTAATCTTGGTGTTTATTAGGCAGCTAAAAGACAGATTAAATCCATGTATTTTTTAATAGTGTACTGTGTATCAAGTAACATTTATTTATTAGGTACTTTTACTTTTACAACCCCTTACTTGCAGCTACCTGAGTAGGTTGTGACTATGAATCACACAGGAGTGCTGTGGAACTCAGAGCAGCTCCATAACAGGCAGATGGTGTAAAATAAAGGTGGGATTGAATTAAAGATCTTTGGGAATTTCATCTTCCAAAAGAGAATAATGTATTTTTCCAGTGGTGTCAGATAAACTTCAATATCTGGGGCTTTTGCAAGATGGGCTTTTATTACAAACCTTTATCAGTGATCTTTAACCAGGAGTAAAACAAATTACAAAAATATTTGTAAGTGTAAGCTTTTTGCAGAACTAGTGTCTTCTAAGCTGAATAACATGATAAGAGAAGCTGGTGTTTTGTTATATTTCATTACAGTTTAATTTTATAGACAAAATATTATATTAGCTAGTTATTTCTTTATTGCTAACTGCCTTAATTTATTTTAGCAGTAGAATTTATCTATCTATAGATTTATTGCATCTAAAATATCAAGAACAATGCTGAAAAAAAGTGCACATTCTAATTGATTTTGCTACTTTTATCTCTCTCACCTATTTTTTTTACAGGAAAAGTATCCACATAAAGCTTAAAACAAACAAACAAATAAAGGAACAATAAGCCATCTCAGCACCTGAAAAGATCCTGCATGTCTTTTATAACTTAGTACCATGACTTACACTCTCATGTTAAGACAAATTTTGGGTTACTTTGTTACATTTACACACATAAACACAAACTATACATCTCAATCACTCTACCATCTCCTAATTCCTTGAAGACGTCCTGAAAAGCAGGATAACAGCTGCTTTCTTTGGCTTTTAAGATTTTAGGGTTTTTTATTTATTTTTTTTTTTTATCCAGAAAACACTGTAGCTATAATTTTACAATAAAAAAAGAAAGAGAACAGTTGAAGATCATGGTTGCCAGTCAAAAATACAGAACTTACAAGTACACTCAGAGAATTAATGAATAAATATGTCCCAAACCTACTGACAAATAAAGACTGATGCATGCTGGCTGAAAGCTTTGGAAAGGTCAAAACATGGGGAATTAAGTGGATTCTTCACTCACCTGGCATCATGGCATCACAACACTGTGAATAACAAGCATGACAAAAGAAGAGGATTAAACACAGCTCCCAACAATATTTCCCATCTGAAAAGTAACCTTGCCTATATTTTTCAATTAAAAAGAGCTATTTTGCTTGTAATAAGCTATGGTTATTATCATTAATCAACATTTTCTGATTCATGGCCAAATTTGGCAATAATTTCTTGAATATAAACTTTGTTCTCAAGATAGTTTCTCACACTCAAGAGTGTGAGAAATGTCACAGGAAGAAATTTAGATGAGATGGACAAGAGCAACAGAATTCTTTACAGCTGTTTAACCCCTTAGCATCAACTTTCTCTTATGTTTAATTCAGTTTTTCTTTTGTGATTTACGCAAACCCTGATTACTTTGGGAAACCACTGTAAGCTATTTGCCAAAATGAAACAACACAAAATCGTTTTGGTGCCTCATTTTTCAAAGTGCATAGAGAAAGGCAATCCAAAACAAAGTTCTCCTTGATGTGTGCAATGATACCTGAAATCTCTTACCTGTTTAATTTTTGATTAAAATCTTGTCTTTTCTTGCTTTCCAGAAGTTCAGCTCAGTTTGGAGGCCCGTATGATGGCCACACAGAAGATCAGCAGAATCCCTGCTCACAGTGTCACCACCATTGATTCAGCTGCATGTAGCAGAGTCCTGGAATCAGAATTTAGTCTGCAAAATACAAAAAAAGTGCCTGAATTTCAAAGGAAATACTACCTCACAATAACACAGATCTCTCCACCCCCCATTTCTATTTGCACTTTAAGGATGAAAACCACTGAAATTTGGAATTTAATTCCTACTAGAATAAGATTTTAAAAAAGAAAAAATCCTGAAGACAGAGCTAAAAGAATGTTTTTAAAGACAGAGATCACATTTCTGCTGTATTTATTAATCAACACCATGCCCAAACACCCTCTCAAAAATTATTGGCTTCAGATCCTTTGAATGGTTCCTTGCAGTTATTCCAGAAGTGAAAAATATACATTTTACTATTTAATTTCCTAATGTTACATGGTAATTTGTTTTTTTGAATAAACATGAGAGTTAACATAAACATAAAATATTAAATAGATCTTATTTAATATGTTTTATTACACTTTGCCAGTGTTTACAAAAAGAGAAACTAATAATACACAGCAAAGCATTTCAGTAAAATATTAATGGAGCATTAAAGATTACATTCTATTCCACACTCTATTTTTTTTTCCTTTCACTTAAGCCAATTCATCAGTTCTGCCTAAGTTTTAGTTGAGATTTTAGTACTTACACTATTCTGCCTGGAACACCTGCTTCACTGCCATGACACAGTGGCAGGAGGAGCTGACCCTGGCCAGAGCCCTCAGATCATTTATTATTGACAGGATCATAAATCCTCATTTATCCAACAACTGATTATCCATCATCTCTGTACATAGTCAGTCCCAAACTGAAATCAAGAAATCAAAACTTCAGTTTGCTTAATCTGTGAGCTCTCTGGAACACAGCTCATGTTATTGCCATCTCTAGAGACAATACAAGCACACCTGAATAATTAGTGGCACTCTTCTTTTTGATGCTGTCCTTTGATATTAGCATTAGTCTCGTCAAAAACAATAAGATACCTTTTATGATATGAGTTTAGTTCGTGTTAAATGCTCAAGGCAACAGAGAAGTGCAGTCTATTGAAAACACTTTTGAAAGGCAAGTCAAGAGAATAATGCTGTTTTGTACCCTGGAAGCATAGCTTCAACTGATTCCAAATTCTGATGACTCTACAGACTGCTTAAGTCTTACCTTTGAAATTAATAAACCCAAAATATAAATTCCTGACAATTCATATTTCAATATGACCAAACAATTACAGTTTAAAATACATTAATTGTACCAAAAAAATACTTTAAAACATCATTCAGTGCCAAACATCAAAACTGACAAGTAACCTTTGAGTTACAGAATTCAGGAAGATGAACCCTTGCTATGAACTCAGTTCTAGGTCCCTGTGCAGCTTAAGATGTGCTGCTACATCCATAATGTGTCCCACTGATTCCTTTCTGTGCCAGTGACTCACAAACAAGAAACTGAAAAATAACACAAAAGGAGGCAATAAGGAAAAGAGCAATACAAGTCTGCTTTTGCAGAAGTAGTTACAAACTCATGGTGCAGTTAACTTGTTTTGACAGTGAAGACATGAACAGCACAAGAGCAACTTCAGCATATGCATTAAGTGAGTAAAAATTGCAAAGCAACAGGTAAGTAAGTGGGCAAAAAAAAGCTGGAGAAGCTACGATGGAAACCACAGCACCTCTATTTATCTGCTTTAACCATCATCCTTCTCCCAAAAATCTAATTTATTAGGGCCTGATAGAGTAACAAACAGTTTCTCCAGCACCTTGAAGCTCAGGCTCCATCCTAGCCTGCCCCTGAGCACCACCAGCTGCTCCAGGGCAGCAGAAGTCTGCTTGCTCAGCCCATCCTCCCCTCCTAAAAGCCTCTTGACATCTGTCACACTGGTCAGTTCCCATCTCATCCGTGAGGAGAGCATGCCTTACACTGCCTGTGTGCTCCCAAGAGACTCACAAGGCAGACATTTATTTAACGAGTTCATTTGTGGCTTTATGAAGTAATTTATACTTCCTTAACACAATAAACTCCTTAAACTTCACAGACTTCATAAATCTGATAGGGTTTGGATTTGCTCCAGTATGGAAAAATGGAGAAAAATTGTCATTGTGGGGGGTTATTTTCCTGTTTTTCAACACTAAAGCCATGTTATGAGATGTCACTACTTGATTTAAATACCAAAGTTCTAAATTAAACTCCTTCTGTATACAGAGTGAGCAGTAAATTCATATCAAAACCTTTTACTTCTCTTTCATTATTTCCTTTGCAAAAGGTTTTAAAATATTTTAAAATAAATTTTTAAGCACTCTGTGATGACAAATATTTTGTTGTTTACATTTGTTTTTAATAACACAAACACATGGAAATTGAAAGTTATGATATGCATAAGACACAAACTTTAGCAGGTAATCTGGGAAACTCTGAATTCTCTTTGCAGAATATGCTAGTTAAGTAAACAGCCACAATAGTGCTATAGATACCACTTGTGACAACTAAGTCTTATATAATTGTTTCCCTAACATCAAAACAAGGAAAAAAATAATCCCATTCTCATTTGAAGCGGAAACACCTAAGCCAGCTGAATGCCTGTATCAGTTTTCACAAAAATTACCTTCCTTAATAAACACAGATTTAGCAATGAACTGTGAAGTTAGTTGCCAACTTCCTCTTCTCTTTATGCTAGCATGATTTGCTCTCAGTCTTTTTCTTTCCCCTACTAATCTTTGAAATAAACCTTGACCTTTCCAAGCTGCCCAACAGTGGATTTCAGATGCATTCAGGTTGCTGTGCTTGAAATCTTTCTGCTTTGATGTTGATGGGAGTTTTGTCGCGGGCTTCAATCGGGAAGAGATTTCCGTCTCGGCGGGGGAGTTGTGGTTCCATCCCTGCCCCTATTCATAACTGCTGCCTCTCAGGATCAAACTGAAAAGATAATCACCAGCCTGAAATCCCAACGCTGCTAACAAAGTACTAGCAGACAAAAAGAATACTTCTCATCTTCCTTTCATTGCCATTGGTATTTACACACAATATCTGTAATACTGCAGCATAAATGGCACACACATTCATTCCCTCTTTGAAACTTCATTTTCTTCCATAAAAATGCAGGAGTAATAATTAAAAACTGTTCTGTAAAACCTGTTTGGCTTTCCTGGTCTTAAATTTGGGTTTCCCCAAGCCTGAGCTATGGACATGGACCAGTACATTCTTCTCCCTCCAGCCAAAATTTGGACCTGCATCTGTACATCAGAAAATTTTCCACAGAACTGAAGTATTTACATTTAAAAACATGTTATTTTTGTGAGCCAAACCTCAACATTTTGGAAAAGAAACCAAAAGAGTCAAGATCAGGACCAGAGGCACGACTCGAGAGTTGGAAAGAACCAGGTACAAAACCTTTAATCCATGATGCTGCCTTTCTGTACCAAGTGTAAATCCACCTTTGCTATAAGGAAGAGTTTCCTAAGCAGTTTTAAGGGAAATTTTATTGCAAAGATAGGAGTCTGGTCTGGTTTACAGTCTCTCTCTCTCTCCCTCTCTCTCTATCTCTCTTTTTTCTTCTAAGTGTTCATATAGACTCAGTTGAAAAGCTGAAAACTAAATACTTCATGTTAGTCCCAAAACATTTACAACACTTAAATTGCCCTGAACATTTTGTACCTGCTCCTAATTCTAAGTGTCTTCTACATATTGTTAATAAGGCAAGAGATTTCTAAAGAGCTTTATGACATGTACACTAGAAGAAGGTGCTTCTCTTTAAGAAAATCTTATACAAGTAATTGCTTTTATAGTTTAATCCTAATAACTCTTACATGACACATTATGAAATCTTGTATACAAATCTTTAATGATTTACATTTCAGAAGCAGTGCACTTTTAGGAAGACTCGTGCAAAATTAAATATTCCTTCTCTTATTACCTTCTTATGAGCTTTCCTCTTTTATGAGCTGTAAAAGTCTTTAATCTTGCAACTTACTAAACTGCTTTTACATCATATAGTCATCAGAGAGCTGATCTGAGGTGATGATTCCTTGTGTGCCCAGCTGCTGGTGTGGCAGCTCCACGTTGTTGCTCCCAAAGGAGAGGCGGTTACTCATCACTGCCCACGGGGGAGGTGACTCATGCCTCATCTTTCACAGTGACGAACCCTGGACAAGAAGAACATCACCTTGCACCGTACTGGGGATGGCTCTGGAGACTTGAGCACAAGGAAGAATTTATTCTTCATGCAGTAAACAGTTCAGATGACAGCAGTCACATCCATTATACAAAAGGCAACAAAAAGAAAGGAAGAGTGACATGCTGCACAGAGCTAAGCCTCCAGCTCCAAGTCACTTCTGATGATTGAGTTAGAAGTAGGATAGCTACTTTTTTTAAGGAGGCATTTTAATAAGAGCTATTTTGCATAAGCTGTCTCTGGTGCCAGTTAAAATATCATTCTCTTCTTATTTTCTCTTTTTTTTCCTGCTTTATCACAAGTATTCAAATATAAAAACCTCTTCTATGAAGACCACTGTGTGCTGGAGCAGTGTTTGAGCCAGCTCTCCAAACTGGAGGTCCTTGCTGCTGCTCTCCATGCCGAGGCACTCTGTGGTGTTCCTCATAGCACAGACAGCCTTCTGCACCACCTCATGTGGCACCCAAATCAAGTGATGTGTGGGTTATTGGTTTGACAATTCCACTGCCACATTTCTCTTTAGACAGACAAAAGATGAGGAGGGCTCCAGCTGCCCATCAGAGCTCTCCAACAAATGATGCATAATAGAAGTCAGAACCTCAGCATGTTTAGTTTGGACAGAGTGAAGAAAACATCACATATAAATAGGAAAGTTTCAAATCCAAAAAAATGTTTTCCAGAGAACCTATACTGCACAAACATACATATTCCTTGTTCTTCCTCCTAAACTTGCTTTTCCCTATGGATATTCAGTGACCTTTCCCAAGCCTCTGGGATTGGAAATATGATCATACACGTAATCTTTTGAAAACCATCCCTGGATATGCCTTAACACCTTTCATCAGTGCCATATTTTAATATACATAATCACATTTAGTCATCTCTGCTCTGCCAAAAATCCATATAGTCTTATCTTCCAGAGAGCCTGATTGGTAGGTAACAGATATAGAACCAGGGTCCTCCTCCCAGATACCAGCAAGTTGCATTTAGGAGAGACAAGGCTCTCACAGACTTAGCTCCATTCAACTGTGTATACTTGACTCTTTAAGTTAGTGAGAACTGGAAAAATATTTCTGACAGCGTAATTTCATCATAAATTGTGTCTTCATGTCCAAAAATAAACTAACTCTTCAGAATCTTCTTTGCCAGGGCTCCGTATTTAATGACTTGGCAGCTCTGCAAGTTGCTGTGAATTGCTCTGCTTGCTCAGAAACACAGCACTGAAATTTTCATTGGAGAAAGCTGCTTTTATCCTACCTGAAAGAATTAACAGCCATTACTGAGTACAGGCCAAACTGAGAGCTGTCTGGGACCTTACCAACAAGAAACTGGGTAATTCTGTCACACCAACAGGCATATACAGCATTAAGTGACTCCTGAAATGAGGCTGTAGCCCACTGAATGGTGTAGGGTAGAGGGCTAAGAGGGACAGAGACAGCTCCCCAGCAGAGGAATAATCTCCTCTGAGAAGGTCAGCCTACTCATGGCATAGGTCAGCAGCTGGAGGTAAGAAATAGCAGGAATCCCTGCCATAGCATAAGCATGACTCCATTGGTAGAAGGACGGGAGGGGGAAGGGGAGCTGTGCTTTCCACAACTAAAGCGTTCACAGATTTCCCTGTTGGACACTACGGTCATGAAAACAACTCATTTGCTATAAAGATTTTAACTGGGACCGAGATTTACACAGTTCTTGTATTTCTAGTTCTCAACATAGATGTCACAGAGCCAGTACAGCAGAGAAATCAATGACCTTTGTCTAAGTAAATGGCACAGATCTTCAAAACCGTACACAGTCAAGGGAGGAGAGGGCAGGAAGACGATTGACACTGTAAAGCATCAGTATTTCTACCTCTTGGTTTCTATTAAAGTTAAACTGTTCTTAAAATGCATCCAGCTTACTGGATAAGAGATACAAGTGGAGCCTCACAGTGATGCAAAGAAAAGGTGCACAAATAATTAATTTTTGAATCTGCTCTGCTGGTCAAACCAAGGCTGTAGAATCAGCTTGAGGTTTTGTCCAACTCCTGTTCCCTCAAGAAAACAACCAAAAAACTTTTTTGTTTCAGACCGACGCTAAAATCCATCGAGAGACGACATTCTCACTGACTTGGCTGCTGGTCGCTCTTCAGGTTTTCAAAATAACAAACCCTTCAGAACTGAAAATAAGGAACGCAACCCCGCTGCATTTTCCCACTATCCCACCCCGGCATAGGGGGAAAGAACACGCTCTGGAATTCCCTGAGGAAAGCTCTCCATGGGCCGGCAGGAGGCACCCGCGGCGGCCGCCGGCGGGACCGAGGAGACAAGGGAAAGGGGCTCTGCCGGGAAAAGGGGGGCTCTGCCGGGAAAAGGGGCTCTGCCGGGAAAAGGGGCTCTGCTGGGAAAAGGGGCTCTGCTGGGAAAAGGGGCTCTGCTGGGAAAAGGGGAGCTCTGCCGGGGACAGGGGGTCAGGGCGGCCCCGCTCACCTGCCGCTGCCGCTGCCGCCTGGGGAGCCGCGCTGAGGGCTCGGGACGCAGCTCCGCTGCCGCCGGCTCAGACATTTATTGCCTCCACACACACACCCCTCGCCTCCCCGTCCCGAGCCCCAGCTCACCGCGTCCCGTCTCCCTGGGGATGGTGTTCCCCGGCCCCTGCCCGCCGGCGCAGCGCGGGGCCGGCGGAGCGGAGGCGGCCCGGTCCCCCCGCCCGGACGGCCCCGGGGGCGGGCGGCGGAGCCGAGCGGGAGGGGCCGGGGGCGGAGGGCACGACAGCACGGCGGGATCTGAGGGAATTCCGGACCGTTTACAGCCTGGAGCCCCTACGGAGCAGCACTGGTGCATCCTCCTCCGCGCCGCAGGGAACGGTGAAACGCGAATCCCTGTCTCAGCATCTCTCTCCCCAGATAGGTACAAAAGTGCATAAATTAACTGTTTACTGCCTGCCCGTACCTGCTCCTCAGCGCCCTGGGGATGCCAGGGCAGCGCCTCCGGCAGGAGTGGTTAGACATAAAGCAGAGCACACAGATTTCCAGCTCCCGCTCGGGGCTCCAGATCAAGCACCGGGACAGGTCCCGGCGGATCCCGCTCCCGCTGCTGCGGGGACACAAGGACAAGGGGCTCAGGAGGAAGCCATGCGCCAACAGCGGCTTTATTTGGGCAGCTCTTAGTTAAACTTAAGGCCGTGAGAGCAGCAACCGCCTCTTCCACGGCAGACAGCCGCTTTCTGAAGCTAGGCTCACTGTGTAAGAAACATTTCCTACCGGGATTTAAAACTTCTTCTCGGCTTGCTTGTTGCAGAAAAAAAAGAACAAGTCACTAATGTTTGCCTTCCCAACTTCACAGCTGCTAAAGCTGCCTAACTGCATCTGATTAAGCACAAACAAAACACAGATATTTTCATAATGCATGTTTTCAACCCAGTGAAAGCAAAGTATCTGTGGATGTCTGAGAAAAACACCCATTAAATCAGCTGTGAGGGAAGCCAGCTTCGCTTGGTGTGTGACAGGTTTCTCTCTAAGGTTTCTTCAGTTTGACACCTACAGGCTGCTTTTGTCTCTACCAGCCCATGGTGGTCAGCCCAAGCCGTAGAACATCTCTGTAGACAGCCCAGGAAAAGTTGATTTCTGCCATGTGACTAATGCAAAAACACCCTTATAAAATACGTGCCTGCTCTTGGCATGGGCATCTGGAGACCTCTGTGATCATGGATTGTTTTCAAGAAAACATCTAGGATGGAGCTATGAGTTGAGTTCTACAACAATGTACCTTCTAAACTGGTACCTCTGTCTGCACAGAGCCCTGCACTGCTGCATGTAGCACTCTCTCAGGAGATGAGTACAAATAGAGGCAATGCCCAGCAATCCACCTTGTGCCAGGCTGCTGCCCCACAGACCTTTGGAGCTGGCTTGCTCTCTTTGTGCAGCAATCTGTAGTGCCGCCTGATGAATTTAACAGCACAGGGGACATTGAATTTCTTCCCCTGGTTTCTTTCCTGTGGGCACCTTTGTTCTTATATTCTAAGAGAAGGCGATTACTTTCCCCTCTGCAGGGGTCAGCCAGAATTCAGCAGTGTTGCTAGGGCTTGGAGCTTGGCTCCCTCACCAGTGCCATCCATTCGCTTTTCATGCTTCACTTGGTCAACACTTAGCATGTAACCAACTTTCAAAGCACTTTCCACCTTTCTCCAGGAAACAGAAAGAGAAATCTTTTCTTTTCTTTTTTGACTCCTCTTGCTCTTTGGAGACATAGATCTGTGTAATATAGCTCTTCATAGCTAAGATGGAACTACATTTCTTTTCTAGAATCACAGTGGCAGAGAAAACACCTGCCTTGGTGTAAGTGCAGGAGTTTTTCCAGGCTTCCCTAGAGACAAACCTGCCTCTTGGAGCCAAAGGAGTCTACAAACTTAAATGAGCACTGATGAAAACATTCCATCTATCATCTATCTCTCTATCTCTCTGCCTATGTATGTATGTATGTATGTATGTATGTATCTATCTATCTATCTATCTATCATCTCTCTATCTATCGTCTATCATCTATCTATCTAATCTATCCACCTATTGAAGGCAAGTAATTTCCCCATTTCCTGTGATGAAATTAAATAAAACACCCTTTAAAGAAAACTTGAAAGATTTATAATTAAACAATCATGAAAAATTCTGTAAACTGACCCAAAGTCTCTTCCTGACTTCTGTAACCTCAGTGACTCTCCTCATAATCTGTCCTCAAGCTTTATTTGCCTTATTCTTTTCTGATAATCCTTTTGTTTCTTTAAATCTTATCCCAAATACTCAGCTGAAAATCTTCTGGGAGTGCACTCCAGCAAGAGTATGGGTAAAAGCTTCAATGCAAATTTTCTAGTTAGCTGCTGCAGCTGTAGCACAGTGAATAGACATATTCAACACAATGTATAGAGTGATGTTAGAATCTCTTAGTTGGCCAGTCAGAAGGACAATTAACACATGGTTAACAGACCAGCTCAACAGTAATTTGAGATCATAATAATACATTTTGAGGGATATAAGGTGACAGTTGACTAGATATACGTGAAGAAGATATTGATCTCTATGATCTCAGCGAAGTAGTATAATAGACGCTTTTGTTCTCTGAAATGAAAAAGGTTGGCACCCTCAAAAAGTAATTTTCTGATCCTTATTAAAAACTGCCTGTAGAATTTTTGTGGGAAGTTTTGTTCAGTTAGTTCAGCTGAGGGATCACCTGGTACATTTTTTCATGTCATTCAAATGAAGGGATTCATACAGATTATTGTGGTACATGCACTTTTTATTTCCTCAATATGACAAAAAGGTAATCTCCAAATTATTTTTCTGAACCCGTGACACACTTGAAATCTGTTATCATCTTCCACAATAACTTTCACTTTTGATTTTCCTCCATGTATCATTGCTGTCCAACTGGTAAGGGTTTGTTGCAATAAATATTTGTCTCAGTCAGATTCTTTTCACTGCATGTGTTGCTGTGTGTTTGTTAGATATCTCCTCAAGACCACAGATGATTATTTCTTTTTTTTTTTTTTTTTCTGCAGGGCACAAGCAGAACTTGAAAGGAGGGAAGAGATCAAATAGAAACAGGATTAAATCTAGCATTTTTGCAAGTAATGCCTCTTTACATATTGGCTTGTTACATAGGCCATTGTTCTCTAGCTCTCTACTCTTTATATGCATTTTAGCACATGATCAGTCAGCTACCACCAATTAATTAGATAATCTAATATAGACTAGAGCTCTTAAAAGAGAGAAATTTTATTCTAACTGTGGTAACAGACTGCTGTGCTAAAACAAGCAGAACATAGAGGCTATTGAAGAGTTACAACTAAAGGAAGAACAAGGGTGCAATCACTCATTATTACTGGATAATAGCAATAATGAGTAGCAATCATAGCAGTTTCTAGGTGATCCTCAATGCCAAACTACTTTTGAAAGCTGCAAGTATAAAAATAGAGGACTACCCAAAGGTTTCAATCTTAGTTTCAGAAGAGGCTTCAGGCATTTATTTCAACAAAAGTGAAACTTAGAGGTGCCAATGTGGAAGTGCAGATTTAGTTTAATACAATATATCTGAATTACACCACTTGAATGTTTTCAGTAAGTTGATGCTGGATGCCAGTGGAATCACTTCTTCTCATATTTAAGAGAATGTATGACTATTTCATGTCTTAAGCTCCTACCATTTAAACCAGAGTATTTATTCCATCAAGGCTACTAACTTTATTTGTGTGGTTTCATGCTGCTATAAAAGAGGAAGAGAAAAAAAACTGAGGGAAATTGAATTTTTTTTATATAAGTAGAAAAATCTCTCTGGTTTAAGACAATCTGAAAAAATTGATTGCTTCTCTTAATGTAAACAGATGGTAACATCCAGGATGATTGACATTTACTATGCCCATGCACAGCTCCCAGGAGATTCTACTTTTAACCATATTCTACTCTGTCTGGAAATCCAGCAGTTTAGAAAAATAAACACTAACAAGGATTTCCACTTTCAAAGGCCTTTCAATAGTGCATCTACTGAATACTGACTTCTGCTAAAGACAGAAAGAAGCTGCCAGCACCACGTGCGAGACCAGTGCTGTGTCAAAATTCAACAGCATAAAAAATATGTATTTGCAAAGGGAAAATCCTACCTATTCTCCTCCTCCTTCTAGCTCAGCATGGTAACTTACTTGTTGTAGTACAATGTACTATAATGTACAATTGTACAATGGTAACTACTGCTTTTCCTGTTTGCGTAGTATCATTTCAGACTCCATTCAGGTTTCTTTTAGTTCTTCAGTTTCCTATTTTGTAATGTACTTTTTAAATTTTTTTTTTCCTAATTAAGTATTTTATCACCCTTCTCATCCCTCTCAGGTAATTCTTGCCTCCTTCAATTATCTTGACTTTTCTCCCTTTATGAACAGCAGTAAACTTTAGTGGCTGAAGACCTAAGGGGGAAAAGGTACACCAACCATAACCCTGTACATGCTCTAGCTACCTTTTTTTCTCCTTTAAATAAACACTTCTTCCACATCCAGTTATGGAAGTTTCCTGTTAGGAACTACCATAAAATGATGAAAATCTGGCATGCCTAAGCAAAAATTACAACAGTACAAAAGTAAAATGTGTGACTAGAAAAAAATACCTCATTTGGTTTGACTCTCACTTTCTTGGCTTTTCTCCACTCACCTGTTAAATTTTGCATATTAATCCCTTAGATTTTTAAAACTGTAAGCAGAGAATCTCTATTTGCAAGACTGAAGTAGAACTGACAAAAAAAGGAGTTAGCTAGAGGATAGTGTTTTATATGCTTGTTGATATACAAACTCAAAAACCTTTAAGTCCTGAAAGATGTATATGCCCACTTAGCAGACACACATATTAACTATCAGCATCAGTTTAAGTTAGGCAATTGAGCTGTGAAAGCAAATCAATACCCCATTAATTCACTTACTTTTTAAAGAAATCTGAATGTGTCTAGGTCTATGCAGAGAATGCTTCTCTTGAGCAGTTTTAAAACTTTTTCAGAACTTTGACAAATGTGTCAACACCAAAAGGTCAGCCAGCTTTGAGATTGGACTCTTCCTGGAATTTAGTACAAGACTTTCCTTTAAAACACATACAAGTGACACAAAGCTATGCATTCAACTAAAAGCAACATAAAAATAAATGCTCAACAGAATTTTAGATCAGCAGCACAAACATTTTTTGATAACACACTCCCTGCCCTGCAAACTTTTATTTTACTCTTGCTTAGCTTGGACTAAGTTTCCATAATATGTGGGGATGAAACAGAGATCTCATTCAACTGAAATACTTTACAAAGGAGTTTTCCAATATAAATATTTAAGAAAGAGTACTTCTTTTGTCTGGTCTATGTGTTTCTGCAATGTGTTTAGCAAGAAGCAAGAGGTTATTCAAATAAAAAACTATAGCATTTGAAAATGAAATGAGAGAGGTCTTAATGGCAACCTAGGCTAGGATACAGCACAGATGCATGAGGGAAAAGATACAAGAGAGAAAGTGAAAAAGTCCAGAAATGCTGTAAAATGTGTATGTGGTAAAAAAAAAAAACTCTGAATATTTATCGTCTGCAATACACTTCAGTTAAGAACAGTTTCTCCTTCCTAGGACAAACTATGAAGGTTGAAACATATTTTTTAAAATGTTGTGCTAAAATATTGTTAAGAAATTGTTAAATGCTCAAGACTAGGCGTTTTCCATACACAGAAGTAGAAACGATAGGTATAGCTTTGAATTTGTATATTATGAATCTTACATTGCACACTGCTGGTCACGTAAGTTAAAGAAATGCCTATGTTTCTTCACCTGGAAATTTAGAAGCAAGCAATTTTTGGTACTTGCTATGAAAATCATCCAACAAACCATAATAAACTGAAAACAAAAATGCCCATCACTACATGCAGAGTAGTTGGGCAAAGCACCAATCCACCTGCTTGTGATAGCCTCTGTCATTTTTAGTGAGGCTCTTCTAGAAAAGGTATCTCACTGTCCTCTCTCCATGGAAGGTGTTCTAACAAGCAAAGATAGCACATGCCAGCTCTAGGTCCCCACAGCACTTCCATTTTCATTGACAAATCTTAGGATATCAGGGAAAGCAAGTAGCTTTGGGGAAAGGAAAAGGAATGGGAAGCAGGGGCATTGAAGGCATTAGGAAGTTCAATATGAATTAATCCTGATATTTGCTACCTTGCTGGACAGAAGATAAAGCTAATGGAATAATACAAAATATAACTTTAAATAATTTTAGCAATGGTAGTGAATTTACAGTTGCGGACAGAAATACTCAATTTGGTGTCACACTTCATGCTTCCCAGAGTAGAACAATCAGAGCTGAAGGACTAAAAGGTAAAATGTAACATGCACTTCCATCCTTATGTAAGAATTTGTTACTTTCTGATATTTTATATTTAAATGGTGTAAGCAGAGGACTAGCAATGCAGAATTTGCTTCAAAGTACACCAGTGCCACAATACTAAAAAATTGGTCAATAAAGACATATTAGTTGGTCAGATGTCCATTTACTTTGAATGATGACATAGACTGAGTTCAGCAGTTTGACATTCAAATAGAGGTTACTGAGATTGTAACAGGTATTTAATCAAGCACATAATGAAGATAATGTATTTTATATCTCCATTAGGAAAGATGATTCTGTTTTGCTGTACGAGGTTAGAATCCCGAATTAAAAATTCATCTTCTTTTGGAAATTGGAAGAAAGTGGCCTTCATATGTGTATATATGGTGGTTAGGGACCTATTTTAGTAGTGGCATTTGTAGTGTTAACTTTTCACTTGAGCTCAACAATGCTAAAGGTCTTTTCCAGCCTAAATGATCCTGTGATTCTCTATGTATTTCTTCATTTGTGAAACAGCACTACTTATTCACTGCAAAAGTATGGTAAAATCTAGCATAAAAACGTTTAGCATTTAAAAAAATTAGTATAACAATATCATTAGCAATTTGGCATACCATGAAAGTTATTTTAGTATAACACAATGCAGGAGCCTGCCGACTTCCACTAAGAAAGCTCAATATATTTTCTATGAGTTGAAGTCAGTACTTTCAGGTTTCCATTTATTTGTTGTATTGCTCCCTGTGTGCAATAAAGTGACAGTTCTATTATTTATCTTTGTCAAACTGAATTATCTTCCATTTTCTAACTTTGTATTTCATCTGTGTGTCTGCGTGTGTGTATACATATTCCTTACCTTAGGAAATTTTTCCCTTTGGAAAAAAAGAGGAAATATTCCTTTGGTGTATTTAGGAACAACCGTAGCTTCCATTAGCAAGAGCTGAACAAACCCCACAGAATTCATGCTGAGCTAGAATATGCTGGTTTAATTCCCTGCTGGGAGTTTGCCAGTTGGGAAACGCTGACCAGCAAGTACAGGTCTTAATTACACAAATCCAGAAGCTGCTGCCAACCTTTCCCCATTGAGAAGCATTTGTTTTCTAGTGTTCTTCTTGATGAACAGATTATCATACAAACATAATTTATTGCTGCTTTATATTGTAAGCAATTAAATGAAGAAACCTTTTAAACTCAAGGGAATTTTAATAGGTTACTTGCAAAATATTATTGCAGGCAACAACTTGTACATGATTTTAGTTCCAAACCCACCAAAAAATTATACAAATCAGCATTGTAAAAGTGTCAGATTAATGCCTTACAGGCTTTGCTGGCAGAATTAATTTCTAAATTCTACATGTGGGGAAACGTTACTCTCATTTTTTTCCTTTTCCGTTTTTTTTTAGAAAAATTTACAAGTGAAATATTACTACAAAACTTTTTTTTTTTATAAGGAATTTTTGCAAAACATTTACATTTTTACCATCAACTATTTTTCTGTTTCAAAATCATTATGTAGATTTAATACCCTATGCTGCACATCAATTCTTGCGGGATGACAATTCAGTGACATGCATAAAAAAACACCACAAGGCATTAAAATGAAGACTTAAATACAAATATTGTTGCAATAAAACAGTTATAAAATTGAAAAATAGGACCTAAACATCATGCTTACTTAACTTTGACAAATTAACTTTTTCTCCTAGATTACACACTTTTATTACTGCTCTCGTGAAAGAATGTGATAAATAATGACTTAACACCAATTGCTAATGTAATCGGCAACACATACACAAACCTAACCAAAGAAAGTATATTGTAAGAAAAAAACTATTCTAACACTGGAGTTCTACCATGGTAAATACACTTTGCACTGATAATTACAATAAAGCAAAATTTTTAATGGTGGCAAAGGGAATGAACAGTGAAATGCCATTAAACAAGATACTACTGCACATCTGTGCCCTATTACTTACAACAGCTATATCCCACTGAGTCAAATAAAGGACATTGAAATTTACGATCCTTTTAAGACAGAAAAGTGGATTCAGAATGGTATGCAGAACAGACTGGCAGAATGTTTCTAATTCCAGCGGTAAAATGTGCACCTGCTAACACAAGTTAATGTACTTGAGATGCTATGAAGCCAACCAGATTTAGATTTGGAAATATCTATAATAGGGATTCATTGCAGATTAAAAATTACTTCAGTTTCCTATCTGCATACATAAGTATGCATGAAAAAATTACATATGAAATGGTTGTGCAGAATGCTTGTAACTTCAGTTTACAAAACTGTTAACTTTTAGGAAATATGATATTAACGTTAGGAAAGTTCTTCTTTGCATAAAGTAATGTAGAGCACTGATTGTGAAGCATAATGATAAAATATATCTTTGACGTTTCATTTCCTTTATAATAAAATTAACAGTTAATACTACCTAATGTTCATCTGTATTAAATGTAACACCTAATTGCTTCTGACGTTTTAAATCCAGATACATCAGTTAAGAGTACTTTAAATAAAATATACAAAATAATGTACAAAACCCAACTAAAATTTAAAGACTCTGTCACAAGTCTAAAAAAGCTTTAAGAAACTTGAAATTTATAACCACAGTGTAAAATTGTTTCTCTTTAATCTCAAAGCTTTTTATGTAAACTGAAAGTATAAAATACCCTCAGCTTAGTATTTTGCTACAAAGGGCTGGCCTAAAGTGTACACAGTGTAAACAATGGTACTTATTTTGCTTCAAAAATACAGAAAACACCACAAGATTGATAAATTGTTCAGATGAGAAGTATATGCTCTTTGGGGAATGCACAGGGTACCTGTTATGTCTCGCAAACCAACAGTTACCACACACATTCTTCCTTTCATAATTTGTAGGGGAAAGAAAAACATCTTAGTTTTCTTGCACTGTACTTCCTTCAGTTACATTAAAAATATTTTCGGTGTATAAATCTCCTTAAAAACTGGTCATGAGAATTTATTAACAAGTGACTATAGATGTAAAAGGTTATATTTATGCCTAGGGGAAGTAATTAAAAATCCTGAGTATGAAATATTTGGCCATCTTTCCTCCTTGTACCTACTGGAATTTTCACATAGAAAATGCAATTTTTGTTGTTGTTTATTCTCTTTTTTTTTTTTTTTTTTTCATATTTCCTCGATATTCACTGTCACATCTGAAAATGTAATCAAACCTTTGAGACCAAAAGTCATGTCCCAAAAGGATGATAATATTTCTCTTTTCCCAGTTTGTTTTGTGGTTAGAGGGTCAATATAAGACTTGATAGGCAACAGATATTTATTACCAGCCTACATATTATCCTGGACTAGAAAAAAAGAGACGGTAATATTTAAGGGGAAAGATAAAATGTTTACTTACTTATTTTCTTATTAAAATGTGACAATTAATTCTTTTCTTTGGCTATTAAGTCAAAGCACAAAGAACTCAGCACATTATCCACAACATAATAATCTAGTATTTACAGAGAGGAGACACTGGACAACACTCAGTTGTCTGATTAATTTCCATGAATTCTAACAAAATTAAAACATTCAAACACCTAAGGTTGAGTTTTCAAGATTCAAGTTATCTATGAGTTAGAAATGGGCCACAGATGTTTTAAAATACAGAATCATAGAACCACAGAATGGTTTGGGTTGGAATGGACCTTAAAGATCATCTAGTTCCAACCTCCTTGCCATGGGCAGGGAAATATAAAATGAAATGAATTACCAAAAATTGACACAATTTTTTTTTTTTCATTCTACATAAAGATACCATCACTTTTGTGAATCTTATGTTAATATCTTAAGGTTTTATCTTTCCTACTGTTTACACTAATTCTACATAACCTAGCTCTCCACACGAAGGGAGGAATTAGAACTCACTGATTGTCATTTATACACACTACTATAATGTAGTAGTCAAAATTAATCTGAGGCCCACCTCAGAACCACTCTGCAGCATGCATCACCCAGCTGCTATTTGAGTAATTCCAAAACTTGAGAAAAGATGGCCAAAATTAACCGATGTGTTGTATGGACTGAGCAAAACCCCAAAATATATCCACTGTCGTTCATCCTGTATTCTGTTTTGCTGTGCCTTATGGGAAAAGGATGATATCATGAAAATATTACAAATCTATGTTAAAAACAAAGTGCCTTCATCAAATGGTATTAATCCTAGTCAAGATCCACCCAATTTTACATTGACACTATCTGCTTTTATAAACACATTAACATACAGTGCTAAAATAGGGGGGTAGAGTTCACTTAAAATCATTACAGAATATACAGACATATAACTAAAAAAGTACAGTATGGAAATATTATTCCTCTATCTGTTTATCCAGTCATCAATTTGCGCTGTTTGTATTTTTGAAATTTTTGTCTTGTTGCACCGGTGTACACTTCCCATGCTGACCCTCCAACCTGGAACACTTACAGAAGTCATGACTGAAAAAAAGATTTCCTGCTCTGTAATCCACTTTACCAGCCCACTTCCATATCCTGAAAGGTATGTAAACTTAAGTGCAGCACTAGGTGTCCATATAAATGATCCTTTCAGAATTCTTCCATGTTTGTTGAAACATTAGGAGTTGCTGGGTTTGAATCTTGAGAAATGGCAGCAACAGTGACAATTCTTGGAGAACCAAGAACCTCAGTAACTGAAGAGTCCAGTTCTCCTGAGGTAACAATAGCAAGGGCTGTTCCACCACCTTTCTTGTTCTGATGAGTTTTGACGTGTTTCGAGAGATGGTCACTTCGCATAAACCTTTTAGAACATTCTGGGCACTCAAATCTCTTTTCACCTTTTTAAAAAGAAGAAGAAAACCAAAATGTTACTGAAAGAGAGCGCTGAACACTGCTTGATCATCTGAATCTCACCCTATTCAACATTCAAAGTGTCTTTAAAAGGACATGTTTTCTTTTCCATCTGACTCATTTCCAGGTGTGTTCTGTTCGGCCACAGGCTTTTGGCCACTTATTCTTCACTACAAACATTTTCTCAACAAGTATTTGCTATGCTGTGATTACCTGATCAGGAGTTTGAATTTCAGGACACCAGAGATTTTTGATAAACTTACATGAACCTACCAGAGCAAGGAAGGTAAAAGCACTCAGAGAACAACTTGGTAGCATTTTTTAAGAATACTTTTGTTATTTAGTGATGGGATAAAAAATCAGAAACCTGAATTCCAATGCTCCATGAAGATGTATGAAATCTACATCAAGAGAGACAAATTCAATTTACCAAAATGTCCTGTCACTGTTCAAATGTAATTAGTGCTTAGACATCAGGTGCTGTAAGTTGAGAAAGGAGGGACAGGGAAGGGGGGACACTCTCTTGGGGAAAAAAATATGAAGGCTGATAAAATTTTCAGCTTTTAAAAGACCAACTTTTCCATTCTGAACTGCTAAGAGAATTTGCTTTATCACTTCCCACTTGAAACTCTAGGAAATTTCCCAAGAAGACCAAATCTGGCGCATGGACTAGGTTAATGAATTTCTTAAGGACTGAGCTAATCCAAGTGAGGAAACAATAACCCTGGTCCATGGCCAATCCTACGTGCCTTACCTAAATTTGTTACATTTAGATCAGGCACTAGCTAATGTACATCAGCTATCTATGACGAAATGGTCATCTTTTTCTAGCCTACATACAAAAGCTGGAACAGATCTCTTTTTATTTATATGATTTTACAGTCAGCCTAAATTAATGAAAACTGGAATCTACTGTTGTGAGGTGCCTCAGGGAGGCAAAGAGTTAGTTTCAGATAAGCATTGTGAAAGGAGAGGCATGGCTGTAAGCCATGTGTGTGAATTTTGACACCCTGTGTTGGGGGATGGGCAGTGTGAGCCCTGGATGAAGTTGTCCCACCCCAAACCCCTTGTGAAGGGTAGCCCAGAAGTTCTGATTGGGTTTGAGTCCCTGGGGGTGTCTCCCTTGTGTTTCTAGTGGTCCCTGACCCTGAACTCCAACCTGGTTCTGTTCCTCAAAACCCGTCACCCTGCCTTTGCTCGGAGCTCTCTGTCTCTGGATCTGAGTTGTTCCCATGCTGAATAAATGGTTTCATGAACAGAGGCCCATCTTGTTGGTGTTCCATGCAGGTCCCCAGAACCTGTGGCTTCCCTGGACATGGATCCTGAGGTTGCAGACTGCAACAATCTACCTCTTCCTTGCTTAAAAGTTACTTTATTTACATTTAGGGGTAGTTTTCAGCTAACTCAGTAAGTGAGACCCTTGATACCATTGTTTAAGTATGGCCACTACGATTCAGACTTGCTGTACTATGGCTACAGAGAGGGATGACCAACCTGTGTGGGTTCTTCTATGCCTTTGTAACTCATCACTTCTTGTGAATCGCTTGCCACAAAAAATCCAGTTGCAGACGAATGGTCTTTCACCAGTATGCCAGCGCAGATGTGCCCGAAGATGAGATGTCTTGCCATAAACTTTTCCACATCCTTCAATATGGCAGATATGCTGTTTCTTTTTTCCTGGCTCATTGCTGCCTCTAAAAAGATCATATTTAAACAGCTAAGTAGTTATATTCTAAAACATTACCAGCTATTAGGAGAAACATTTTATGCTAACAGAGGCAATTTAAATCCCCATCTAAAAAAGCCCCCACAAATGTACTTTCTAATAGAAAGCATTAAAAATCTACACAATATAGGACAACTTCATTCCCAAATGAGGCAAGATGTGATAAGATGCTTAAATATATACTGATAGAAGTTACATTTACCTTCCTTCTCCCTCTCTGCAATTGGGACACGAGCAGGCAACTCTTCTCAGTCGCTTGCCAGGCTGCACTTCCTGGTCAGAAGCTTGTTGAGCTTGTTGAAGCTGCACTTGTGTTATCTGATCGGGACTAACAGCACCAATTGCTGCATTAGCAATGCCACCTACTGCTACAGTCACAGGAGCGATTGTGGCTTGCTGTACTTTTACTCCATCCTGTCCTTGCTGTTGACCTGTAAAACAAAAATTGTTTCAATAAGTGAAATGCACAAATAACCTTTATACATTTACATCAGATGGACAAAAATCCACCTACTGTTAAGTGAAGCCACAAAAAAAAATTAAATCCAGCCATTTTCCTGAAGTACTACTTACCTGCTAGTTTAATGTAATTTGGTATTAAAACAGCACAAGATTGCAAATTCTTGACTGATACTAAGAAAAATTAACTAGTTTAAAAAATGTATTCTTTTTCTTAAAAGATGAGATAGACAAAATCTTACACAGAAATATTGTTCAGTCAATTGCCAATTAATATCTCTCTAATAACCTTGCATTCAGAAAACCACAATTAGCTAATTACAAGTTGCTTTATGGCACTTACAGAATTGTCAGTTCTTTTACAATCTGTCTTGAATCAACATCGAGCCAGAAAGGAACTTTAGAATGAAAAAGATACTTAGGACTAGACTTGAACAAGCTAACATACCAAAGCTTTCTTGAGATTTGCTTTGCAGGATTCTCTACTGATGATGGGGTAATGCTGGTTAGATGTATAAACAGGGGGACAAGAAGCAAGAGCAGCCCTGGGGAAAGAGATCTGGTGTTTGGGTTGATGACAAGCTGTACAAGACTCAGCAGAGTGCCCTGGCAGCTGAAAGGGCCAGCTGTACCCTGGGCTGCATCCAGCAGAGTGCAGTGAGCCGAGCGAGGGGGCAGTGACTGTCCCCCTCTGCTCTGCACTGGTGCAGCCCCACCTCGAGCACTCTGTGCTGGTTTGGGTGCCTT
The DNA here is from genome assembly GCF_971803275.1 of Cyanistes caeruleus. Classification (NCBI taxonomy): domain Eukaryota; kingdom Metazoa; phylum Chordata; class Aves; order Passeriformes; family Paridae; genus Cyanistes; species Cyanistes caeruleus. The sequence continues at coordinate 121,510,802 of NC_141701.1, forward strand.
AATGTGAGAAGCACAACAAACTGTTAGAGAGTGTCCAGAGGAGGGGAGCAAGATGATGAAAATTCTCCAGAGAAGGACTTACAGGGAGCAGCTGAGGGCACTTGGTTTGTTCAGCTGGGAGAAGAGAAGGCTGAGAGGTGACCTCCATGCAGTCTACACCTTTCTCAAGGGAGGCAGTGGAGGGACAGATGCTGATCTCCTCTCTCCTCTTTCTGGTGACTAGTGATAGGATATGAGGGAATGGCATTCCCCTGCAACAGGGGAAGTTCAGGTGGGACATTAAGAAAAGACTCTTTACTGAGAGGGTGGTCGATCACCAGAACAGCCTCCCCAGGGAAGGGATCAAATGAAATTCCAAGGCTGACTTGATGAACGAAGAATTCAGCCTGATTGCATAAGTCCATTATCTCATTGGCTTTCTTGATCTAATGAAATCTGGATTACTGGCTTGATATTAAAGCAAAATAAACTATATTCCAATATAGGTAAGAAGTGTAGTTTCTTGAACAACAAAGTAATATTATGTTTGTTTTAAATGTTAGTAATACACAGACTTAGAAAATACATATAATAATCTAAATCTGACACAGAGATATGACTTCCAGCCACAATATAACAACACTGAACAGCAGCCCTCCTAGTAACAGGAATGGGACAAAATATAATTAGATACTGCCATTTTCAAAAATTCACTGCCTTCATACAACTGTGAAATTAAAAGAAATACTATCTCCTTATTTAGAGAGTGTAACAGGCAACCAGAATTCTTCAGAGCAGAATACAATATTTTAAGACATGAAAGTCCTCAGTATTTAAATATTAATTTAAAACATAGAAAGTCCTTGGGGATAACATGATTCAGAGATATTTGAATGGGCTTTAATGACTTCTGTAGCATCCACAACAGACATCACCAATGGGGATAAGAAGGCTCTCTCTGAAGCCTGAAGTACCCAACTACTGAGTGAGTTGACACACAGCCCTGCATGGGACAATGACTACGTCATTCCTGTGATTGCTGAGGGGCAATAGATGCTTGGACAGACTATCCTGTGTAACACCATGCTACCAGCCAGAGATGAAACCTAACACACACCACCTAACACCACCACATACATGCACATAGGTTAGGACTGAAGAACATGATATACAGAGAACCTCCCAAAGTGACTTGATTTGTCATCTAAAGGCCACTGCTGGCTACAGGAAATATAATAAATCTTGTTTCTGCCAAGGTCAGTACCAGGTTATTTTTACCTGAAGCATTGACCAAATTTTCCCAGTATTCTCCCTTAATTTGTGACTGGAAGTTGTAACTGATCTGCCTAGATATGAATAAACATGAATTCCTTGTCTTCTTAAGGCCATAAATACTGACAGACACTGAATGTTTTCAGTTCTCTGAAAAGAACAAGGACAAGCCCACAAAAGATAGTGTTTAAACTCCACTTGCTGTTGGACAGACAGTATAACAAACAAAAAATCTAAAAGGATTCTGGTATCAGCACCAAAGGAAAAATAATTACAGGCTTAACCTTGAGTGCAGAGTCTTCATATGCTTAGGACAGAACCAAGTCTTTCTTTACAGAATAGCAAAGTACTAGAAATATATTTATTTCCCATACTTTAATGGGAAAGAAAAGCACTCATGATAATCCTTGAGGGAGAATATGATAGGGTAAAAAGAAAATCATGATATAAATGCAAATAGTAATATCAAGTACTTTGGTGTAACAGTAGCTGAAGAGAATACTAGAGCTTCCAAAGAAAGTGCTAGTCTTGGGGCAACTCCTTGTTAGGCTGTTAAGCTGTTGGAACACTGACTGAGTGCTATAAACAGCCACAGTCAAAAAAAGGCTAATTTTTTTTTTATATCTAATGCTTATCCTAATATGATAATGTTAACATGATAATGCGAATGCTTGTGGTAAAAAACAGTTGCACTTTCTGGTGAGGCAAAGGTAAATGAAAAGGAAGAACTTGCCCAATGTGCAGTCTTTTGCAGAGCACATTCCATTCTTCATCTGTTAAACACACCCAAGGTGCAAACTCCTTTAACTCACAGACCAGCACTAGAAATGAAGGGTCTGTGAATGGTCACTACAAAAGTTAAAGATGCTAACAGATATTGTGATCTACTGCAGCCTCCTATTATATTTTCATTTTCAATCACATTTTTGAGTACATTGTTAAGAATGATACTAATTACAGTCTGTTAGAAAGATGACTCCACCTATGTCACAAAGTCCTGTTGGAGCAAAGAAGTCCCGAGACCTAATCAGTCTGTGGTCAGAACTCAGTTGAAGAGGACAATTATCTTTCTCTCTGACTTTCTTGAACAGATATTAAAGTTTCAATACAACCTTTCCCTGGGCTGCTGTCCTGAGGTGACTTTATGATGTGGTATCCTGAAAAAAAGAAAGAAAGAAAGTATCCCCATCGTCTGTAGTTTTGCTCAGAAATGGACCCCGTAGCTCTAAACTTCGCCCAGAGAGACAAAGAGAGAGAAGGGTAGGGGAGATGTTCACCATTTATCTGCAGAAACTTCATTTTTACTCTTTTGAAATTCCTTTTCTCATAGACTGGGCTGCCTAGCACAAACAGCCAGAGAAATATAAGGCACTCAGAATGCTCTTGGAATTCACAGCCCTGCAGCTGGGAAGCGAAAACGGAGAGGTATTTCTTTACTTTTAAAGTAGCTTCTAGTTCATTAGCTGAGACAAAAGGTTTTTCTCTAGACTGTGGCTTCTTCAGAGAAACTGTTCAATGATGCTCTGGTTCAGAAGACCAACACCAAGAACCCATGCCAGTAAACCCTAGTGTGGAGAGGCCCACACCCCGCCCACCTTGGATGCTGCCTTGACAGCTAACCCAAAAAAAGCCATACCTACAAAAAAGACTTTAGACTCTGAATCTACCATCTCTTCAGAGCAACAAGAGGTTTTATTATTTGATATTAATAATTTTTAATGTTTTTGAGTACTTTGCTCATTAAAGAAATAGGTTTTTTTCTGCTTCTCTTGAAAAAAATTTATCTCCTGAACTGGCTGGAAGAGGGACCACTTAAATCTACTTTCTAAAGAAATCCCTTAAAAGTTCCCTCCCTAAATTTACCCTAAACCAAGATAGGTACCAAACCAAGGCTTTTCAAGCAAGATGTGAATTGAGGCACTTGAACCCTGAGGAGGATGACTCCTTTTCTCATCTGATGATTACTGGTTAATATTCAAGATATAATTCTAGGATATGACTAATCCATATTAATAGAGAAGCCTCTAATTTCTAAAAATCTAGTATATTTTGCTGATTCCATATGAACCAATTTTCACTGTCCAAGTAATGAAATGACCAACTAAGCAAGGGTTTTCTGACACCTCAGCATATCAAGTACCACTGCTGGCACACACCTTACCTTTCTGAACTTCCCTTCTCCCATGTGAGGACAGGGCATATCTTGGAACACAGGATACACACTACTGAGCTACAACCTTACTCTATTTATTAAACATAATACAGTGACACATTCAAGTAGAAATTCTTCACAATAACTGTAAAAATGACAATAAAAATACAAAGGGCACAATGCCAAGTAAGGTTGCTCAGGCAGACAATTACATTCCCCACATGGTTTCAGTTAAACAGTAATTAGGTGACTGCTCTTTAGATAACATTAACTAGATACATTTTCTAATATGCATGTTGATTTTTCTTCTTTAAATTAATCACATGGAGTCACTATTTTAAACTCCCTTCCCTTGAACTCCACTTACTAAATTCAGAACAGAAGATTCTGAAGCCCTCAAAATATCATACAAATTGTCTTATTTGAAGAACCAGGCCACAACATTCAATAAGCAAATCTAGTTTTTTGAGGTAAAAGAGTACCTGAAGAAAGTACACATACACAATAAATATTCTTTGTCAAAGATGTATGCAGCTAGAAGAAAACATGGTGAAGTTCAATAATGTAATTACTGGACTTAATTTTTCTTTTGAACTCCTGAGAGAGCACCCCAACAAGTAAGCACACTACTAATACACAGGGTAGAAATGTATTTATTCTCATTTTAAAGTAGCTGCACATAAAAGTCTTTGATCTTTGAGAATAATGTGAATGTATTTTAGACCATTGAAATATCTTTTCTCCTGAAGAAAAGTAGACATTTTTCACAAAACAACTGATAGAACATGCCTAAAAATCTCAAAATGAGTCTGCTAGGGGAGTCTGAGTTTTATGGGATCTATTTTTAAACTATAGACTAGAATTCTAGTTTTTTAAACTATATACTAGATCACAGGGGCTCTAACTTTTATATCACTTGCACTTATTAAAGAAGAAGGAAAATAAAGGGAATATAAAGGGAAGATAAAAGAATTTAATTATTTCTTAAATCACCTCTATCAAAGAAAAGATACTGAGAAAACTTAATATTGACATGAGTCTATCAGCAGCCTATTAAATTAAATGAAGGCAACTTCTAAAAGCTTGGAACAGAGAGGATTTTTCAGTTGATCGGATCTAGGTCTAAACTGGCTTCTTATTTGAAAAAAACAAAACCAAACCCAACAAACAAACTGCTTGCTCTAAAAACAGGTGATTGAGACAATAACATCCATACATGAACAGAATGATCCCTTGACACTTTCTAGATGGAGAAAAAAAAGTCTTATTAAAAATATTCCTTTCAATGTCTTACTAGAGGCATTAAATTCTATTTGAAGCCTTTCAGAAATGCTGCAAAAATCAAGAGACCACTTGAAATTGCTTCTTCCTGACATACTCCAAACCACAAGACCTGATGTCATTACGTTTCACCATTCACAATCAAACCCTTCAGTAACAACAGCTCTCATGTCCCAGCACAGGCTTCAGAAAGAGGTCTAAACAAATCACTACGTGAGTGAACAAAGTCACACTTCAGTTCATTTATGCTATTCTGTATGAACTGTGAAAGCAGTCACCACACACTGACACTTGCTTTTGGAATAGAGAAAGTTCCCTCAAGTTCCCATAATTTCTTTAAGAATGATTTCTGAAATTGTGAAATATCTTTATTAAAAAATCATTCCTGAACTTGCCTATGTCTCAGCTTTAGTGTATGTTGTCAGGATATAAAGTTACAACCAAATGTTACAAAATAACACTGCTACAAAATAACATTGATACTCAATTGCATTTAATTTCCTCTCAGGCCTAAATTCTCTCTTGCTATTGGATAGTAACCATTTATTTGACCATAGGACAAAAGGCATACAGGAAGGACATCTGATAGAGTGTTTACAAATCAAGTGCAACAGAAGTTTCACTTATTGCAATATTACAAGTATGATTATGACTGAACAGAAATTTTTAATTTCTCACATAAAAGAACCTGCATGATCTTAGTCACTAATCTTTCCCATTTAAGCCATTAAGAAAATGCATTACTTATTAACACGAGATACAGGATTATCAAGATAAATGATTGCACATCCTTTATTCTTCAGCATCACTTGCTCAGCTTTCCAATTTTGTAGTAAATATGCATCTTAGCAGGTAAAACTCACATATACTTTCCCATACATGAGTTTGTAACATATGCAAGAAAATTTAACAACTTGAAGTAATTATTGTGAAACCAAGTAATATGCACATAAATCACAATTTCAGTTAAAAATTGATTTGCAAAGCTGTAACAGCACTTGAATGATTTAAGAAATCTAATGCATGGTACCTAAAAAGTACTTTTCTACAGAGGGATTGGCCACCAGTTAAAAGGCTGGGCCATCCATTTTAAGTCAAACCAAGCTCCCTTTTACCACATGCTACATCTACTTTTCAACTGTTGTTCACCTGAACTAGCAGGCACGAAAGACTACTCACTGAGGCAAATAGAGCAGAAGGGAAGAAAAGGACTTAACTTTATTGATCTACAGAAATCATGAGAGTAAAGCATTAGAAAATTGTATCATGTTAATAAGAGAAACAACTAAGAAAAGGATACTTCTAAGTTCTGGTACATAGTTCCTTAGAAAAAAAAATATGTATTTCCTGTTGCTGTTGTGCAACCAATGACAAGAGTTACCTCAGTAGGGTGCACCTTACTGCAAAATCTGAGAAACACTTTGCAAAATGTACCTAAAGGTACAGTGGCTAATGCAGCAAAAAAGAAAATTTTTCAACTGTGTATTCTAAAAAGCAAAGAGAAGGTTGCAGTTAGAATCCATAATTCAATGTACATCACTACAAGACAGCTTGCAGAGTTCAAAAGCTCTACAGGCATCAGAGCTGATCCAGCAACTCACCCATTAACAACTCACTGATATGAAACAATGGGAAAAAAAGTGTCTCATCTTCCCTTGCCTTGCATACACCAGGTACTGTAAGCTTGAAAACATCCTTTAATATTATTTTTGCACAAAGGCATACACATAATTTATACTAGGATAATATCTATACACTTTATATATTTATTTATAATACAATATAATAACATGTCTAAATAATAGAATATAGCACTTTGATTAAGTGATAGACAAGATTTAAATATTGTTTAAAATTCGTGTCAATATAGTTAGAGATCCTCTTTTTTTTTTTTTTTAATCTACTATGAAGGTTTCATGCTGAAAAAAGAAGAACAAATCATATTTTAAAATTACATCTATGTAAAGACAACACTGAATTTAAGTATTTACGCAGAAGATGATGCAACTCTGCTCTCTCTTCTAAACAGTGGTTAATAAAGATTTATGAAGAAACAATATGTGACAAAATAAGAATTCCCCAGAACAGAAATTGCAAGCACTGATACAAGGGACCCACACATTCTGTAGAGAACATCAGTTTGGAGCGAGGAGAGGAACTGGATTCACCCAACTCCTACAAGGGTCATCACAAATCACAGCATTGTGTCCAGACACTACTACAAGCAGAAAGTTTCCAGTACAAACTGCAGCATCAAACAGAAATCTGTTTTTTCTACCTCCTACAGGGGCACTGCAGCTAGTTTTTATCTTTTGTCCATGGCTAACTTTGTCAAGATTTGTAAGAACTTGTTATACTCCAAAAGCTTTCTGAGCCTCAGAGTGTTGAAAAATTACTGAACAGCATAATAACTATGCTTAATTTCTGTTGAAAGCACTGCTTCAAGAGTGAAATTTAAGGCAATAAAGTTTGAGGGGATTAAGCATCTTAAAAAAGATGAAGTTTGTTTCCCCTAGTTCAAGATCTATATTGGTAACACAAAATCAAACCAATGCCCCAGAAGTTTCACCAAGTTACTTTAATGATTTTTCAAAATGTAAGGCTTTACCCAAGTGCTTTAGGACAACCTGAGGGCACTTCAGTACTTTGAGACAAAAAATAAGTTTTCACAGCTGGTAGAACCTTTCATTAAACTGAAAGCAAGTTTACTTTTTATTACTTTATTAAATGTAAGAAAGAGCTACCACAAATACAACACAGAAAGACCCATATAAAACCAATATAAAAATCAAACACAGAGCTACAATTTCACAAAATTTAGTCTTGAATAACCAACTGGTGGTTTCAGTTAAAGCAAGGCAATGTCTCTGGTTGTTTTGGTTACTGTGACTTAAAATGACAAGAAAATATGGTAAATTAATTAAGTATTCTAAAAGAGGAGATGAAATCAGAAAAGTAACTAGTGAAAAGAAACCCTTTAAAAAAATTCTTGATTTTCATCATTATAGAATAAAAAATCAAAAAGAAAAGTATATTTAGGGTGAGTGTGCAAGAACACTTCACTGCAGATAAACACAAGTAGTTTCCTGCACGCTGAAACTTAGAGCAACAGCTGAAAACCCAAGTACCAGCTGTGCTGCAAAGTATCAGACACATTGCATGGAAACTGGCAGCAGATATAAGAAATTGAGATTCTTAGATTTACTTTTATGGAACATCTCCCTCTCCCTCATTCCCTTGCCCCAGTTCTCAGGTTATTCTACAGCTTATTGCCACAACACAATGTGGCCCAGTTATTTCCTTCAATTCTTCCCCCTAACTCTTAAATAGGGGTAGGCCTAGAAAGAAACCTGTGGACTGCCAGTCTCCACAGTCTGACTAGAGAAGCTCAATACCTGACAAACTGAAACAAAACAAAAATCCCAAAACAAAAATCAAATGCTTATCTTACACACTCCTGCCATATGGCAACAAAAACACATGCACAGAAAGTGTAATTTTCTGCATTTCCATTCAATTTATGAGTATTGATTGCCATGAAGTAGTAATAACTGAATCTTGAAAGGACAGAAGGAGGCTAACACGAGAAAATATAAGCAAAGTACTCTATTTGGATTTTGGGAGGTAGGCTGGGGGCTTTTCTGGGTGGGAATTATGGGGTTTTGACTATGCTTTAGCTGGCTTACAGATTTTACACTTGACTAGAAGGTTCATGGATTTTCTTAAAGTAGGTATTTTGGCTATATGAAATGTATGTTGATCAAGATAAAAGTAAATATTTTTTTAAAAAAAGGCAAGGTAATTAAAAGGAATTTAAAGGATATTATCAGGAAAAAAACAAGATTCATAAAACACTTTTGAAGATCTTACACAGCAAGACTAAACATGAGCCACAAGCTTTGGTTTTATTAACAGCCTATGGATGAATAGGCTGACTAATATGAAAACTAACTTGTTTATGAAAGATGTAAAAACTTTGTTATAGCCTTCATCAGGCAAGGACAAACAAAACTATATAATATAGGATCCCAAAAGAAGGGCCACATAAATCTGTAAGATCCAAACCCATAAGAGTTCTGACATTTTCTGTAACACTGTTTACAAAACTGTTTACCTAGTCTTGTTTTTTGGGTCAGAACAAACTGAAAAGCGTCATGCTTTTGCCAGTTACTTCCTGGTGACCAAAGAAACAAGAAAATCAAGGTCCATATTTCTTAAACCTCAGTATTTTTCTCAAGGGAAAAGCAGTCACATCATCACTTTTTCACTACAATTTCATTATAATTTCATCACACATCACTATAATTAAGGAAAGTCAGGTTTTTACTTAACATGTATCCCAAGGGGTTTTCTGGGATATTAACTAATAATTCTTTCTTTACAACAAAATAATACGAGTCTGCCAACCTGTGAAGATTAAATATGCATGTTGGAGTGATACAGTTTTCCCAATGACCAGCTGATCAAGGTGTATGCCTGCTACCAATTGTCAGCAGCATTAAACATCAGTGGAGACTCCACTGTTAGGAATGGATGTATCCAGAAATCAATATAACTGTATAACCATGCCCCAAACTAAACTAAGCATACGTTAAATTAAGAGATGCTACATTTCTCAAGAGACTACAGATGTCCAGAGCTATTGCTTTGCTGAAAGTGTCATAACCAGAGTAAAATATTAATTAAAAAAATTATACTTCATTATGCAGTCCTGACTACTTCCAAAGCTACTATGCTATAGCATATAAATCAAGCTATTTCTATTAACTAAATTATCCCTTAAAAATTACTGACCACTAAAAAAAATAGTTGTTTTTCAATAATCATAGAACATCTTGAGTTGGAAGGGACCCACAAGCATCATCGAGTCCAACTCCTGGCTCTCCACAGGGCAACCCCCAATAATAACAGTTTCACTTGAAATTAATACTCCATAGAACACCCCATTCCATAAACAGCTTTTTCAATAATCACCACTGCTATTAAAATGCTTTTTAAATATATTAAAACAGGAAGAAATTATTTATTTCATCCACCAGCTCCAAAATCATACAAGACTTAGAACTCCAAAATTTAAGTTATAGTGTGGAAGCTGTTGAAATGAGATTTTGAATATGCTTCTTGTCTTTCCCTCACACCAGGTGGTAATGGAAGAACAAGCAGGTTGGTTTAGTGCAGATATAAGTATGCTTTAAAAAAGAAAAAAAAATACTAAGAAGCTGTTGAAGATGTGCCGTATCACTCAACTCACTTGCTTGGCATTTTTATGAGCAAAAACCTCAGCCAATTCTTTTCCTGTTCTATATGTTCTGATTTCTGACAATAGGGATTGAGAGAAGGGATGGCAAAACCCAATATTCTCAAGAGAGTGCACCTGTATCGATGACACACATAACCTAATATGGAAATACAGCTTTAGCAACCTTCTACTTTGAAGACTTTAAGGCTTATACTTTGTTCTTGAAGTTTATAGCATAAAAATAGCTCATTATAAACCTATTTTACCTGGTAATTATGAGCAAAGTTGGTAGTTGAAATGCTTCCCCTTCTCACTTGATTTTAGAAGCAATGTGAAATTATGTCTTGCTACTCACAGGTCAGACAGAAAAGACTCATTTTACTGAGGCGTATTTACCGGGTTATTCTCCATTGGCACTTAATCTGAATAGGCAGATTGCACATTTCTTAGGCATCAAATTCAGAACCATTATATTGACACTTTTATTCTACCATCACCATGGCAAATGTTTGTTTTCAACTGCAGTTCGTCGTCAAACTGTTTCTGCCATTGTATTGAATTTCAGTTTAAGAAAATCCTATAACCAAAGTAATTTAGTCATTAGGAGACTAAATACTCCTCCTGTAATTACTTTGAAACATTTGAAAAGTATATAATATTTAGAACACTGTGGTTCTGAACAATTTTGAGCTCAAGGCAGCCTGAGAACAGTTGTGACCTTTCATGACTTTGGAAGAAGTATGCTACACTTCTATACTCCTTCCAATTACGCTCTCAGAATGCCAAGTTACATACTACGAAGTGAAAGACCAAGACAGAATCCTTTTTTGTTTGTTTGGGTTTTTTTAATACAGCTCAGTACTTTGTACTTATTTTTTTACTACAGATTTCACAGCTTGCAGCTTGTTTATTTCAAGATGTCTGCTGCATCTTGCTTGTCAATGAAAATCGAGTAAAACACTGCATGTTATTTTAAAAAAATAAATAAATAAAGCAACCCCTATCCTTCAGCTCCTTTGTCTTCCACCTTTGGTGTTTATATTTGCCAGTTTTCTTCCATGTAATGTGGCTATGTATGTATTGAATGAAGCCTTTTTGCCTTCTTACCACCTACAGGAATCCCTTCTTGAGTAACTACACCACTCACTGAGTTCTGTTTCTAGATATATTCACTATTACCTTAACACAAGAGGAGCCCCACGGGACGTGTTGTCATAAAAATGCATTTTCTTTCTTTCAACAATGTAAGTGTAATATTCTAGGACTCTAGACTAAACATCTTCCCCTCCCCCAAAATCTAGCATACATAATAGAGAATAATAGAAGACTGTGAATAGTATGAAAATGAATCAGGTATTTTAAGTTTTTATAATAGAGGAACTTAAGAACTTTAAATAAAAACATGTCTTATGCAACAGTTAAAACAATATATTGCAAACAAATACTGAATGCATAAAAAATCAGGCAGACTCAGAAAAGACAAATTCAGAGAAAATAAATCCATCAAGAACTATTAAACTTGTTTTAAAGAAAAATCCCACTTTTGGCTCAGAAATATGCAGATGACTGAATGAGGGAAGAGAATGTGAGCACTGCTCTTGTATGCATCACCTGCAGTCAGCATGAGACAGGGTAAGAAACACTTTTCTAATTTTCATAGAATCACAGAATGCTTTGGGTCACATGGCACCTTTAAAGATCATGTAGTTCTGATCCCCCTGCCATGGGCAGGGACATCTTCAGCTAGATCACGTTGCTCAAAGACCTACCCAACCTCACCCTGAACACTTCCAGGGACGTGGCATCTACAACCTCTCTGAAAAACCCATTCCAGTGTCTCACCACAGTCAGAGTAAAGCATTTCTTCCTTATGTCCAATCTAAACCTACCCTTTTTCAGCTTAAAACTCTGCCCCTTGTGCTGTTACTGTGGACAGGTCTGGGTAAAAAGTATCTTTCTGATAAGATCCCATTGTATATCAGGAAGGATCCCAAAGCCTTCTGTTCACGCGTTTGAACAACCCCAACTCTCTCAGCCCATCTTTACACAAGATGTATTTCAGCTCTCTGATCATTTTCATGGCCATCTTCTGGATCATCTCTAACAGATCCATGTCTATCTTCTAGTGGGGATCCCAGCACAGGACACACTACCACGGATGGGGACTCGCAACAGTGGCAAAGAGGGAGAGAACCACATCCCTTGGACTACTGGCCTTGTTTGTTTTCATGTGGCCCAGGACAGAATAGACTTTCTACAGGCTGCAAGCGTACATTGTCAGTGCATATCCCATTTTTCATCTACTAATATCCCCAAGTCCTTCTCCACAGAGCTGCTCTCAATCCATTACTTCATCATACAATTTATACTGAGATTAGGGATTGCCTCATCACAGGTACAGGACCTTTCATTTGGCCTTGCTGAAGTACAATGAGGTTCACATTGGCCCACGTCTCAAGCCTGCCAAGACCCCTCTGGATGACATTCTTTCCCTCAAGCACAGCAACTGCACCACTCATTTTGGTGCCATCTGCAAATTTGCCAAGGGTGCACAGAATCTCACATCATTAGTAAAGATACTGACAGTACTGGCCCCAGTACAGACTCCTGAGGGACATCATTGATCACTGATCTACATTTGGAGATTGAATCATTGATAGCAACTCTGAATGTGGCCATCCAGCCACTTCCCTATCATCCATAAAATCCATATCTCTCCAAGGCTACTGTGAGGAACATGTCAAAAATCCTTACAATACCTCATGGCAGATGAAGTAGATTATTATCAGCAGCTCTTCCTTTACGTACTGCTTCAGTCACTCCATCACAGAAGGCCACTGGATTGGTCATGCATGATTTGCCCTCTGTGAAGTCACGTTTGGTGTACATTTGGGACAATGTGTTGGCTGTCTCTAGCCACCTCTGTATCCATATGCCTGGACAAAGCTGTCAGGAGGTATGTTCCATGATTGTACCAGACACAGAGATGAGGTTGACTGGTTGGTAGTTCTCAGGGGTCTATTTATTATCTTTTTAAAGATCACTTTTTAAAGTGATATTTGCCTTCTTCCAGTCACTGAGTGACATACAGTTAATCTAATCCATTTCTTTCCTGTTTAAAGAATTGGGTAGAATGATTCAAAGTCCTCATCAAACTTTGACCCAGAATGACAGTCATGTCTAAACAATATATCAAATCTTAGAATTGCAAGTCCTAAAACTAGTGACTGTCACACAAGAAGAGTTAATAAAGAGGGAAAGGGAAGAGAAAGCCTTGAAGACAGGCTGAAGCTAGATGCAGACAAGTGGGAAAATGCACAAGAAATCAGGAGACCTCAAGGTACTGACAACTTGTATAACTACTAGTCACAGTGATGTGAAAGCATCTGGCCAAAGAGAGAAATGCCGTAGTAGCACATTACTACAGAGTATGAAATACAATGGCAAGGGTCATTGTATTTTTAAGTACCCCAATAAGAACATTTGGAATTGGATTTCCTTGTCATTAAGAACTATTTTGGAGACCATTGCACACCCCTACAATAGACTTAAAACTCTCCAGCTTTACTATTGCCAGGCAACAGACTGTTCTACTGAACAGAAGTCATTGCCCCAGGTTATTTTGGGTGGATGAACTCCAAATTTCCCATAATTCAGGCCATGTCACCACTCATCTTCAAGAAAAAGGCTTGAACTTGTGTTGCAAGGTGATGGAATCTGATGACTTTTGCTTAAAACAAGAAAAAATCTTGGAACAAGTGTACATAAAATACAAATATTGTTTTTCAGTATTTTAAAACAAAAGCATCTAATTCATTTTTGTATGGGGAAAACACCTCCACAACCATCTAACAAAATTACTCTAAGACATATAATTAAGGTAGATATGAGTTTGATCTATTACTTTATTTTTTCTCATAAAAAAGAAGAATTTTTTTTATGAGGGACAAAACAAACAAAACAAAAAAAAAACCCCAGAGAACTCAGCAAAAAAAAAAACCCCACCTACCAAAAGGAAACTATTTTAAGAACTGTATATTTTTCTTGAAATCAACTAGTACTAAAAATCAGTTTCCTTCACATAGTCCCTTATATTGTCAATTAACACACTTAGATAAATTGAAGGACCTGAAAATAAGCTTTAAAGAGGCAAAATACACCTTATTTTAAAAAGGGACCAGGGACAGGAATCCTTTGAACTTATATCTGCAACTCTCACAGCAGAAGCACTGAAAAAAGGCAAAGGTATTCTGTAGTATCTGCTTTTCTCCAAGATCATAGGAGCTAAATTCAGGAAGTTGCCACCTATAACATTCCAGGCTATCCCCTTCCACAGGGAACCATGTGCAAAACAACTGACAGAGCAGAGAAGAAATACTTAGTGCAGAACTAGCTTGGTAAAAGACTATGACAGGCACTGATCCAATAGCAAGGCAGGTATTAGTAGATCCCTGAATGTTCAAGCAACCACAGTGGTTTTTATGTAGCCTGTTGTTTGTTTTCCTCTTAATTAAACAACTGTTTAAAGACCTGGTTTTAACACTCAGAAACTTGGATGAGAAGATTAAAAACTTTCTTCTGTACATTTAATTATGCCTTTGACTGACACCTTGTACACCTTAATAAAATTTAATGGAATCACAGATTGGTGTAGACTTTAAAGGACCTCTGAAAAGCGTCTGGCCCCATCACCCTGCTCAGGCAGGGCCACCTAAAGAAAGTTGTCCAGGATCATGTCCAGACAGTTGCTGAATATCTCCAAAGATGGAGAGTCTGCAGCTTCTCTGAGCAACATGTGTCAGTACTCAGTCACTCTCACAGTAAAAAAATTATTTTTATCATTGACATTGTAGTTTTCCTTCAGGTCAGAAGGTGAAACAGTGTGAGAACTTCTTTGCTTTGCCTTGCTTTTTGACCAGATGCAATATATAACCCTACATATGCTACTTACCGGGATCAGTTTTTGAACTTTTTACTGAAAACATAACAAAAAAACCCAAAACACACTTATGCATCTTGCTAGGTTTGCAGTAGATTTTAAGTAACAAAGGTTATGAAAGGTAGACAAAAATATAATATTTACCGGAAGATTTTAATGTTTTTCTTCCCAATGTGAAACTATTCTCTTTTGGAATTTAGAATGTATTTGACAAAACAACAAGAAAATCCCAACAAAAATCACAACTCCCCCCATTTATCAAAATTTTGTATAAATTAACAACTCTGTTATCATTTTAAACTAAGTATATTTCTGCTTTACTATTTCATTTGCTACTTAAGAATTAAAAAAAAAAATGCTTAAACATCTCACTGTGGAAATAACTAGGAAAACCACTGTTCATGAAACAAAAATATGACACAAATACAAAAAAAGTTATTTATTGTGATTTTTTTTTAAATTTTATTTTTAAAAGTTTTTTCCTAGGAACTCAGCTGGCTTGATTGAAGGGGTTTGATTGAAGGACAAAGTAACTTCTTTCCCCTAACAAAGTTAGAGCACCTGAATCAATGCATGGGATGAGTTCTTCACTCAGCCTTCTCCTTAAAGTTTTCTGGACATCCTCCATACAGCTCGTTTTTAACACCTACTTCTACTGCTCATTTGTGGTGAATGATCTACTTGTGGAGAGTTCAGCTTACTTTCAAGACACTTCACACTGGCAAGCTCAGGTACTGCAGAAAAGAAATACAATCTGCAGATATTGAGGAGCTGTTTGTTTTTCAAAAGGTTTCCTGTAATGATGCCTGGGAATAACAGAAAAAAACATTTCAAATAAAAACCAGAAAACCTGAGGAAGTTAGCAGCCCTGATCAAGTCAGCTTATTCTATTTAGGTGGCAAGCAAAGTTTAGATCTTAGCATGTTTGCAATTTTCTATTTCATAACCATTCTTTCCTTGGAATCTTAATACAGCACTAAGGACTACACATCATGTTCTTCACTTTCCATTCTACCATGTCTCCAACTCCCAGAGTGTAGAATAAGGAAGTTTCATAGGACAGAAGCAGAGATTAGTAAAAGAAGGAAATTACAATTAATCTTGCATTCACAAAGCTTATTCTTTCTCCATAGCATCAAGTCCTGGGGGAGTAATAGTACCTTATTGGCAAAGGAAAGGAAAAAATGTCAGAACACTCATAGGAGTGGAGCACTTGTATGGGGAAAGGCTGACAGAAATGGGGTTGTTCAGTCTGAAGGAAAGAAGGGTGCTGGGGAGACCTTATAGCACCTTCCAATACCTAAAGGGGCTACAAGAGACTTGAGGAGGAACTTTATACAAGGGTATGTAGTGATAGGACAATGGGCGATGGCCTTAGTATGAAAGAGGGTAGATGTAGATTAGACATAAGAAAGAGAATTTTTTACAATGAGGGTGGCAAAATACTAGAACAGATTGCTCAGAGAGGTGGTGGATGCCCCACCTCTGGAAACATTCAAGGCCAGGTTGGATGGGGCTCTGAGAAACATGATCTAGTTGAAGATATCCCTGATTATTGCAGAGGGGTTGAACTATATGACCTTTAAGGGTCCCTTGAAATCCAAACTATTCTATGTTTCTATGATTCACTGCTGCCAAAAAATTATGGAAACAGCTGTAAGGTCAACTGGGAGCAAGGCAGAAGCAAGTGAGCACAATGAAGAGGAATTCAATGGTGACAAAACATAGTCCAGTTAACATACAAACACTGTATGACTAAGGCTTGGTTTGTCCAGGACCATACTTGTGATTCATTGCCCTTTTTTCATCCTCAAGTTACTAATCTCAATTCCTTTAGTTTCCAAAAGACATCATATACAAGCACAGGTAGGGTCAATATAACCAACAGACTATATTCGGAATCTCTTGCTCTAATACCTGCTAGTGTGTACTGAATAGTAGTACACCATTAGTAAGCAGAGAAAAAAAAACAAAAACTAGATGCAGAAAGGTTTTTCCAGCACCCCCAAATCTAGGCTGTTCCCAAAGCAGGCTTCCTGTAGAGTCTCCTACCAAAGTAGGGACTTCCAGCTAAGAAAACCATCAACCAGCGCTTTCCCACCAAGAAAAAAAGCGTTCCAAGGTAAATAGGACTGCAGCTGTTCAGCTACAGCTAACCAAAACTTCTCTTTGAACCATTACAGCCAAACACAAGGTCAAGATTTTAATTCTGATTACCCACATTAATGTTTCTGTGACACTTTACACAAGCCACGTTTAGTGCAACTAACTCAGCTCTTAGTATTTCAACATGCCATTCCATGCTGAGAAGTACCATAGCAGATGAAATTCTCCCAATAACAGATTTCTAACTACTAAACTATGTTAGTAGTTATGTTTCCTCCAAAACATTTCAATTAAAGAGAACAATCTATTGCCCAGTCAAACATTTGTCATCTTAGCATAATGATTGTAAAAAGCCAAACCGTTTAAGAGTCAATATGATAGACTGGACAGCAGTTAAACATGATGAGTTTTTTCTAACAGTTTTATAGTAAAAAAACTGTGCCTATAGTCAGGCTGTTGTTGAGAAGAGTTAATTGTAACTACTACAATAGAAGACTTTTACTTCTATGACATAAACCCAAGCTTAGTTATCAAGCTGATAAAGAAAATTCCTACTTAAATCAAGTTTTATCTGAAACATTAAAAGTCAGCAAATTTTACATCAAGAGTTGTCCTTGTGGGACACTGCAGAGACCTTGCACAGAGTAAACCATAAAACTAAGTCCAGTAATCCAGCCTAGAGCCTTTTAACAGCTCCTTTCCCAACTATTAGACAAGCATAGTCAAACAGGCATTCCACAGTACATATCAAAACTTCAGCAGCAAGTACTGCAGTACAATCACCAGTTGGTTTTGTCCTTTTATTTTAAAACAAGCCACATAAACTATGTGCAAGCACACCTCATTCCACTCAATCTCTTTGCAGAACTCAAGACTTTTAAGGGAACAACTTCATGAGCTAGTGCAGAATGCAATGAGTGATTCCATATGAATGCATGCCAGGACACAAGGTATCCCAGCTCACATATTGTTACTTCTCATTCTACATTCCCCAAAAGGAGATTAGGAATACTGTTGGAAAAAGCTTTTTCGGGTTGTTTTTCAAACATATTGAAGCTCTAACAGTAAAGTCTCATGTTCACTTCTGGAGCCTACACGTCTTTAGTAAGATGGAGGACAGAAATATTTAAGGACAGTTTATCAAATACAAACAGTTCCATTTCAACTGACGCAATTGGTAATATTAATTCAATGTTTAGCAAAAGTGTCAGCTATTTAAAATCTGAATTTTAGTGTTATGTGTAAGATATTTCCTCACAGTTAAGCATTTAATGTTCATTACAGAAAATTCTGAAGGAAAGAGTGTTAATCTAAAATCATCTGGTACTCTCGTAGTAGTAAAAAAACCCCACCAAACCAAAACCACAAACAAAACAAAAACCAAAAACAAACAATCAAAAAAAACCCCAAAAAACAACCCAAAAACAAAACAAAAAACCCTACAAACAAGCAAAACCCCAAAACTTTGAGACCACTCACCCGCAACGCTGGTAATGGTAACAGGAACTCCTTGAACTTGAACACCTGCAGCACTCAGGTTGGCAACACTTACTGTTTGAAGATTAGGTACTGAAGCAAGCTGGGCAGCATTCAGAGTGATGGGAGTACCAGCAACAGCCACCGGAGCAATCTGGGCAATGGTTGTGCCACCACTTGAAGACACAGGGGTAATGGTTAGTTGTTGGGGTAACCCAGCATTTTGAACTTGCAGATTTGAAAGGCTTTGCAGATTCTGAACCTGCACAGTTTGCCAGCTGATTTGTCCTGACGGTGTTAAAGTTGGAGCCCTGATGAGCACCTGAGTTGGGCTCACAGCCTGAAGCTGAACATTCTGCAAAGGCTGCTGCTGGATGGTCTGTATAGTCTGGCCTGACTGGAGCTGAAATGACTGTGGAGGAATGGCCTGAATGATCTGCTGTTGAGGCTGCTGGATCTGTATCTGCTGCAGAATAGGCTGACCTACGATCTGGACCTGTTGAAGGGAACCTGACTGATCCTGGACATTCTGTAGTCCGTTGGACTGAAGCTGACTGGAGCTCTGGGCTTCGGAATCCGTAGCAGTTGTTTGAGGTTCTTCAGTCGCCTGCTCTGAACTGCTACCAGTTGTGCTTGTGTATTGGCCTGTTTCTGCAGAGCTTACCAGTGTGTCACTGCTAGTCAGAGATGTTGAGGCAGTGGTTGTAGCGGTGGAAGAGGAGGAAGGAGACTCTGGCATGGTACTACCAGACGCAGAAGTGACAGGTGTAGATGCCAGCTGATTTCCATTGGAAACTCCACTTTCAGTAGACTGGCCAACTTGCCCTGAACTTCCTCCAGTGGCAACGTTGTTAATCACAGGCAAAGCCAGGGTTACCCCACCAATGTTTATAGGCAGCGTTGTTACAACTTGTGCCTGAGTACCAGGAATAGTTTGCAGTTGCAGTGGTATGGAAACACCAGGTCTGATTTGGACTGGAACTGTCTGATTTGCTAGGTTTTGAGCAATAACATTTCCTGAAGCTGTCCTGTTTGCGGTTGTGAGAATAGCTTGATTATTCCCTGCAGGAATAAGCTGAATTTGACCCTGTATGTCTTGTAGACCAGTAGCATTTGATGGATTGATTTGACCTTCTGTTGTCTGAATCTGTGGAATCACTTGGTACTGGACACTACCACTTGGATTCTGTACTTGAATGACTTGGAATTGTCCAGGGGTCGTTGTAGAAGAATTGCCCGATTTGGTTTTTGAAGGAGATGCACTTCCATTGTTACTGCTGGAGGGACTTGCTGCGCTTGAGGCAACAGAAGATCCTTGTTGAGCAACATTATTTTCTTTTGAAGCAGAAGGAGCAGCGGCAACGAGCTGCCAAGCATTTCCAGCAAGCTGAGTTGTTACCAATTCCAACTGCTGTGGCTGATTCTGAAGCTGCACCAAACCTTGATTTGGGTCTATAATAATCTGCTGCTGTCCAGTTCCTTGATTCTCACCAGGAGTTCCTATTTTGCTGCAAGTGGCTGCTAGCAAAGCGAGAGGTGAAGGCTGAGAATCCTATCCATTAAAAAGGGAAAACAGTAAGGATTCAGGTGAAGAGTGTAAGTATGAACCATCAGAAGTCAGCATTAAGGTTTGCACAGGAAGAAAAAAAAAAGAGTGCTTCTGCAAGGAAGTATGAATTGCTGTAAATAATCTTTAAACATAGTATTCTATTTATCAATTATCAATGATTATATGACAGCCAAGACCTCAACTGCATCATCAATTCAGTCTTTCCCACCCCCTCAAAATAAAGAAAAAAATTTAAAAAATGCTCCTATTACACGGAAAGCAGCTGATCACTGCAAAATGCAATCAAACAAACATGTCCAGGCAGTAAAAACATTGCACCCAACCAACTGTGTTTCATTCAACCCAAAGAAAGATGCCCTGAGCAGGAAACGCTGTTAGCTGAACATTTCATTTTAAATGCTAATAGTTTGGGCACTTCCCTATTCGGGTGTGTGTTCTTTACCTGTGAGCCTCCAGTTTTCCCTTTTTTATTATTATTGTTGTTATTCTCTGCCTCGGGAGATTTCTCTCCCTCTGTGGGCATAGTTTCCTCCTTCTTTTGATCTGCAAAAATATCAAGTGTAACAGGTTAATTATTCACCTTCATTTATACAATAACAAAACCTACGAGCATATCCTTTTCGGTTCCCAGCTTGTCGCTTTTGCCTCTTCATAAAAACAAAAGTACAAATCATTATTACAAAAGAACGAGTCCTAAGAAACGTGGTTTGAAACCCAACCCATGGGGGCTGGAGAGTTAACACCCAGAAAGGGGAGGTTTGGTTTCCTCTCCCAGAGACAGCAGGAAAAAACCACCCACAACCCTCCTCCTCCTCCTGCCCCCTAAAGCATCGGCGGCCACTCAGTGGCCGTCGATGCTTTAGGGGGCAGGAGGAGGGTTGTGCATGGGAGGGAAAGAGGGAGGAAAAGAGGAATGAAGGAGGGAAGGATGTGCACAGGAGGGAGCGTTAGCGAAGAAAGGGGGAATGGAGGAGGGAGGTACGGAGGAGGCAAGCCGGAGGGGCAGGCAGGAGAGGAAGAGAAGAAAGGGGGCATAAGAGGAAGCAGCACGGATGGGCGGAGGGGCAGCGAGAGAAGAGAGGGGTAAGAAGGGGGAGAACAGAGGGAAGAAAAGGGGGAACCCGGGAGGGCGGGATAGAGGGGGGATGAAGGGTGGAGGGAGGAGCAGAGGGAGGGAGGGGTGTGCACAGGAGGGAGAGAGGGAGGGGGTTACATACCGCTCATCCCGCATTAATGCCCCGCTGAGGCGCCGCTCTAGGGGGGAGGAGAAGGAGGAGGAGGAGGCGGAGGGTGGGGTGGGGGTAGCGGGGAGAAGGCCGGTCGCAGCCGGAGCTGGGAGGAGCGGGACGGCCTATTTTTCCACGAATGGCCGCCGCTGGGCTGTGGCGTAGCTGCCTCTCTCTCCGCCCGCCGCTGCCGCCGGCCTCAGCCCGCCGCCTTGAGTGACAGTCGGGGGCCGGGGTGGGCGGTGCGGGGGCGGGGCCCGCCGGGGCCCCAACGACGCCCACTGAGCAGGAAACCGAGCCCAGCCGCCGGCCCCTCGGTCGCCCCGCTCCGCCTCAGCCTGGCTCCCCACGCCGCAGGCACAGGGGGCGGGCCGGGGGCGGGCCGCGGCCCTGGGCCCTCGGCCTCCTCCTCCTCCTCCTTCTCCCGGTCCTCTGCCCGTCCGCGCCGCGCGGGGGGGGGCGTGGCCGCCGA
This sequence comes from Cyanistes caeruleus, assembly GCF_971803275.1. Lineage (NCBI taxonomy): Eukaryota > Metazoa > Chordata > Aves > Passeriformes > Paridae > Cyanistes > Cyanistes caeruleus. Next base: position 121,532,514 of record NC_141701.1, read on the forward strand.
GGCGCGCGCGCTCCACGGGGGCGGGGGCGTGCGGGGGGCCCGGGCTTCCGCGCTCGCGCCGCTCGCTTGACAGCGCTGGGCGGAGGGGCGGGCGGGGGGGGCGGAGCCTCGGGCGGGGCGGGGCGGGGCCCGGCCGAGCCCTCAGCCCCAGGTCCCGCCGCGGCTCGGGCCGATGATGGACGGCGCGCGCGCCCCGGTCGCTAGCGAATCCGGCGAGGGGGCGGGCGGGGCCGCGCGCGGCCGCCGGCCAACCCGGTGGCGCCCGCCCGCCTCGCGCGCTCGTAACTGACAGCGCGCGGGAAGCCCCCGAGCCGCCGCTTCCCCTGAGGTGCGGCCCCCGCGCCCGCTTCCCCGGCTGGCCAGGGAGCGGGGAGGAGACACCCCTGCGGCTTCCATAGGGAAGGCAGGGCCTATTCGCTCTGCCACCGCGGTACGCCTTTGTAACAGCTCCCGCGCCAGCCCTCTGCCTGCGGGCGGGGGAAGGGTGGCTCCGGCATTGCGTCCACACCTGCTGTGTGGAGGCGGGAACTGCTTCCTCTCTCCACATTGGCTGGGCCGCAGCGGCGGGCGCGCGCGGCACGCCGGGATATGTAGTTCTGGGCTGGCGGTGACGAGAGCGCGCATGCGTGGCGGCGGTGCCCGGCAGGTGCCTTCGGGGCGGGTCAGCCCGGAGCCGTCAGTGCTCAGCCTCGCTGCAGGTTCACAAAGCGGGAGTCAGTCCCCGGCGTGCTGTGCTGGACTAGGCTGGTTGTTGTTGGATTCCAAGTAGATGAATTGCCGTGGTGCTGTTGTTTCCTCCCGGTGCTTGTGTCGCTGTTCCCTGCGGTTTCGGCCCCCCCTCAGCCTGACTGCTTTGGAGCAATAGCTGGGCAAGCCGGAGCTGGTCGTGGCAGCTATGGGGTACAAATATGGTAAATCTACAATAACCACCTCCGTGGCAAAGCCTGTTAATTTTACTCAGATTTGGAAAAAAATTGGTGCACGTGTGCAAATTTTGTCAGTTTAAATTTTCAATACTACATGCTCAAGTTTGTCAAGTGAAGTATCACCATCCTCCATGGTGATTAATGGCATGAAGCACCTCTCCTACTGTGAAAGCTGAGATATCTGGGTTTTTCCAGCCTGGAAAAGAGGAGGCTTAAGGCCTTTTTGAAGCCTTCCTCTACCTAAAGGGAGGCTACAAGGAAGATGGAGAGAGCTATTTTCAAGGATTATTTGTAGTGATAGGACAACAGGAGAATGGCTTCAGTCTGAGAGTAGGTTTAGATTAGATACTAGGCATAAATTCTTTACTGTGGAGGGGGTGAGGCACTGGAACAGGTTGCCCAGAGGAGTTGTGGATGCTCAATCCCTGGAAGTACTCAAGGCTAGGCTGGATGGAGTTTTGTGCAACCTGTGGAATGAGTCTTACATGGCAGAAGGGTTGGAACTGAATGATCTTAAGTCTCGTCCCTATGCAGGCCATTCCATGATTCTATGATAAGTCAAAGACGAAAGTGCCAAAACAGTTCTTTACCAGCTGTTCATCCTTCAAAGGGAGGAGGCCATCCTCCACCCACTCTCTACTCCAGGCCTCCAGCAAACCCTCTGGAAGAAAGGAAATGTAGAAATACCGTTGTAGAGTAAGAAAGCGATAGACGTAAGCATGGCACAGGCTGTTTCCAGACATTGTATAGACAAAAATCACAGGTCACAAGCAGAAAATTACAGCACACAGAATAGTCTGGAGAGACTCTCTATTGGAGAGACCCACAAGGATCATCAAATCCAACTTGAGTGTTACATTGTCATAGCAGTGAATGGATGATGTTTGTCCCTACTATTAACAGACATGCTCTGAATCTCTTCTCTGTTATTTGGTATTGTAGTGGTGAAACACCAGAACAGACAAACTTTTGGGCCAAAGGAACTTCCTTAACAGGAAGTTTTTGTAAAGTTAGGGTGTGCACGTGCCAGGCTGGTCTGGGAGTATTTGATTCCACCTCAGAGCAGGGCTAGACAGAGTAATTTTCTGAAATCCATCACAATTCTCAGTTCTAAAGGTTTGTGTTTTCTAAAGAGACAATTTTCTTGTGTGTCAGTCACTGTGGTGTAGTTTTATCCCCAGAGCATTGCTCCGTATTTTTGAAAGGCTATCAGTTTACCCACTGTAGTAGTGAAAATTAAAAACTACATTCCTGAAATTGACCCATTTCCTAACAACATACCAAAGAAAGGTACAAAGAAATGGTAGCACACATAACATAATTAAGATTGTTTCTTCTGTGTTTTCTACACAGAAAGAATATATATAAAAAATACACATAAATGTATTTTCACTTCTTGCTCCCCTAAACTGTCCAGCCCAGCTGTGAACTGGAATTCTAAGGACATACCACTATTGTGCTTTTAGAGAACGTAACTAAAGCTTTTTTCTTTCATCTATAAATTCCCAAAAACTGCTTGAATTCCTGCCCTATCTACATGGCATTTTTTTTTCTTTTGTTGCACAGGAACAACAAAATTGGGAGTTGGGAAGGGATCATGGCCCTAACAAATGTTGAATTATTTGTGTTCAGACAAACAAGTGATAGTAGCTCACAGTTTACAGTTCATCCAAGTCCCAGTTCCTCCTAGTCAGTGCCAGGGAGCAGCAAGAGTAGGGCTTCCCCCTTAGAAAGCACCCTGCCAAGGCAGGGCAGTGCCCTCCTGGTCAAGGCACCATCCCTCACATCCAAGCAGGTCTGAGGTAGTGACAAGACCTGCTGGTGATCCAGTGGTCATCAGATGAGCAGGAGACTGGGCCACCTCCACCACAGGACCAGGGCTGAGCTCCATGAGAGCTCCAGCCCCTGGGCATTGTGTGGGAGTGTACAGTCGGGCTGTTCAGAGCATCTCAGCTTTCCCATGCATTCAGCTCTGGGAAGCAGAGTATGGGGCACCTCCTGAAGGAGAGGATGTATGAAGAACAGGCAAATATGCTACCATGTCACCCTCCTGTTTTTCTGTTTTGTTTTGTTTTTTGTTTTTTTAGTGAGAGACTGAGGTTTTAAGTCCTGTGGAAGCTTTTAAACTTTTACTGGCTTTCCATCTGAGGCTGTAGGTACAGTACTTTTGAAAAATTTGCTCTAGGGTGCAAAGAGTAAAATCTGTGTCAACTCAGCAAGTGATTGAAGTGACAGATAAAAGATGGTGGTGGTGTAGGTGGTTTCAGTAGGGGCACCATGATTTTCATTTTTTATTTTTACCATCCATAGTTCTTCCTATACCACCTACTCTTTCCCAAATTCCAAATGTCACTCTTGCTCAAATTCTTTCTGCCAGCTTAAGCTAAGTCTACCCTTTTCAGCATTGTTCCCACATGAACCAGTACCTTCCCTTTGCACCCTGACACTGGTTGTTCTCTGTGGGCTTTGATTGAAGTCAGCCATAGTCACCTGACGAGTGGTATGAAAGAAAGATCAGGTCTGAGGATGTGTGTCACACACGGGATGTGTGTCACAGGCACAGGAGTCCCAACTGCTAATGGGGATTTATAAAAGTAAAATATCAGAAACAGGAAAAAAATAAACAAAAGGCTTTCATCACAGCTTTCTTTCAGGCTCAGAACTTTAGAAGTGTGTTGTCACCCAGGAAAAGAGCACAGCATGGAAATGTGTGGGTGAGCAGAGACCCACTGAAATATGAGGTTCCTGGCAAGATGTAGCTCAGGCATAGTATCACATGAGGGTGGTTGGTTTCCACAACAGCCCAAACTAAGAAAATCCACTTAATGCTGTCTCTATTACTTTGTGTCTCTCACAGTGTGTATATATTTTAACTACAAAGAGCTTAGCTCCTTGTTTTTGATGCTTTAATTATCCTTTCTCTCTATCCATATGTGCAGTTTTCTCTCTCTTGTCAGTTCTTCTGTTTTGTTTCTGTTTTCCTAATCTTTAAATTTACTTTATTTTCTCCAACTTTTTCCTGTGTGAATTTAATTCTCAAGGTCTTGCTTTTCCCATTATTTTTTGCTACTTTCTTTCCTTGTTCTAATAGCTACCCATTTCTCCACCTCAAAAATATTCTCTCACCCCAAATCCCCACCTGTATGTTGCATTCTTATCTTTTTTTTTTTTTCCCTTTTTTTCTCCCCTTTTTAAGCTTCTAAACTCTTCTACTGTATCACTTCTGGCTTGCTCTTTAAGCTGTCTTTAGCACTCCTTGCTTTTTCACCTAACACACTGACTGATATTTTTGAACCTACTTAGGCATGACCCTCCAGAGCACAGTGGGGCTTGTAATGCTGAACAGAACAACATCCAAATATCTTTACAAAAGGAGAAAAAAAGAGGGGGCGTGAAGGGGGAGGGAAAGACAGCTGTCTGCGTGCTCCAGTTTCATTGGTTCCCTTCTCTACTCTCTGCCAGCATTTACATAGGTTGTGTTTGGACAGAGAGAGATGAGAGGCCAGCAGCTGCAAACAGCAGAGACAGTAATGACATGGTGGCTTCACAAAACTGTAAGTCCAGTTGTAAGGTAGCTGGTATTAGTTTAAAAATGCAGCCCTTAGACACAAAGTGCTGAACTACTATAAGACCACACTGTTTGACTCAAGCTGGGGGTGGTGGTGGGAATATTTATATAAACATATGAAGGAGTAATTTTTGTCTGCCAGGATTGTGTAAGATCAAATATCAGTAACCGTATTTCTGAATGAAGCTTTTTTGCCAATTCTTTCATGCTCCCTTGTGCTCTTGGTGCTGCTTTGCCATGGAAATTGAATTTTTCCCAAGAAATATATACAGGTTTGGGTGCATATTTATTCTCATACATCTGGTATTTTTTTTGTAAACAACTGTCTCAATTCCATCAACAGCAGCTTTGAAGAGTTTGGTGATGGCCTAGTGTTACTGATCTGAGAGTGCCTGGACCAGAGCCACAGTGGAAATCTTGTACTTGGCAAGCAAGCTCCTTCAGCATTGTTCCATGTGATCCCAAGTGAACCAAGCAAGAGGTATTTGACCTACTTGGATTCTGTGGAAAATATCTATTGACAACACTGTGGGAGCTCAAGCAGTGATTTCTTCTTCAGTATCCTCTCTTTGAAAATGCATCAACCTGGGGAACCTCAGACAGCACAGGATTGGATTCAGAATCCTGCCTTCAGGAAGACCAGTGGTAAAAATGAGTGTTTCAGTTATGATTGCCATGGTCCTAACTTCTCCAGGCCTGAAAGACAAAGCTCCCCTTCCTTGTGCTGCATTCCATTGGACCTGCTTCTCACTTACCTAGTGTTCTCCTAGGATTTTCTCATGTCATTACTGTGTTGCAGTTACTATGAGAAAGCAGGTATGTCTCAAGCACTGAATCAAACACTTATTCTGAACAAGATTTATGTGGCTCTAGACAGGGCCCATGCACCCTGCTACCATGTCAGCTCTGACTGCTATTGGATGACATTGTATTAGACATTGTGAAAGTGAGGTTTTTTCTTAGGAGGGGAAAGTGAAATCTATCTGACATTACTCAAGACATCAGACTTTCTTTTTTGTCACAGTAACAAGTGATAGCTGCAATCCAGGATGTCAGCATATCCAAGGACACAGTGTGGAAATTGACTTCAGGACATTCACTGATGAGCTTCCCCTACTAGGTCAAAAATGTGTTTTTCCAACACCGAGAATCATGTCATCTAGCATAGAGAAGATCTGCATATCTTAAGGGGGTGATATTTCTCTTCTCTACACTATTCTATGGTCAGTCTATCACAAGTTTGAAAACTAAAATCAAGTCTTGCCTGAAGTATGTTTGAACCCGGGGAATTACTTGGTTCTAGGTGTCATTGCTGTGATGTATTGTTGGCTCCTCTCCTCCTGTCCCAAGATTCTGCCAGGTATAAGTCTCTGCAGATATCTTGCCTTCTCCTTTCCCCCGAGCTAGAGAGCCCCTGTTGGCTAAGTATGTGACATACCCTACCATCAGTGCTAGATTAAATAGGGAAGGAAAAACCTTGAGGTGTAGTTCCTTCTGATTAGGAGATAGATACTCTTAAATATGTAATATATATATATATATATATATATATATGAAAGCTATGAGTAGAATGAAGTCTGGCAGAAAATCAAGGATTTTTCTTTGAGATGGACAAGTACACCCAGCCAGTGATCACCCTAAGGTAATTAAATCAGTAACTGAACAGGTCTTAATGAAGATGAGCTCATGCGCTTCACTGCCAGGGTGCAGGCACTGTGTCCAGTGGATCTGATGGGTCAGTCTGTTGATCTCAGTGTGCTGGGAGGTTGAGGGATCATAATCTTGTGTCAGCATGGCCAGGAGAGAGCTGTAGGACATGCAGATACCATACACCTCCATGTATCACCTCACCCTAGCCTTGTCTTCCATGGTTAGTTACAAAAGCTTGCAACACAGTGACTCCTTCGTTTTGATCTAGAGCATGGAGACTCGTGGCTGCCATGGTTTAACCCCAGCCAGCAACTAAGGAACACACAGCTACTCGCTCACTGCCCCCTGGCCCCGGCGGGATGAAGAGGAGAAACTTTGGAGTTTACTTAAGAACAGTTTAATAATTAAAATAAAACATAAAACACTAAACATCAAACATAAAATAAAATATAATAGTAATAATATTTTTAATAATAGTAATAATGAAAAGGTTGGCAACAAAGAGAGAGAGAGAAATAAAAATAAAACCCGAGAAAGACAAATGATGCACAATACAATTGCTTACCACCTGTTGACCAACATTCAGTCCAGCCCTGAGCAGTAATTATCTCCTCCTGTCAACTCCACCCAGTTTATGTACTGGACATAGTATTTTATGGTATAGAATATGCCTTTGTCTAGTTGGGCAGCTGCCCTGACTGTGCTCCTTTCTGGCTTCTTGTTTACCTGTTCACTAGAAAAACTTGGGAAACTGGAAAGTCCTTGATTCAGAGTAATTATTTCTCAGCAGCACCTAAAACATCAGTGTGTTATCAACATTATTCTCATACTAAATGCAAACCCTACAGTACTGTACCAGCTACTAGGAAAAAAAACAAACCAAAAGTCTATCTCAGCAGCAGCCAGGATAGCAGAGAGAATTTTTTCCCCATCAGTGACCCTGATGCAGATGAGGATGTATCCAAGTCTACTACCACTTCCTATCAAAATTGTTTAATTAGGTTATTCATTAATGATGAAATTAATGTTTTAATTTCCTAAATAGCTTTGCTAGCTGTTGATTTTCCAGTCCCAAAATGCTGCCAGGGCACTGAGATAGGAGAACTGTGCTTTGGGTCTCTGCATGACTAGTTATTTTCTCCACTTGCTCAACAACATGCTTATACATTAATATTCTCACCAAAAAAAGGACTGAACTTATTATAGTTAATATTGTACTTCCCATTCTTGAAATCTTTTTGCTGCTGAGCTGCCCCACCTGCCTTTGCAGAACTCTTCTCATAGAGCCAGATGTGATGCTCAAAAGGATCCTGTCTTTGTCATCATTGGCAATATATGACTACACAGAAAGTCATGTCTGATGTAACCAACTTTGCAGTCTCATTTTTTGTGGCCCATTGTGTGCAGGAAATGCTTCTGGCTCAGGAAGTCTGCCTGCATCTGTGCTGCCACCGAAAGCACTGCTGCCCTGCCCACATATGTGCTTTTTGCTCATTTCATCTTCCAAAAATGGAGACACTGTGATGGCAGGTGTGGTGATAGGTCCAGGGCATTTTATGGGTTTTTTTAAAGTTGTTCAACTTAAACAGTTCAAAGACACAATCACAGCATATGTTGAGTTAGAAGGGACCCAGTCAGGATGATGGATTCAACTTGTGGACTCATAACCTCTCTCACCTATTTCTTGCAGTGAAACCGCGCTGCCAGTTTACAAAGCACCAGAGGATGGGAAAATGGGATGAAGTTGAGCTAGAGGATACTAGTTAACATACCTGTAATATAGATACAGTCATAAACAGGATACCCTATTCTCTGTGTTATTTGCAATTTGTAGTCCAAATTTTGTATGTTGTACCAGTGACATAGTTCTGCACACGTCTTGTATTAATAAATTTAGACAAAAGCTGCATGAGGGACATGTGAATTACAATGTTGGTTTTTATTTGAGAAAATAAATGAATGTACCTGAAAATTCAAGTCTACAGATACAGCAGATGGAGGGGTGAATGGGAGGTAGATTTTTTTCCTCCTATTGAACTGTTGTAACTATTGAACTCTAATAGAAAAGAAAACAGATGAACAAGCACATTTCATAGTCTCAAATATATTTTCTAATCTTGACTCTTCAGTAGGATACAGTTACACTTTCATAAAACTTCTGAGGAGAGGGAGCCAAGAACATGAGCCATAGACTTAAATTTTACCTAGCTCAAAGTTTCAGTACATTTTATTCTGGAAGAATAATCCTTGCAAAAGAAGTGCATTAACAAGGGCAGTTTATTTCCAGATAGAAGTAAACTTGTAGAAATAGATAATTTCAAGTACCCAGGATTATTGGCTCAAATGCCACTGAAGGACATAGCTAAGAGCAGCAAATTCTTGTTACCACAAAGGACTACTTTAAGCAGTAGGTGGTTTTGCTGGTGCACAAGAGATTTAGTCCTAAGTAACAAATGAGATCTGATTTAAGAAGTAATTATAGCTGACTCTCTCTGTCACAGTAGCTGCAAGATAGTGAAGATTAGTGTAGTGATCTTAACTGTAGAATGGGTATCCACAGGCATAAAAGCATGAAATAAAAGTCAAAGTATTTTAAAAAAATAACATGCTTAAAATCAATCTGGTAAATATTTGACTACACTATAGTATAATGATTAAATGAACATACTGCGTTCGATAATTTGAGTAATAAATCAGCCTATAAAGAGTTAAAAGCAGCCCCCATGATGCCAGGGATGCATCAAGAACAGTGTCATCTGAATTCTGTACCTGATGAATGTGTCAGAGAGGTTCTGTGAGGAAATGTAAAATTCAAGTGGTCAGAAGAGAATCCAAGAAAAGATAAATATTTGGAATCAAAGACCTGCAGGCATCAAGAAATACATTAAGCTGTCTTGAGAGAATGGATCAAAGTCAGCAAGAGCTCTAACCTCTGCAGACATTACTGTTTAAAATGAGCAGACCACTAGGGCATGAATTTCTAAAAGGCAAGTCACTGTCAGAAACTTTCATGGAAATATTTAGTAATTAAAAAATATAGCTAATTTAAGTTGCATCTTTCTGTTTCTTTGAGACTGTAACAAAAATAGCAAGAATGAAAATCCATCAGGATCCACTGTTTTCCTCTTCCACAAAGGAATGGAGGAACTCTGATGAGTATTTTTCTAACCTCTTCTTTGAAAGTTGAATGGCGGAAATTAAACCTCAGCTTTTGGTAACCTATTTCTGTCTGTAGCTATCCTTAGAGTCAGAAGGTTTTCCTATTTTATCTTAAACCTTTCCAGCTGCAATTAAAGCCAGCATGGTTCTATCATGCCTTCAGTGTCATGAAGAACAATCATGAAGTGGGGTCCCTGCTTTTCAGGATTTTCCACATATTGGAAGGTTGAGAAATCACCTCCACACCTGTCATCAGCCTTTAATTTTAGAGCAAATATTTCCTCTCCCTTTTTCAATCATTTTCCATATTTTAAACAATTTTTTTAAAGTACTCTTCTTTATGTGCTATTGTATTTCTCTACCCCAAACTGAGGCTTCTGAAAAGTGAGTTAAGAAAAAGAATTACTAATCCTGCCTTACATATGACATATCTATTAGAATGTCCCAAGATGAGTTTTTCTGTTTTTTCATCAGCATTGATTCTATTCAATATGTGGTTTATTGTTGCAGCCAAGTCTCTTTCTACAGTGCTGTTAGTATTCTCAATTTTGTATTTATGCATTTGATTTTTTTCTAGCCTCAATATAGTACTTGGTTCTTATATTTGTTGAGTTTCATCTTATTGATTACAGACCACTTCTCCCATTTATCAAAGTCATTTTGAATTCTAATCCTTCAGGTTCCTTGCACCCCTTTTCTTTGGCATTCTTTTTGAGTGTGCTCTCCATTCCATCAACTAAGTAATAAGTGAAAATTTTGTATTGGATCAGATTTTGGCCAGGCCTCATCAGAATTCTATATTATATATCCTTTTAATTGAAAACAAAATGTAAATAAGTCTAGGAGTATTTTCTGCAAGTAATTATGCACCTATTGTGTGCAGCAGGTTAGCCCAGAACAAAATGTTTCTGTAACCTGTTAATGAGAATGTCAAGTAAGACAGTGCCCAAAGATTCCTGTAAGTCAATACACATCTCTTCTACTGCTTCTTTCGCTATGAGACAGATAATCTGTTACACAAAGAAAACACAGCAGTTTCTCAGACTTTTTTTTTGCAACAAATCTTTTTTGCCTGTCTCTTTTTCACTGACCCTCCAGGTGCTTTAAAAGTGTCAGTTGAATAATTTATTATTATTCTTGATGTTGAAATAATGTCGACTGCTGATTTTTCCTTTCTGAAGATGATATTTTATTCTCCTCTATTCAGACTACCTGTTGTTCAAGAATTCTTGAAGACAGTGATGGTAATGCAGTGTTAGAAATGTTTTAATTCTAGGACCACTTCACAGAAAATATCTGAGGTAAATATTTAGACACTGTGTGAACATAAAAATTGTGTCTCTGTTCTCAATATCAGTATTTGACACTTGTGTCAAGAGAGGAAAATTAAGTAAACACTTTAAAGACAAAGTTTGCAAGACAGAAAATAAAGTAAAATAACTTTTCAGAAGGGAAGTTGCATAACTAGTTTATTAGTATTCTTTGGAGCTTTAAGATACTTTTCTTTCTAAATATTGCTGATACTTACTAGAAGAAGCTAGTTAGATACTAATTTTCTGTATCCAAACTACATTTATAATAAATTCCTGGTTTCCAAATTGCTTCTTTGAAATAAGTGAGTGGTGAAAAGAATTAAAATGTGAACGAAAAAAGAGTAGAGGTAGTGAGATACAGAAATATTGAAATATACTATATTTACATAAACCTGGCTGGTTTTAATCCCTTACCCCTCAATTTTCCCACTCTTGCTCCTCTCCCCAAATCACCTAAATATCTCCCTTTTCCAGCCTCTGGATCTCCCCTAAACATTATGTAGTACATCCTACAATCTGCAAATGCTTTTCTTCTGCACTGAATGATGTATCCCACCCCTAAGCAGCACCTTTGCTTGGTCTGAAAGGGGATCTAGAGAGCTGCTTGCTTGCAGCACCTTGTCATGTTGACTTTTTCACCTGGACTCTGGGTCCCTGCTGAGACAGTCCAGGGAGGGGCCTGAAAAAACTGTTTGTTTCTTGGTAGTCTTTGGTTCAGGTTGTGCTGTGGTCAGCAGGAGCAGGGCAGGGATTGTCCCCTTGTACTGAGCACTGGTGAGGGCACACCTTGAACCCTGTGTTCACTTTTGGGCCCCTCACTACAAGAAAGACATCGAGGTGTGGGAGAGTGTCCAGAGAAGGGCAGTGGTGCTGGGGAAGTACATGTCCTGTGAGGGTGCTGAGGTTGTTTATCCTGGAGAAAAGGAGGCTTAGGAGGAACCTTATTGCTCTCTACAGCTGCCTGAAGGGAGGCTGTAGCCAGATGGAGTTCAGCCTATTTTCCTGTTAACCTGGGATAGGACATGATAAAAAGGCCTCAAGTTGCACCAGGGAAGGTTTAGATTGAATATGGAGAAAAATTTCTTTGCTAAAAGGGTTGCCAAGCCTTTAAACGGGCTGCTCAAGGATGTGGTGGATTACCATCTCTGGAGGTATTTAAAAGATGTGGAGATATGACACTGAAGGATATAGTTTAGTGATGAATTTGTCAGTACTGGATTAACAGTTGGACTCAATGATTTTACAGGTCTTTTCCAATGTAAATGATTCTTTGATTGTATGATTCTAGGCTCCTGCCTGCCATTGTACTCCTCTGGACTTGTGGAAATGTGTCCTCAGTGGTCTGATGGCTTCTGTGATGGGTATGAGGGTAGCTCGACAGGGTGTAATTTGGGTTTCCAATCCTTCCACTGTCTCTCTGAGCATCTTTGTGGGTGTGCAGGTGAGCTTTATCACACAACTGAATACCTCTTCTGCAACAGATGGCACTCCAGATAATTATAATAATAAAAAAAACCTAACAAAAGACCCAAACCACCCCTCATCCACCAAATAGTTTTAACCTTTCAATTGTAACTGATTTTTGTTAGAGAAATTTAAGCCTCTCTGGAGGAAAGCACCCATTTGCTATTGGCCTTGTAAATACAGGTATTTGATGCTATGGGTTGTGGGAGGTGATTACTGGGATCTGTTCCTTCTTCTCTTGGAAGGTAAAAATATCAGAAAAACAGTGATGTAAATGTGCCATTTTACATTGGTCATACTTTCATGGTTTCTTTAGTGGTTTCCTTTTTACCTTGTTTTTGAGTTAAACTATGATGAAAATATAAGTGATTTCTTTTTTGTTAAGAGCTTCATGTAGATTGCCAAGACTCACTTCCAAAGAGTTAAAAATCACATTCTAAATCATAACAAAATTCTCTTTAAATCAAGTTTCAGTTATTATGTGAGGAGAAAAAGGGAAGTTGCTTTTGGATACTCCTTGGAATTACATGGTGCTCACAGAAGCTGTTGGCAAGAAATTGCAGAGTTCAAGTTTTTCTTCTTAGCAGAAGAATGTGGCCTTGAACAGCTCTCCATCTGCCTTAGAAGAACACCTTAATTTATAGCTGTATATTTAAATGTATATTTTAGATCACAGACACAGTTGCCTGACATGAAAGACAGCTTTCCTAGGTGATGAATATATTGTATGTTGAAGTAAGCAGCTCACAGAAGAGAACAGAACCAATCTGACATCATGCAGCCTATTCATGTTAGTCTTCAGATGAAGAACTACTAAAGAGTTCTAAAGTCAGAGTTATGTCTCTTTTGTAACAGTGGATAACAACTCTGCACTGGCTAGATGCCTTCTGCTGCTCTCTAAGCTGAACAGGAAATCTAATTCATCTCATGTGGTTTCCTGATGAAATACATACTGGCAATGACAAATGTATGAGCACTGCTAAATTCAGTTGCTAGACAATGAAAGATATCTTTTGGGTTTTTTGGTTGTTTGTTTGTTTTTTTTTTCCTACAATGAAATATTAAACTTGCCAAACAAATGACTAAAGGTCAACATAAAATATAATATGGAAATTGTTTCTCTCTTTACCCACCTGAAAAAAATAATAATTAAAACATAATTAAGAGAGACAGACAGAAGCTTTCTGGTTTAATGTGTATATTTTACATATTAAGAAATGGAAGATATTCTCACTGAAGTGACATCTGTCCTGAAGCTTCACAAGGGCACCTCACAACTCTAGAGTAAGATTGCTGTAATTCTTAGCTGAGATGATTAAAGAGCCTGAACGGAGTGACAAACTCTTTGGGTACCTTTAAGTCTCCCTCTTTAGGAATATATGCATTTAATCATTCGGGAGAGGAAGGGGCAGAAAACCAAACAATGGCTGCTGAAACCACACAGTGGTGCAGGTGAAATGTTTGGCTATGACCAGCTAAACTATTTTGTCAGTTTGGCAACAAATTCTGTTCTAAGTAAATGCCCTGGTCCGTATCCCTATGCTGACACTAGCTGTTTTTCCTGGTTCAAACAGAGAGTGAGAAGGGGAGCAACCAGGATAACCAAAGTGAACCAGGATAACCAAAGTGAACCTGACACCTGTTTCATGTGATCAGTAAATACTTTGTGCACAGTTCCTGCGGTCTCTTTGTAAAGCTGAGATAGCTGGCACAGAAAATCAGGTAGCAGCTCTAGAAGTAGAAAACTGACATGCTGGGGCTTATGCCAGTTTGATCCCTTCTGCTACTCTGTATCAGAGGATGTATTGTGGATTCTTTATTTTTTACTTTCATTTTAAAACATTATTCTTAACAGAGTTTGTAATCTCCTATTTTTAGTTTCAGAAAGACTTCAGAAACATTTAACATCTGTGCTTTCTCTAAGTTTGCTTGTTCTTGACAATGCTTGTCTCAGAAAAGCCACGATCTTTCAAACCATGGTGCTCTATACTGATCCCACTGGTCATTGCAGTACTAGTCATTAGCAAATGCAGTGCTACACTAACTAATTAAAATCTTCTGGGCTTGGCATTTAGTTTTATGTGCTGATTCACAGCAAGGTCCTTAATTGTGCTGGGTTCATATGCAGCTGTGTGGTTTCACAACTGCCTTTAGCCAATTTGAGAAGGTACTCTTCCAAAAAGAATGATTCTTCCTCTTGCCTAAGTGTGCATCACCATTGATTTCCTTGCTGTTGTACAAGTGTGGCCGTGCAACAGCTTAGAGAAACTCACTTAATCCAATTGGAAAAACAGTCACACAATAGATATTTTCTCAGCTAAACTGTTTCAGCTGCCTGTGGTGATGAAGCAGCACAGCCCCAGCACAAACGGAAGGTGAGAATATGTGGCCAGGCACAGACTGCACCTTTCAGCAGCAGTGGAGATCAGCTACAAGAGGTGTGACAGCATTGCTTCACTGTGGGGTTAGCAGAACACCTCTACACCTATTCTCTTTGCTTTCATGAGGCCTCTTCTTCCTCTCTTTTGTAAGAGGCTCAGCCGTGCTGTGAGACTGTGCTTGTATCATAGTAGGAAAAAGAGGCATGCTGTTTGGACTCCTGAGCTGCCTTTGCTGGCAGTATGACCCACATGAATGCCTTATAGTTGTTACTTCAGCTTAGGTTTCAAGCCCAGACTCCACAATTATCCACACTGGTTTTCAGCTTCAACCTGTACAGGGACAAGTTGACAGATATACTAAGAGAGAAAACCTAAGTAGGAAATGCAAACAGGAGAAATTAGTCTGACATTAGGACACATGGGGCAGAGTTAGCTTAAGTTACACCTAGTGAACAAATAAGGCCAGGATGAGGAATGTCTCACAATGACTCAGCATGAGACATGGTGTACGAGCAGCATCAGGACATGTGGTGGCCTCATAGTGATTTTAAAGCATATAATTAAAGTTTCATAGAATATGTGGATGAGCCTAAAAATAAGCAGGAAGGATGAAACTGTTACCATTCTGAAAGCACTTGCGAAAGTTGATCCCCTGTCTATCATGTTGCTGATACAGATATTTACAAAGAGAGACTAATGCTGCTTTAAATGGTGCAATACAGTAACACTCTCTGGAAAGCTACTATGGCATGTGAGACATGTCACTCACACATGTCACATCACACTGTGGCATGTGAGACATGTCACTCTAGTATCCTCTTTGGCCTTGCTCCTAGCCACTTCTCTTAAGCCAAAAGCTGAACTGAGTGATCAGGCACTACCACTTCACTGGGTCTACAAGTCTCACAGTACTCTATAATTTGGAGAAGCTCTTTGGCTGGACATTTCATAATCTTAAAAAATTTCAGGTCTAAAACATGTCAGACATTATTTTTTATATTTTATAACAGACATTATTTTTTGTTTTATATATATATATATAGATAGATATAGATATATATATATACACAGTAATTATTCTTTATTGTAGGCATTTTTTTACTTGTTTTCAAAAAAAAACAAACATAGAGTTCTTGACCAGCTCAGTACCTCCCAGTCACAAGTTAATGACCATTGTTGCCAATTTTTCTATTTGGCTTCTGAGGAGAAGATACTTATGCCAATAGCTGTGTGGCTGTGCAGTAGTTGGGGAAGAAACTGTTGGTGTTAGCCCAAGTATCCGATCTTCTAATTTCTTCAGAAGAAGACCCAAAAATCTGAAGAATGTGCCTGGGATGTGACTCTTCAGCAGATACCAAATGCACTCCAGGAAAGAAGAACTGAAAGTATCACTTTAGTATGAATGAACCTGCCCTGCCTAGTGACCTTTTTAGCCTATATTTCCTATTAGTGAAGGAACACATTAAAGGCAAGAGTCAGCAGTGACTGGAAATGATCTCAGTGGCCAAGAAAGCCTTCCTCCCCATGCCCTTGCTCTCTTTCTTCCTGATCCACATGTTCTCGTCTCCTCAAGCACCCATCCTTCCTTGTTCCAGTTATAACAGGCTTTGCTGTGAATTGACATGACCCACTGCTGACTAAAAGTGGTTCCCAAAAAGACTTCATTAGCTGTGGAGCTGGCATGGTGCAAGCATCAGGAGTGAGTGGTCAGTGCTGAGGCAGAAAGGAAGGGTGGGAAGGGCAGGGAGCAGTGTGTGCATCAGCTGTGGAGGAGTGTTGAGTCAGCAGCCTAGAGCTGTGGTACCATCCCTCGAAGATGAACAGTCTGTCTTGCAGCCAATGACAGTAAAAATACTCATCAATAAGGTTTTATAAACTCTGGTTAACAGTGTTTCTACAATTACTGATGACAGCAAAAACTAGAAGGTAATGCTTTTCAAGCCTGCCTTTGCTGCAGGTACACCACTGATAATAGAGTAATATGCATTTGAAACTTAATTGGAACACTAAGGAAAGCTTGAACTATTTATGGTATTTAATAATTTAATAGTACAAAGTGCACTGATCGTAGTAGTATTCATTTTTCTATTTAATTTAATTATTACTTCTATTTCTTAATTAATAATGCAAGAGTGTATTTTTGTGTAGCACTTTTTTTTTTGTGCAGTTCCCATTTTGCACCAGAGTTTAATGAAGATCTTCCTGTTGTTTGTAAAAAAAGAGTATATTCCAATATACACACATTCTGAAAAATTGCTTGAGTCTGTAATCTGTGAGATCCCTGAAAAGCTCATAAAGAGCATATTATCACTAAATGTTTATTCCAGGATGTGTAAGAACCCTCAAATTGTTACATTCTTATGTTTCCAACACTCAGGTAAAAAAAGGGAGTTTTATTTTTCCCACTACAGCTTGGATATCAAAGCACAGAGATGTTAAAATCTGTACTCAAAAAGGTTATTTAAGACCATAGATCCCACTAGATGGCTTGCCTTGAGTGCTAAGAAGAGCTTTTGTGGAACGAGAACTTACATCTGCCAAATCCAAGAGAGTCTTCCTTACTACTGAACTTTGCTGTCTCACTAAGATCTCAATGAAGAGTTCTTTAAAGCTGGGTTTAGAGTACTTTGTTGAGTGGAAAGAAAGATTTTCTTCTAAGGGAAGTCTTGAATGTAGGTCACAGGAGGTCAGAAAGGATATAGAATAGCTGCTGATGCACATGATGGCTTTTATGGGCAAGGAAAATGGAAGCTGTAATGTTTTGGGAAAAAAAACCACATTATCCATGACATGAAAAACAAGCTTAAATTAAGGAATACTGGGTTATACTGAAGCCCTAAGAGATTGAAGTCAGTTGAGAATAGTCATTCCACTGGAAAAATAAAGGAGGTACTCCATAGAGTAACTTCACATTGCTCTAGAACAAGATGTTTTTAGTTAGAAAGCCAGTGTGCTGACAGCCTGTGCACCTATTCAGAACGTATAGCATGGAAAAAAATTATAAAATAATCCATTTTAAAGTTATGTCTTAAATGTGAAGAAATAAGGTGCTGTATTTGTGTTATGGGCTTGCTTTAGTGTATTGATGGTAAAATACTTCTCTGTGTTTAATATCATTTATGAATATAATCATGGGTCTAAATTTTGTACCTCAATTTTATATGAAGGCAGTTTGGTTGAGATATTTATAGTGGACCTGCATGCAATTTTTATGGCTAAGAAAGCAAATTTGAAATTGAAGTGCATAAAATGAGGAACGAACATTTTCCAAAGAAATTTTCCCTGACATGAAATAAATTCTTGGTGTGACCTCTAATCTCCTGTGTTTGATATAGGGAGACTAGCCCAAAGGAAGAAAGAAAGGTGACTTCTCAATGGGTGGCACAGACAGAATATACTTTATTATGACGTGCCTTATTCTGGGAGTTTTAAGTGTTATTGGTAACAGAACTGGACTTGACATCTGTGCATGACCGAGTCTGACTAGCCTTACTTTCCAGAATATAGTTTCACTCAATAAAATTTATATATATTCATAATTTAGTATTTGATTTTAATTATGTTTTAATTTTTATTATGACATTTTATTAATAAAACTGATTTTATGCAATACATTTCTTATAGAAAAATGAAAAATGAAAAATGTTCAAATGTTGTTATTTTACCAGTTCCATATTTTCTGTTCACAATATTTTCTTCTGTAGTCTATATAAATGTGTTATTTATATGTGTTATAATAATAAATTATTATTTTCAGGATGTTCAGAATTTGATTTAATGACTGGAAACTAGTTTTAAATGCTAGAATTAAAGACAGATATTATTGGATAATCTTGAAGCAATGAAATTATTAAATACATGAAAAATTGTTAGCAAGCAGTGATATATTTTAAAAAATGAAAAACATGTTGGAATTATGCAGTGATATATTTTATTCTTATATTGCCCAGGTTAATACTGTTCCAATAATTTTACAAATAACAATCTGTTTGCACTGCATTTCATCTTTCTTCTTTTCTCTGACCTGTATTCCTGATAAGAATCACACAAGTAAACACTGACACATTTGAGACAAAAACAGCAGGTCAAATTTTCCAGGATGTATTTCCATAATCCCCTTTTCTAACATTTCGCTGTCCCTTGAGAAGGGGAAGTTTTGCTTCTCCTATGCTCACAGGGCCTCATTGCAAGCACTTGTGGCTCCCACAGAGTCCTTTCTCCTTCTCTGCTTGCTCTAATATTCATCAGCCCCCTCCCCAAGCCAGCTGAGCTCACTTCTCAAGGAGCTCCCTGCTCATAGTGTTCTCTTTTCCTGTGCTTGTGTGCTGTGTTACTGAGCTGAACAGCTCACAAAGAGGTGCCCAGTGCTACCTACGTGGTGGGAGCAGGTGATAGGGGACAGACAGGAGAGGAAACACAAGCAATGTTCTTCCCTTTCCCGTGGTGAGGAGTGGTTTCATCAGCTCACCCTGCTTAATGTATCTTCGAGTTCATTTAGCGAAAAAGGAAAGGGTTTTTTTGCTAGGTCAATTATTGTGAAGACAGATAGGGAAACCCCTAGAGGGACTGTCACCTCTGAGTGACTCCCAGTGGAATAACGACCATGATTAAACAATCACAAAGACATTGTCTTGATATGCCATTTAATATGGTACTGAATTAGCCAATAAGAAGTTTTAGAAATTGTTAGATCTGCTTTATTCTGAAATGATTTGGCTAGAGATACTCAAATGAAGAATTTTTTACAACATGCCCTTTTCTTTTTTTTTGTTTGAGGCTGTCCCACATTTCCTTACAGAAGTGATCTTTAGCTCTCTGAAATTCTAACACTAACAGCATCAGCTCTTCACAGCAGCCCAATGAAGTTTTGAAGACTAAGGAAGCCTTCTCCCAGCAGTCTCACTACCTACTGAGGATAGTGTTCAAAGCACAGTGAGCACCTACCAGGTTGTATCCCTAGTGCTTGGATAAAATCAACCTGATGTTCAGAGCAACTGGGAAATTGAAACTGCAAAGAAAGCAGAGATATTTTTCAGTGTTTTTAGTTTCCAATCCACATAGAATGACATGGCTTGTTCCTTCCAAGCCATATGCCAGAAACTGCAGCTTCTTCATCTCCTCACAAACTAGTCTGTCATCACTGCTCAGAATGATAAGGTGTTCATGACTTCAGGCAGTGCTAAATGTCAGGTATACATCAGTGAAGCCATGAGAACAAGCAGAGCCAAAGTTCTGCTTCATTCAGCCTGGAAAAGAGGTTTCACAGTGACATAATTACAGTCTCCTAATACCTGAGAGGAACAGACAAGAGAGATGGAGAGGGGTTATTTACAAAAACACTTAGTGACAGGACAAGGGGGAATGGATTCAAACTGAGAAAAGTAGGTTTAGATTAGAGATGAGAAAAAAATTCTTTTCTGTAAGGGTGATGAGACACAGGAACAAGCTGCCAGAATTGTTAAGGAGGCCCCATCTTTGGATGTGTTTAAGGCCAGGTTGGATGGAGCTGTGAGTGATCTGGTCTGCTGAAAGATGTCTTTGCCTATGGGTGGTTGGAATTAGATGACCCTTTAGGTCCCTTCCAACACAAACCTCTTGTTCCATTCCATTCCATTCCATTCCATTCCATTCCATTCCATTCCATTCCATTCCATTCCATTCCATTCCATTCCATTCCATTCCTATCCTATTCTGTTGCCTCTTAGGGAGGTGGTAGACCATGTGGATCAGCTATCCCTGTCACTGTTTAGGAGGCCCTGAACAATGCTGGTAATGATGCACTCTAAGTTTCAATCAGCCCTGAAGTGGTCATGCAGTTGGACTGGAAGATCTTTGCAGGTCTGTTCCAACTGAAGTAGAAAACAAATGAAACAAAGCACCAGTTTAGAACAGCTGATCATCTGAATCTCATCTGTCTGTCCAGGCCCTTGCACAATGGGCTGGGGAAAGGTGTCTGGCTCTGGTCAGCCCCTTGGCTTTTCCCAGCCAGCTTCCCTGCCAGCTGCACAGAAGGCACAAGAAGGGGCTAGGTTCATAAACAGATGTCTCTTACAAACCCAGAGAGATTATTTTGCATTAATGAAATGCTGTTGAAAAATGAGCAGTTTTCTCTTTTAAATGAAAGTAACAAGTAACAGTTATTTGAAAGGGTATTAAAACTAAGAAGTGCATGTTTCAAGAGACTGTAAGCAATGTCACTTGTGGCTGTCAGACACCTTAAATATCTGTGATTAGGCTTGAACAGGAAGAATGACAAGTATGGCTTTTTAAAAAAAGTCAGTGGTTTTTCTTTTCAGCACTGAAAAGATAGGATCCAGTACTTTGGCACTGAACAAGAGCTATTTTTCTGTGTGCCTGGTTGAAAGGAAGAGAGAATGAAGAGAGAATGACAAGCTCAAACCCCAGATCCTTCTGTTAGCTTACTCAGGTGGAAAAAAGAACAATTATTATGAAAAAGAGGCAAGTTACAAGTATATCAGATAGCAAACAACAAAAAAGATTATTCTCTAATGACAGATAGCAAAGCCAACTTACCAATGTTTTCTGGAAACATTATGTTTTAATTTTATGTGGCAGATGCTTCCAGTTACTTCTTCAGTAGCTATAAAAACAACAGCTAGTCACAGGGAGATTGAGCTAACCATGTCAAAAAACCACAAGCTTGATCTGTGTTTAGTTTCAGATTGTGCTTTTTTCATAAGGCAAATATGAAGACTTTTACTTAGAATAATTCTTAATTTTGTTAGTGCTTCCCTGCCTTATTCCAGCTAGGACATACTCTCCGAAGTAGCCTAGGCTTAAACTAGTTCTGATCACAGCCTGGATGTTGGGATAGGCTCTGATTTGCTGCGTAAGTAAAAACCTATTCAGAGTCAGTAGGCGTGTACAGCTTTCTTGTAGCTTCCTTTAATAACCTGTCTATACTGGTCAGGGCAAAAGCTAAGCAGCATCAGAAGTCATAGTCATTTGTTGTAATTGCAGTCTTGAGTGAGGAGATGGGGGTGGCAGAAGCTGAAAGACGAGGAAGTGCTCAGGAGAGAATGAGGCACGTAGTGATGTGGCCCTGCAAAACTCCCATTGATGCAAATGCATCACAGGACTCTTAGTAACCACAGTCCGACCTTGGACTCTCCAGCTCTCCCTCAGCAAGGTGCTCTATCCAGCCTTTCCTTAGCCACAGCTCTGTATTTGTTACCACTGTAAGGACAGCAGTGTGCCCTGGAGGCCCAGAAGGCCAAAGGAATCGTGGGGGGAATCAGGAAGAGGATTTCCAGCAGGTTGAGAGAGGTGATCCTGCCCATCTTCTCAGCCTTGGTGAGGCTGCATCTGTAGTAATGTATCCAGGTCTGGACTCCTCAGCACAAGAGAGACATGGAGCTCCTGGAGCAGGTCCAGCAGAGCTACAGAGTTCACTGAGGGACTGGAACATCTCTGTTACGAGGAAAGGCTGAGGGAGCTGGGGCTGATCAGCCTCGAGAAGAGACAACTGAGAGGAACCTCACGAATGTCTGTCAGTGTCTAAAGGGAGGGCACCAAAAGGATGGAGCCAGGCTGTTCTCAGGGGTGCCCAGCAACAGGACAAGAGGCAGAAAATGCTGCATAGGAAATTCCACCTGAACATGAGGAAGAACTTTACTGTGTGAGCGACCCCACACTGGAACAGGTTGCCCAGAGAGGATGTGGAGTGTCCCTCACTGGAGATATTCAAGAACTGCCTGGATGCAGATCTGTGCAGCGGGCTCTAGGAAGACCTTTCCGACCTTTCCCATTACGTGATTCTGTGTTTCTGTGAAAGAAAACCTTACCTACCTCTTTAAGTACCTAGAACCAGGACAGCATCCCCTTGGAAGAATGTGCCCTAACATTCCCATCTATTTCAGAGAAATAAAACAGGTGTCTTCTTCAGGAAATTCTAAGCAGATAAGGAAAATATATTTAAGGCAATATAATTTATTATATTCTATATAATAAATACATTATTATTCTTTAACCATTTGGTAGCCTAGGATATCAGAAACACTTCGGAATGTCCATAGTCACAGGCACCATGAGGCCACAGATGAAGACAACTCCATCCCAATAAGATTTTGCAACAACATTGTCTCAGCTGAAAAACGAGCTAAAGAGCTCATGGCAAAACACAAAACATTTGGTCTTCATAAATGTGTATTTTAACATGAGTGCAACCTGGAAAACTATATGTCACAAACAGGTGATGTATACATGAAAGTTGATGGATAACATTGCTGCAAATATTTGTTGCTTCTGCAGAAGCAACAAAATCTTGTAATTTTCTGTATTTTTCATGTGTGTTAGCAGCATAAACATCGTAAGAATTTTATTCTAAAATTCTAAAAGAATTTATTCTAAAATTATTAAATGTCTGGTAAATGTCTGGTTTGCATGCTGTGTTATACCTGACAGTCTGCCACAGACACCTCTACATATATTTCACTAGGTTTTATCTCAATTTTTTACCTTTCAAAATGAAAAAAAAAAATAATTCCATTTTTCATTTATAGAAATAATGATTTGTCTTTTAACAGTTTTCTTTTTAACAGTTATTTTATTATTTTAATCCTAAAAGAGCAAACTTGGATAAAATTAATTATAAAGATGAAGGGTTTTATGTCTGTGCTAACCTTAGCACAGCATAACTATATACAAAGCTAAAAGGTTGAATATAGTATTTATGAGGAAGATAAGAAACAAGATACATAAAACTAAAAGGTTACTTGGGCCTTTTTTTGCTAGTATTTACTATGTGACAAATATTTATCCTAAATATTTCATTTGACTAACATGGAAAAAGATAGATGTTCAAGGAGGTACACAAGCTATTCAAATGTACTTGAAAAATTTAGTAGCAATGGGGTTAATTTCTATAGGAAGTTTGTAAGAAAATGAAAGATTATTTGCTTTAAAGTTGCTGCATAAATGCTATCTGTTATTTGTCACCAAATCTCTGAGATACTTTATAAATTTCTAATGTCTTCTTCAAAGGGTTGCTATCTTCTAGTAGCCTAGATCAAAGAGTCTCCATTTGACTGTAAACTTGGGGAAATATAAACTATAGGTTTCCATACTGAATTCCAATATCTTTGCTTTTTCTGCAACTCATCAGTCAACCTATCAAGCTCTGAAGGCAAAAAATGAGCTTCCTTCAGGCTGTATCAGGAGAGAAGGGCAGCTCTTTCCAACAACTGTCCCACATAGTCTCAGAGGTCATCTCACTGATTAACATCCCACATGCATTAGCTTCACTTTAGTCATCTAAATTTTTCTGTGTCTTCATCAGGCATCTTTCACTTTACTCTTACTGCTTAATTTTTTACTAAAGCATTTGCTTCCAGTATTGAAGTAAATATCATCATCTTGCTGAAAAAATAGTTTGCTGATGTCAAGGTGAGCTGTGAAACCCCGACTGTGTGGGCCAGCAGAAAAGGGGTAGGAGAATGAATTAGGGCTGGGAAAACCATAGAAAGGCTTGCAAAGATGGAGAAGGTATGAAAGGGATATGATAAAAATCTATTTACCATTTTCTTTTCTAGAAAATTCACTGGGTGAATGCGAAACAGGGCCAGTATAGTGATAGACATGTCTGAGCACCAGCACTTTCCTTATCAGCCTGTGCAGTGAATTCTGTGAAGAAGCAGGGGGATGGTCGATGCTTCCCATTTTACCCGATCTGTCATTGCTACAGCAAAAGGAGCAGCAAGGGAGAAGATGAGGCTTTACTGAGGATATGTGTTACCTCTTCTTCACAGCACCAAAGTTGTAGAGATCCCTGGAAGATCTATGTCTCCACCTATGGATAGACAGGTGATAACTATGTTAGCTGTGCAGCAGTCTGGTCTGCAGTGCTCGATGTTTCTGTATGCAACAGGGAAAGTGCAGCTATAGATTTGTACAGACTAATTGAACACCTCTAGAAGGTGATTATTTTACTCCAGAAGTTCTACACTAGGAACAGGCTGATCCATGTCAGGAGGTGCTTAAGCACAGATCAGGGACCAAGTGTCAGACTCCTTTTAGCAGCTGAGGCTACTGTGGCGTTTCCGCTTAGTTGTCTGTTTAGAACCTACTTTTTAAAGGTAAATGAGATATTTTTCTACCTTAAATTATATGGTATCTGATTCAAAACCCAGCCAGGTTACAGAGTTTATAGCAAAATGCAATGATTTGTATTTTGTTCTCTTCAAATTTTACTCCAGGATGGTGATGAACACCACCAGTTCCCATTAAATCTGACACAACTGAAAGTCAAGATCTCTCAGCTGAGAATTGTCCCTCTTAAAGCAGATGAAAGGTAAATTATAACATAGTCTTCATATAATCTGTAGTATTTAGAAAAATGGCAAATATGGCCTTTTGAAATAATCTCTTCTTTCCTGAAGTGGTTTTTGTCCACCATTTGACAGTCTAGTAGTAAAAAGTATTCTTAATTTGCCTGTAAAAGAAAGGTATACAGAAAGAGTTTTAATGCACTTTGCCACAGGAAAATGTACTGGCTATGTATCTTCATGAGTTACATATGTTGAATATAGTATTTATGATGAGCAAAGATCAAAAAAATATTAATAAGTAACTGAAAATTACTTATGCCGCCTTTTTGCAATCAATCTCTGGCATAAATCTGGAATGAGTTCTATGGAAATTTCGACGTGAAAAACTTAAAATATAAGATTAATAACCTGAAATTGGGTACTGTTCTTGAATTACAAGTAGAAATCTTGTATTTTAAAATTTAATTAATTTCATTCAAATTCTGCATGCATATGTATGATGACATATACACAGGACAGCATTAAGAAAAAATAAATGTATTAACACATGCTGCAGTTCTTGCACATGTTGTGCAATCTAAACACAATGTTAGATTTGCTGTAAAAACTTTAGATATGGAGGATTATACCTTAGGGATAAAGTTTATATTTCCCTTTTGAAAGAAGTAATCACAATATACTTTTAATTAATTTTAAATTATTTTTTAAATTTGAATTAAATAAAACTAAAAAAAACCTAGTGGGATAATTTGAAATAAAATAGAGTATAATATTAATAATTATTGTAATCAAAAAAAGAAGCCAAAAAAAAAAGAGAGACAGGAATTGAACTCAAGGAAGAGAAAGGATGCACAATACAATTGCTCACCACTTGCTGACTGCTGCCCAGCCCAACCCTAAACATTCATTAGATCCTCCAGCCCAGCTCCCACCCAGTTTATATCCCGGGCATGGTGTGGAATATCCCTTCAGCCAGTTTGGTCCAGCTGTCCTGGCTATGCTCCCTCCCTGCTTCTTTTTCACCTCCTCTCAGGCAGAGCATTGGAAACTGAAAAGTCCTTGGAAAAGTATAAGCACTGCTGAGAAACAGCTAAACAGGGTGTGTTATCAACATTATTCTCCTGCTAAATCCAGAAACAGCTAAACATCTGTGTTATCAACATTATTCTCATGCTAAATCCAAAACACAGCACTGTGCCAGCTATTAGGAAAAAAAATCAACTTTATCCCTGTGGAAAGCAGGGAATAATCTGCATCAGAATAATCTGAACATATTAACCAATATTCAGAAATCAAGAAAAAGAAAAAAATTATCAGAGATTCATTCTGATTTTCAAGGGTTTAGTCCTGTGTTTTTCTTGGGGCTAAAATCAGAGAATCACAAAAAAATGGCTGTACTGAGTTCCATGCACTGTTGTATTAACTTGTACAGTTATTTTTACCTGCAAGTCATCACCCATACCATCTTTTATTATGTAATTATTTTTGCTCTCTTGGGCAGTTGATTCAAAAAGAATGTTATTTGGGATAAACCTGTGTAACATATAAGGTTATGCCATCACTTGCTCAGAATGCTGTATGACAATATGCACCTAAGTAAAAATGAATCAGCAGTTTAGAAAAAAGAACATTATTAATGAATATACATATTAAATAAAGTGTCTATAGCAGGGGGAAGAAGTGAAATGCTTTGTACTCCCTCTTCTATATAGATTGCCTTTGCGAGAGAAAAAAAAATATGCCTTTTCTTTGAACTCAGTAAATGCCCTCTGGGTCAGTTATCAAAAGGGAAGGGGACTTCTGTACAGTCATCTTACCAAAGGAATTACAGAGCTCTTCAAGGAGATGACATGCTTCTGGGGACCGTAACGCCCACATCAATAATATTAAATAGCATTTGCTATTAAAGGGAATCCTGTTACCAATGAATCTCTGGTCTAAAACTCAGATTCCATCTAATCTTTTAGTTGGCTTCATTCCTTTGAGACAGTCTTGAATAGAAGCATTAGGTTTACTCAAGCTGTATAGCATGTCTTTAATGCCAGCAGCCACAAAGAGGTTTTTGCTCAAGGTCTTAGAAAAGGATCTGGAATTTCAGATATTCTTTTGGACCTTTTTCAAATCTGTTGTTTTCTAGTACTATGAAGCATTCTCTTTTTTCTCTACAAAAATAAAAAATCTTTTCTGCAGCTGTTCTTAGAGCCCCATTTTACACCTCCTCTTTCAAATCATTAATAACCTGTAACTAAATGCCTGTCATGTCCTATCCTTCATCGACAAGGAAGCTTTATGCATGGATGTGTATTCTCACAGACAGAGTCTCCAAAAGGAATGTTGGAGCCGATGTAAAGTGATCATCTGATCCTCCACCCACATGCTTATTGATATGTATAATATGTGTGCTTTCATGTGCACTGTATTGATCTATGTTATCCATGGGCAAGTAGTCAGCCATTTGGTACCTAATTAGTAAACAAATATTCTGCTCAGAGTTCTTTTTGTTCAGGAATCTTACCTGTGGGAATATAATTTTCCTGACAGATATGAAGTAAAAAGCCAGCCAAGTATTCAAGGAATCTGTCAGTTAAATAAGAGAAAACATCAGCTCGTGAACATTTCCTCCTTACCTTGTGTTTCTCTTTATAACTGAAATTATTTTTATGAGAATGCCTAAAGCAATTTCTGCGCTTTGTGTTGGTGAGGAATAACACCTCTGGTAAGGAATTGTGTGGGTTTGTTTTCTGATTAAGTATTAAAAAGAATCCCATTGTGCATTCTTTTCTCTGCATAATTTGTTCTCCTAAGTTATTAAAAAGCAGGAGACACTTCAGTTCTCCCAGCTGATCATCACAATGAAACTCTGAGATGAAAAGTGATCTGAATTATACTTTTTCAATTTAAAACTGAACACATATTTCCAAACATGTATGCTAACATCCACTCAGTGACCTATTTTTAGGATTCTATCAAGTCATTCCAAGGATGAGATTTTTAGTAAAATCCCTATCAGGAAAGTCCTTTTGGGAAAGAAACTCCAAAACCAGAATAGGCTCTAGAGTCCATCTTCAGAGACAACTCTACTCAAACCTTACTGCATCTTAAAAGTTTTCACCCTTTGATGGGCAGAGTGTTGCAAACAATCCTCAGAGAGGAGAGTTCTCTGGTACAGCTGCCAGGTGAAAACACATTGTACATTCTGTAAGACTCTGCTCATGTGTGCAGTTGTTATTGTTGTCACAAGAAAATTGTGCAACTGCTCTTGAGGGATGTAAACAATGCAGGCAAAGGTAAATGAATATAAAGTGTCTCTATGTAGTCCTCAGAGGGAGGAAGGAAGGACTCAGAGATATTTCTATGCTATCAAAAGATATAAAAGTCTTCTTTTAGGGTACAACTTTAAAAACCCAGAAAACTTAAGGGCTGTCTATAAAAAAATCTCATTAAACAAATGGAGGCAAAGAACAGGCAGGAAGTGTGGAACGTAGAGTGAACAAAGAAAACATTCCCTGAGGAAAATTTCTCGCATAAATCACAAGCACAAATATCTGCCTTGTCTCCCGCTTGACAGGATGAGTAGCCGAACCAGTACACTTTTCCCCTCTGAAAAGTCGTGTTTTCTTGAAATCTTTTCCCCCAAGCCCTGGGAGCAGCGGGCGGTCCCTCGGGACGGGAGAGGCACTCTCCAGGGTCCTGGACAGAAGGCTCGGCTGCGCTGCTGGGCCAGCATGGTGGAACATCATTATTACTCTGACTTCTAAATAAACAATAGCAGAAAGTAAGAGGCTTTCACCCAGAGTCCTCAACACTGTTTCTGATTTTTCTCATTAGTAAGCAGGATTAGTAATTTAGGGGAGCATACGGCTTATTTCTAATCAGTTGTACATTAGCACTTGGGAACAGGTTCTCTCCCCACAAAAACAAAATAAAATAAAATAAAAAAATCCTTTACGACATATGAATTGCACATAAGGAAAACTAGCTAAAGAAACTGAAATAAATGAGAACAGACAAAGCAGTGGGTCTGCTCTGAAAATGTGTGAAATGAGAGTTCAAACTACAATTGGACAGTTTAACAAAGAAAAGAAGGTCACCATCTCTTTGTGACTGAGGAAGTGAGCAGAGATTTGGGCATAATGTACTAATAGTGACCCCTACACACCATATGGAACACTTTCACTGTATTTCTTCCTTATTCAACCAAATAATATAACTAGAAGAAGTAATACCTGGCATATCCCAAGGCAGATGAGCTTTCTCACATGACTGGTGACTGTGGATGTAAAATGGAGTTGTGGAGCAATCATCGATTTCTGCTCTGAAAATGAGCTGAAACTTGCAAAAAAAGAGTTTTACCTATTTAAGAAAATAGCTACCAAAATGATGCCAGGAAAGAAAGAGAGTGGATGAGATGCTCTCTTGCTATTGCAGTTTGGTTGTGTGTCATGTTAGTTCCCAAAGGCAGTATCTTTTCTCATTTTCTGAATAAAATTCAGTGTTCACTATACTGTGCCCCATCTCCTCTCCTGCTGATCTTTGCTACCATCAACTTTGCTTAAGCTGATCCTTGTTTTCACGGTAAGGAATATTTTAAAAGTATGACTGTTGTAGGTTGATGATGGAAAGTAGAAGGTGAAACTGAGTTTTGAGGTGAATACTTACATAATAACTCTACCTTTTTTGACCTTACTACCTTTTTTGCACATGGAAGATGAGTTCTCCAGCTTCTAGGCAACAGTGTGACAACAATGGTAGAAAGACAAATTTAAATGTCTGAAAGCCCTTTCTAGCATTGGAAATATAACAAAAAAAAAAAAAAAAAAAAAAAAAGAAAAAGCTATTCCAAGGAACTTTGAATTTGGACTCTAGTTTTCCCAGAAATATTATCCTCTCTCCTCTCCCACCAGTGGTTCTTTGAGGAATATGAGTTCCCAGTGTGTCCATGTGCCCAAGAAGGTCAATGCCAGTCTGACCTGCATCAGCAACAGTGTGGCCAGCAGGACCAGGGAAGTGATTGAGCCCCTGTACTCAGCACTGGTGAGCCCACACTTGAATCCTGTGTTCAGTTTTGGGCCCCTTGCTTGAAAAAATACATTGTGCTGTTGGAATGAGTCCAGAGAAAGACAACAGAGGCTGGGGAAGGGTCTGGAACAAAAGTCTTATGAGGAGCAGCTGAGAGAACTGGGGGTTTTCAGCCTGAAGCAAAGGAGGCTCAGGGGAGACCTTATTGCTCTCTACAGCTTTGTGGGAGGAGGTTGTAATCAGGTTGGGGGGCAGTGTCTTCTCCCACGTAACAAGAGACCAGATAAGAGGAGTTGCACCAGGGGAGGTTCAAACTGGATGCTCAGGGAACTGGTGAAGTGATTGACCCTGAAGGTATTTAAAAAATGTGTATTCGAGGTGCTTAGGAGTGTCAGACTTGGCAGTGCTGGATTAATGGCTGTACTTAATGATTTTAAAGTTCCTTTCCAACCCTAACAAGTCTATGATTCTATGATTTCCTCCTCAGAATTTGTGCAAGTCTTGGAGACAGAAGTTGAGAAAATAGAACCCTCTCTTTGCACAGTGAGTGATTGGCTCCTGATCTTTGTCTCTGATTGTCCAACATCACTTGCTTGAGGCTAACAACTGACAGTGTCTTCAGTACACCTGAGCCTGAGAGCCCCACATTTCCTAAGAACTGCACCCCGTTCACTGAATAGATGATTCAGATGCCTGTTGTTAAGCATTATGGAAGACCCATTTTTAATTTCTGTGTGAAGTAGTTTTTAACAAGAAAAAATATGGGGAAGTATTTTTAAAGTTACCTAAACTGTCATAAATTCTGAATGTGCTGGATAAAGCCTTTTTTTTTGTGTGTGTGTTTACTTCATGGTATTAATTGCTCAGGAAATAAAAATCAAGCAATTAGTACCTCTAAAAAGAATAAGTACACATAAATGTAAGACTTGTGAACACAGCTGGAAAGCTGAAGGGTATGAAATAACTTTAGTCTGTACATTCTTTGTATAGAACATGCTGTGCCACTGGCCAATTGCAGAATATCACAACACAGGTTATCACTTCTAACACGGTGTGTAATGCATAAGAGAATAAAGAGACAAAGTCCTGTTTTCATTCCAATTGAATTCTAAAATCATCACTAACAGTTAGGATCCATTACTGGGAAACTATTGTCAAGTGGTGTAATAAATCAATGTGTTAGAAGCACTCAGTACTCTGCAGGCACATCACATTTGCACATTTTATAAATGTTCTTTTGTACACTGTAAAATTTGTAGATAAATACGGATGTGCCTCTTTATGCGGCTCATTTTCTAGTAGCTGCCTTGGTCCTAGTCTTTTATCACAAAAATCTCTCAGCTTTTGGCCCTTGTTCTCATGGTCTCCTTTCAACACACTATGTAGGTTGCCTAACAAATTATATTCCATCCCCTGCATTAGGAAGTTTGGAGTGAATTTCCTTCTGGTAATACAGAGCCTGGCTATAGGACTGTGAAGCATTTGCCATAAACGTGGGGTAATCCAGAGTGCTTTCCAAATGCACAGCTGAATGGGACCACTCCATACCAACAGTGAGGAAAACCTGGATGAAGGAGCCATGTTTTAATCAGGCAATGCTGGTTCTGCATTTTTTCACTATGATTCTTACAAATGAGGCAAACCCCACATAAATTAATTGTTCTTTCTGCATATAGCATGCTGATTACTCTCTGCATAAAGCATACTCTTGAACAGTTAACTTAAATCTTCCTTGGGAGTATGCCAGACAGGGAAGAAGTGGGATCAAACCAGTCCTTCTGTGACACACAAGCACCTCCTCCAAAGGCCAGCAGTACACAGCACGGGTAAAGAAGTCACTCACCTGGTAATGGGTGCTGCAGTTTTAGTTCAGCTCTATTGTGCCCAACTGGGAATGCAACTTCTTGTTTTGCATTCAGCCAGCACCTGGTCCAGGTGTGTGTTGTGTGCTGCCAATGGGCACTGTGTGCTTGGCAATGGTGTGGGGAGGAGGATATGGGAGGGGACTACAGGTCATATGTGGATAAAGGAACCTCTGTGCTTAAGAAATGACATAGACGAGGCAGTCTACCTGGAAAACCCAAAACTAAATATGTGCCACCTGTGTGTTTAAGGATCACCACATAATGACTTCATCTGGCCTCCCAAGACCATGAACATAATGAGGTTCTAGATGGAGACTGAAAAGATCCTTTTTGCTCACTAGAGATTTCATTATGAATAAGTATGCTGGGCAAGATTTAACCCAGCTGACCTGAGTAAACTGCTCATCTCACCTAGCAGCATGGACAACAGTTCAAATGTTTAATTACTGCCATAACTTGTTTACAAGTTCAAATAGCCACCCAAGCAAATAAAACTGCAAATGGCATGGAGAGGAAATTATTTACCTTTACTCTCTCTCTCGTTCTCTTTTTATTTTTTTATTTTTTACTTTTTATTTTCTTTTTTTTCTCTTTTCCTCTTTAATTTTAATTTATTTTAGGAGCCATCATACATCAAAATCTTGTGGTTTCTTATCTCATCACTTCTGATACGTTAGACAAGATTCCCATATCATCAGATGAAAGATTTTATAGAGGACTTATTTTCATAGTGAATCTTCTCTTCAATCCTAAGAACATCATAAAGTTAACATTCAGAAAATTTTAGGAATTAAAATGCAGTTTAATTTTAATTTAATTTGTTAAATTATATTATATTAATATTTAATTTATTAATTTAATTTAATTTAATTTAATTTGGAATTAAATTTAATTTTAAGAATTAAAATGAAGGGTGGGTCAGCACTTCAGGCTGGGACCCTGTATTTTCACTGTTACCCTTATAGAGTGTGGAATGGAAACAATGAGAAACATCTACACTGAATCATTCTTCTAACATCATACATTCTGTTATGATCAGACTGGTGAAAGAAAGAAAATAAAAAGGAGAACCCACACTTTTTTTTTTTTGCTTATTCTTTAGGATATTAGCTTAAATATTACTTCCTACGAAATATGAGTTAATGGGCAATGATAAGCTTTCTGGGATTAAGAACTTTTTTTCTTCCAGATTTTGTTGATCTGGAACTCATTCATAATTTTGTAGTTCATAGGAATTGAAGCTGTTTATGTGTATGTATACATATGGAAAATTTCACTTAAAATAAAATAAAAATATCTACAAAAATACTCTTCAGCATAACTAAGATTTTTTGCCAAGATAAACATACCCTTCAGTGCACAGGCGTGACAGTGGTGACACTACTGGCCAGAGTATGTAAAGTAATGCTCATTATTCTGAAATTTTTCCCCAAAGACTATGACCTTCAGTGAAAATAAACAACATTTTGAAAGCAAAGGTAATGCAATTATTCATAGACTGTTTTGGATTAGTTGGCAGAAAAGCAAATATTTCTGTTTCAGCTTGAAAATCAAGCCATTACTTAACTTTCAATGTGCAGTTCCCATAGTAAATTCATTTTTAATGGGATGGTGTACCTGGTTTGTACTTGGTAATTCAGCTATAAGGAATCTGAGCTATGTCCCATAAATCAATCTGAATGGTATGCCATAAGACTGCAATAAATTTATGAACTGCCTTAAAATAATAATAATAAAAAAAACCCAGTGCATGTATTAAGTATTTAATGTCTCATATGGATTGCAATTCAAATCTTTGACTCTAGAAAGCAAGCTGTGGGAAATTTTTAAGTTTTAAAATCTCATTTAGATCCCCTGGAATTCTTTGTATTTTGTCTATAAATGGCCTGAAACGGATCTTTGGGATCTGTTTCAGATTTACTGGAAGATCTGGCTGTAAATCACTTTCAGGTAGTATTGTAGAAGGTCAGATAACGCACAGTTGTGCTCCTGGAAAATCTTTACTAGTGGGGAATCGTAGCTGTGCACGTGCCAGTCTCAGGTCATTCATTCCATAGCTGACAGCAGAGTTTTGTGACAGCAGCCCCTCTCAGAGGCCTTGGGTGAGCACATGGACCTGCACCTCTGCTGAGACACCAAACTGGCTTTGGTCAGCCACTCCTGTGCACACCACTGTGCTTCTCCCAGGGAAACACAGGGAATATTACACTGCATTGATTTAATGGCTAGCTCGTGCAAAGCTGGAAATCCGACAGAGCTAGCAGGAATAACACCATTGTCCTCTTTCTACCTACAGAAAGTTAAAAAATAAAAAGAATGTACTAATATTGAAATCCTGAAGGACACACTGAAAAAGGGACTTCTCAATTACATGATGCTTGATTTGGTAAATCAGAGGATGATATGTTGGACTGAACTTTTTCTGCTCTCCTCTTGGATATGCACACCTTCACTTAACAATCTCAGGTTCTGTTTTGGGTCATTTTAAAAGGAAACCCAATTTTCATTCAAGCACAGTTGGTTCAAGCCATATTAAAGTCATGCCATCCTTTACTATGTAAAGAGATACAAATATGAATATTAGGAATAATAATTACTATGTTAGATATATGATAATTTTTAAGAATGTTCATGTACGTACAATATCTGATACTCATATCTACCAAAAAGTCATTCTGTAAGGAAAAGGAAAAAAGTTGAAATTTTGTTGACTTTTCACAGAATCATAGAATTGTTAGGACTGAACAAGACCTCTAAGACCATGGAGTCCGACTATTGACCCAGCACTGACAAGTCCACAATTAAACCATGAGCCTAAGAGTTACAGCTACATGTCTCTTAAAAACCCCTGGTGATGGTCCCACCACTTCCCTGGACAGCCTCTCCAGTGCTTACCAACCCTCTCAGTGAAGAAATTTTTCCTAATATCCAATCTAAGCCTTCCCTGGCATTACTTGAGGCCATTTCCTCTTGTACTGTTGCTAGTTACTTGGGAGAAGAGACTGACCCCCACCTAGCTACAGCCTCCTTTCAGCTAGAGAACAAGAAGGTCCCTCCTGAACCTACTTTTCTTCAGGTTAAACAGCCCCAGCACCCTCAGTCACTCGCCATAAGTTGCTCTACATGTGATTCAGACCCTTCCTTAGCACCATTGTCCTTCTCTGGACATTCTCCAGCACCTCATTCTCTTTCTTGCAGTGAGGGGCCCAAAACTGGACACAAGATTCAAGGTATGGCCTCACCAGTGCTGAGCACAGGGGGACAATCCCTGCCCTGATCCTGCTGGCCACACTGTCCTTGATCCAAGCCAGGAAGACATTTGCCCTCTTGGCCACCTTGGCTCCCTCCTCACATTCAGCTGCTGTTGACCAGCACCTCCAGGCTCTTTTCCAGCAGCAGGTTTCCAGCCACTCTGCCCCCAGCCTGTAGGGTTGCTGTGACCCATCACCTGGCCTTCCTGAACCTTATACAAGTGACCTCATGCCATCAATCCAGCCTCTCCAGACCCCTCTGTAGACCCTGTCTACCCTCCAGTAGATCAACACTCCTGTCCCAGTGCTGTTAACAAATTGAGAGAAGGGGCACTTGTTCCCCTCATCCACATCATTGATCAAAATCTTAAACAGGACTGGTCCCAACACTAAGCCCTGGTGAATACCACTTGTGGCTGGCCACCAGCTGGATGTAACTCCAGTCACCACCACCCTGGACCTGGACATTCAGATATATTTTTTACCCATTGAACATATTTTTTCACCTCTCCAAGCCATGAGCAGTAGTTTCTCTAGTAGAATAATGTGGAAAATAATGGCAAAAATGTTACTGAAGTCCAGGTAGGCACATCTACAACCTTCCCCTCATCCATTAAGTGGATCCCCTTGTCATAGAAGGAGAGCAGTTGCTCAAGCAGGAGTTTTTCAATTTTCTTGACAGCAAATATCATGAGCAATAATGGTGGTGTAAGTGACTTATATATTAATCAGTTTATTGATGCTGAAATATGTGATTTAAACTTAAAGGAAGAAAGTATGAACTGACAAGGCTGATGCTAGACAGTTAAAAACACAGACCTCTTTATTAGTATTTCTAATATGTGCTTAATGAGTTAATGCTTCAGTTTTCAAGATGTGAAAGGATGTATCTTTCTCTTTCAGCACCTGGATAGCAAATTTTGCTCTGTGTCAGGTTTTGTCATGATTGGTTCACATGTTTTGCTTAATGCATGCTTCTCACAACAAGATATTTTGAACCTATTTCTCTCCAGAGAGTAAGAACTTAGAGGACATAAGAATCCATCATGCTTGATCTTTCATACAAACTGAACATATGTTTTAAATCATGGAAAAAATGTTGACAGGTATTTCTGTAACATGAAATTTACTTATTAAGAACTGCAGTTCATTTAGTTATTGGTTCTACTTAGACCTGAATGTTTATCACCAGTTTCTGGAAATGTGATGTTTTTTCATGGCTTTATACATTTGAAAAGTTAACAGTGGTTCCAAAGAAGATGAGTGATGTAAAGAAAGAGGAATGACCTAAAGGGAGAGGTTCGGAGAGGAGAGGTTCGGAGAGGAGAGGTTCGGAGAGGAGAGGTTCGGATTAGAACAGAATGGAAAGTTTCAATTAGAAGGGACCTTCAATGATCATCTAATCCAGCTGCCACTCACAACCTTCAGCTAACTTTTAAATAATGAGACTGACAATGGGACTTCATTCACTGCATGCCAAGTCTAAATGTAATATCCTGTAGTTATACCCCTGCGTGCAGCAGAGCAACAGCCTATATTAATTTTGATTTGACACTACTTCACCACAGCCATCTGATTTTGGGTCACTTTAGAGAGCGATCAGTGAGGGTTGGTATCTTGCATTTGATAAAAATTTGATATAGCCTCACTGATATTTTAAAGTTCACCATGACCTAGTTCCAAGAAATATATTTTTAATGCTGTGAAAAAAATAATATCAAAGACAAATGAGAGGTGCTATAAGCAGACTATATATTCTGGTTGAAAAACGAAGCCCTGCATGTTTCATCTTAACCTTGTCATGCAGACAGCCCTTAAGCAAGATGAATTAAAATAATTTAAAAAAAAAATAATTATTTAAATGTTGACTGAGACTTACTTTCTTAGCAGTGGTAGTGAGGCACTAGGTGAGATACAGAAGGCAGCCATCTGAAGGAGTATAAACCCTACTGTCAGCTGTTTCCCACCATCATTCTCTGCTTATACAGCTACATACATGGTGATGGAGGTAAGGTCATCCTCCTTTCACTGAAGACAACCCTTTGTAGGGCTTTGCTTTTCCTCTAGTGACACACCCAAGTGCCCTATACACAGCCTATGAGGAAAGAGGGACTGATAATTACCAACCTTTACTTGTATTCCTGCTTCCCCTGCTCTCTCTTCCACCAGTATTTCCTTACCTGCATGCAAAGAAGGGAAATTCTGAAAGATCTGAGTAAGACTACGTGTCAAAGGGAGCACAGTCACATCTGCAACACACACATCTTTTCAGCCTACACATCTTCCTGGTACAACTGGAAGAACCCTCTCTTTTACATGTCCTCCTGAAACTTTTGCTACCTTTGAAATGAAGATAATGAGATAAACCTCCTGAAGTTCTTCATGGTGGTGAAACTTGTAATTAATGTTTAAAAAAATTTTCTGGCAGAAGTCATCATTGTCTCCTTTTCATTTCTTCACATCTTTAGAACAGAATTTTGGCAACATCTGCAGATTTTGTGTCCTCTTGCTCCCGATTTATTTATGTAAGTGTGGAAAAAATTTTGTTGAAATAAATCACTAAAACCTTTTACTTTCCTCAGATATTTTAAAAATTAGCCAAAGAAATACCTCTAAAAGAAAATAGCTTTTAACAACTTTCCCACTTTGCTTGCCTCAGTAACTTAGTGTTACTGCCCACATACCTCCAGTTCTGAAAAAACACCTTTGAAAGTAGAGTGGATGTGGTCAGGAGACTGTTTTTCAGGAAGTGTGGTCTTAATATAGCAATATAGATGTGATCTGGCAGAAATAGCAGCAAAAAATGTTTTCCAGGCTATGAAAATCTTCCTCTAAAAGCCACAGTAGAGCAGACTCCAAGCTGCTTGGGTGCTTTGATCTCAGATCTCCTAATTCAACAAGCTAATCAACAACTGAATTTCATGATTTTTTGCATGATTTAACATTTCTGCTTTTGGAGATAACAGCAACAATCACGCTTTCTTACAAATATTTCTTGTCTATCCTACTTCTAAAGTTCAGTGTAGTTTTACAATTTTAGGAATTCTCTAGATGTTTATGAACGTCTAAGAGAGAGTCTAGTATTTCTGTTCTGCAGTTTAGGAAAAAAATGCACCTCAAGTACATGATCTGGGTGGCACTATTGTGGTGCTACTTGGAAAATGAGAAAGGAAAGAGCATGCAGTGCACAGCAGAACATCTGCTACTGCAGCAACAAGTGTTTAGATGGAGCTACCTAATCCTTCAGCTAAGTCAGACTTGTTCTTTGTAATTGAAAAGCTGAAAAAAATCAGTTCTTGAGGTAATAGAAATGTAGATGTTCTAGTCTGGTTTTTCTTTTATCATAATATACACAGACAAGTGATCTTATCACATACAGCTGACAGAAGTGTTTCAAATGGAGAGCAGAAACTATGTGCAAGATAAATTATATTATTTTTCTTTGTGTAACTGTCATAGATACATCACATGATTTTTTTTTTCTGTGTGTGAGGATTGATTGCTGGTGAATTTCACAAATGGAATTTAATTGCAAAATATTCCATCCCTTTCTTTATTTTCAAAGAAAACATGAATATATGTATTTTTTACAACATTATGATTTCCAGGCACAATAAAAATGAAAGAGAGAGGATAAAAAAACCTCTCTTGTATTTTGCTGATGATATCTAGGTTCTTAAAGCACTTTGCAAGGCTGAGTGAAATAAAACTTATCAGACCAAACTGTTAAGCTCATAATATTTTCACTATGTATTACAGCTAGGGAAACTAGCTATGGAAAAAAGCTACCAAGTAGAACACATGAAACCCAGAAGGATGAACATCTGTTTCGACTTAATTGTGCATTTTACCAACTGTCCAATGTTTTTCAGACAGTTTCCTCAGTTGTTCAAACAATACACAAATTTTCCTTGCAGAACTGGGAAATAGAGAGGGATATGTTCAGGTGGACACTCTCAGACACTTTATAAGTCATATTGTCCCTTCACAGAAATACCACTTGTTCTGCCAAACATCTTTGCCCTCATTATTCTGACATAATACAGCATTCCATTTGACACCCTTAAGAGCAGGCACAAGGTAGGAGGCATGGGTTAGACAATGGCATACAATTAACTGGAGAGTCAGAGACCATCATCAGAAGGGATTGAAGATGGAAATTTTTAATGTAAAACTGTTCTCTGTAATACATGAGATATATTTGCAATATTTTATGCACCACACAAGAAATACCTGCATCATAAATTGTATTAACTCTAACTTCTGCAGGATACCCTCACCTTGAAGGGGAGAGTAAGCTGCCTTACGTTTCAAGGCTGCCATTTCAGCACCCTTGGGGAAAGGAGTTACTGCTGAGCCATGTGGTGACCACCAACAGCATCTGCCTGCAGGAAAGGGCTGTCTAGAGCTTGCAGGGCTGGTCCCCTCATAGGTAACTACGAGATAACATCTTTGCCTGCTCACTCTAAAAATGGTCAGAGCTCCTGTTTTCCTGTACAACATAGGGACCTTTCCAAGAGGCAGGAGGAGAGGGAAGGGATTAGAGGAGAGGAGAGGATATCTGACAAATACATCCTCTAAACAGGTGCACTGCTGAGTTCCTGAAGATAACATATTATCGAGATTCATTGGATTTACATGAAAGACATTACCAGGAAGGATCTTTCCTTTTTTCCCTTTCATCACTTTGTGGGTGATTAACAGTGCCTGTACTTTCACTGCTGCACCTGCAGGTAGTGAAGAGATGTATTCACAACAGCAAGCAATTTCACAGCATGAGCACTCAGAAACATTATTTATTACTACTGTTCCAGCTAAAAAGTCTGAGGCTGCAAAATAGTAACACATACAAGATCTCATCACTCATCTGTAATTTGCATTTTTCATGGATACAAATCTGGCTGGCTAATTGGGAAGTCATTTGACTTGAGACTTAATATACTTTTACCTTATGATGGATTCAGCATGAAGAGAATATATTGTGTTTTCATTACTTAGAGCCAGGAGCAATTTTCAATGGTGTGTTTTCCAGTTTCAAACAAGAGAAAAGATTTATCTGTGAGAATAACAGATTGGCCCATCTAATTCAGCATACTTCCAGCAGTTGCCACCAATGCAGTAGCTGTTGCTGAGAGTGTGCCCTTTCCTGATGATTTTATCAAAGAATGCACAGTAATACAAAAACATGCAGTGGTAGCAGAGCAGGGGAAATTCCTCTCTGCTCAAAGGGTGCAGGGGATGAGCACTGCAGTGAAGGGAATCGAACTTCCCAGTTTTGTTTTCTGTGGCCAAGGGGAAGGAAAGAAGGCTAAAAGTTGAAAAAAAATTTCAATTTTTTGAAACAGGCCACAGACAATCTACAACTATGGAGTGAAGTTTATCCCTCTTTCTGTGTGTCACTGTATACCAATACCCAGTATGGGCCTGGTAAAGGCCCAGCTAAAGGGCCCAAGCTTGCTTGTGGTTTGATAATGATGGTGTGCAGAGAAAGGCCTTCCAGACAGAAATGGACTGTCACAAGTTTAAAAGCTGGAAAACATCAACACCCCTCCCCTTGCTGTGATACAGCTGTCAAGGAAAAGCACCCTGTGCTTTTAAAAGGACTGATGCATGGGCACAAAAAGGACTGTCCTATGCCTTTCCTGGACAGCTTTCCTCTTGGAAAGCTTACTTGGAAATCTACTTAGAAGATTAGTCTTGTGTGGTCTAAAGCTATATATGGTCTAGGGTACTGAAAAAAACAAGGTAGCCTTCTGTGTCTAGTTTATAAATATACCTGTAAACTTTTGTTAATGTTCCTTATTTATTGTGTGCAGCAGAAAATATTAGAAAATATTATTTATTCCAATAGAAAAGACACATTGAAAAAAGCTTCTATGTTCATGCCACTGTGTATCACCCTTAAAATGACTAATAGAGTAGATATTTCAGGGTCAGGTACAAGGACTTACAGCTATCTGCTATCTGTATAATATGTTGCATTCAAGGCATAGCCTGCTAGAAAAACAGATTTTGTGGAGGTGTGTTTACACCCACACCGTGTCCCTTCGGTGTAATCCCTCTTCTCAGGTACTACGGGAGCTCTGCACCCACTTCTGATGTCATTCTGAAGAGTGAGTTCTCCTTCTCTTTAATGCTGCCCAACAGCTCAGTCTGTCCATAGAATAAATCTCTGCAGTGATGGTTTCGGGCGTATCCCATGCCCTCAGCAGAACTGAACAGTTTGTGGGCGCTCGAGCAGCGCAATGGCAGCAGGGAGACATAACTTGAGCGAGCCCTTGTACAAGTGCAGCGACACATCAAGGATTTTCGGCTCCATCCTTTCACCACCTCGTTATCTAAAGGGGTAAAAGGTACGATCTTTGAACTGGGGTGAAGAAGGGGGAAATGGGGAGTTCTGCTGCTCAGACGGCGCCTCTGGGAGCTCCGGAGCAGCTGGAGCGCCCTCGTGTGGCGCCGGCAGCGCCGGGAGCCGCTCCGGGCCGGGGCTCCGCCTGCTCCTGCCAGGGTTCTGCGCCTTCCCCATGGGAAGAGA
Source organism: Cyanistes caeruleus (assembly GCF_971803275.1). Taxonomy (NCBI): domain Eukaryota; kingdom Metazoa; phylum Chordata; class Aves; order Passeriformes; family Paridae; genus Cyanistes; species Cyanistes caeruleus. The sequence continues at coordinate 121,573,931 of NC_141701.1, forward strand.
TTTCCGCTTACTGGCTCCTTTTTTTTTGTAAAAGCTGTTCGCATGAACTCCAGAAAGATCATTTGAAAAGCGCACACCCCGAAGCGTTTTACTTTCTTCCGGTTTGGCGGTGCTACATTACATTATTTTTCACGACTGTGAGAATTTCCTTCAAAAAAATGCCATTAGTCTAGTTACTCTTATTTTTTGTTGCTTTTTCTTCTTTCTGTATGCTACTAAATTTTATTTTGTAATAGTTAACTATCTTGCAAATTTTCAGAAACACACTTGTGTTTTCTTTTTGCTATTTACTCTCCCTTTTTTCTTTTTCTCCACAAAAATGAATTTGACGATTCATTTCACAACTGAATTTAATCAGTGGACCTGGAAAAATGAAGATCTTATGCAAAAATTATAATGATTAATGTACTTTAAAAAAATTATATTGCCATATTCCTAACTTAATAAAATCTTGATTTCATGAATATACGGTTCATTTATAGGATTAGGAAAAGAATCAAATCTGAAGAAAAATACAATGCAAGAAAGAGCCAAGATGAGTGAAGAACTGTGTGTCTGTATAGTTCCTCTTTAATTTCCAGACATCTGGTTTAAGTCTGTATGTAAATCAGGAAGTAAATGTTAATTTACTCTATTTACTAGTGATTTAATGTGATTCAACAGGTGAATTGTCCATCTGTTTTTATAGTTGTCACCACATTTCTGAATACACAGACATTCAGCATGAGGATCCATTTCTTCAACAGCTGGAACCAAAGTCCTTACAAAATAAGAGAAATCAAACTATATAACTGTTCTTTTTTTATCTCTACACATTCAAATGGACACAAAATGATGGGAATCAGTCTTCCTTTATTACAGAATATCACAGAACAACCACTTCCAAAAATGAGTCATTGTCTGTACAACGACGCAGGATAAACGGAACTATTTCATTAACTGGATATATTAAATATAAACTAATATTTATCTCAATGCTCATTATAAAGTGTGAGTCTTTTATCAACATTTAAATAAAGTATATCAGATGCTATTTTATGTGTTATTTTAGAAGATATTTTAATGCAAGTCAATCACTTTCAGTGTTGACACCCTCAATCAATTAACATGTGAAATAGTCCTAAGTACAACAGTGCTTTCACTCGGCCAACAGATGAGAAAGGAAAAATGATGAGAAAAAAAATAGAACTATTCTCATTCTCCTATGAATCCCTGCTCAGAAATTGCAATAAAATTTACTGTTTTATCAAGGCTTGCTGGAACTTATTTTCGAAGAGTCACCGGCAAGCCAAGCCATCAATTTTTCTGTGTCATATGGAGACAACATGGGAGCTGAAATCTGCACTCAGCTGTTTCGCTTTTTGGGAGAACATGGGGGGATTAAGCAACCACCATCTACCACACATTTTCTGTGGCTCACTGTGTGCTCTGTCATGCAGTATCTGTGTCTGCTCTGAGTTTTAACAAAGTCTGTTTTTTTCACTGTATTTATAGAAATGTGCATGTTCAGGACAATGAACAGACAGGAGCATACCTGTCCATATGCAGGGAAAGAAATTGCTCTCAGCTAGCGTTGCCAGGTATGTATCTTTCCAATCATCGCTATTATGTGTAAATATTTAGTAATGCAGTTGTTCTGAGGTTTTATTTTTAAACTTCCACCTTCTAATAGCAATCTTTACGGGAATACATTCACTTTTGCAAAATTAGCATTTTTTTTTAAAAATGAAACATTGGAAAAGATGAAAGTGTAACATTTTCTGTATGAAATTTGTAATATGTTAAAGGAATATGTTTTGGTCAACAGAGGGCACTCTATGGTTTTCAAAGGAGCTTAATAGAAGCTTAAAAAGGTTCAGTAGGAGATGACTGAGTGTGGTTTTCAAAGAGCCTTTAGTACTGGTCAATCTATAATTTATTGGAAATGCTACTGATTTCCACAATAACATAGAGTACAGGAATGAAAGAGAACCCCATCATTTGATAAAGTCAGATACTAGGATTAAGGCTGTGATGTACACAGTCAGCTCTTAGTTACATCTTCAAAATTGGAAATTATGTGCAAAAGTTGTAACATACTCTGAGTCAAAAGTGTACTTACCCAGTAATGCAGTAATGATGCGTTTTACCCTTGCTGTTTGTTTAAAAATGATGACTTTGAATATCATAAGTGTGGACAGGTCAGTCCTCACTGCTGTTCATACAGGATTTATTTCTTCCAGTTCATAAACAGGTTACTTTCTTGACACCAGCCTACCTTGTGCTGTTGACTTTCCTGACCACTTTTAGTTCTGTTGTTCACTTATTTTCAAATAAAATAATTGAATTTAGAATTACAACCTGAAGGGGAAATTTGTTAGAGCAAACTAGGTATTTTTAGCCTGCCTGTCTAGAATGCATGGAAATAAAGCAATAAGGCTATAGAACAAAATGAATCATTGATAACATGTAAAACTTCAGAAATTACTTTAACTGAGATTTTTTTATGCAGAAGCCAAGCTATGAGAACTTGGCAGGAGTACTGCATGCAGAGCTATCACACATTAAGGTAGAATGCATTTATTTCTGTAAAATAGACTCCTTCTGCTTAAAAGCCTAAAACTAAAATTGGAACAGCAATGCTACTAGCCCACCCTGGAGAACACAGGAGTCTTTAAGCACTGACACAGCTTTAAGTAGGTTAAACAAACCTTCAGGCATGTGATCTATGTGTAAAGGTGGGGCAGTACAGGCATCTCCAGCCAGAGAGAAGATGCTGAAAGTTAGCAGAGAGAAGTGCAGTAAGTCCTCTTGTTATCCCTTCCTCCTATAGTACCCCCCTGGAGAATTACTGTGTAAGGTGTGCTTGTAGTTACAGACAGGAGGAGAGCCGGTGAATAGCTAGTCAGAGTTTAGAAGGCAGATTCTTATCTCTTCTCTGTGCCCATGAGTGTGGAATGAATGGAGGGAAGCAGCTGGAAGTGTGTGTCAATCAGAGCCCAGCTCTCACAAGGAGCGAGGATTCCTTCATCACAAACCTGACGCGTAGAAGTTAAAAGCTGTTTTCCTTGCTTTAACACTTACATTTGCCAACAGCTGTTTCAACATTTATAAACACAATTCCCACTGGCTGCCAAATTACCATAAATTCATTTCTGCATATTTTTTGAGTACTAGGCATAAAAATAATTACATCTGATTAAATCCATTAATGCTTTCACACCTTTCAAATGTATAGTAGATACGAATTGTTGCAATATATTATATCTAAACAAAAATTTCATGATGACTTAGAGGCAGGTTATCTTCAGAAGGTTATGAAGCAATAATTTATTAGGTAGAGTAAGGTCATGGTATTTCACAGTTTCATTCCAGCTAGAATACACAGTGTCTGCTAAGTGACAGCACAACTCAGGGCAGCAGCATGCTCTAGGAGATTCAGGTGTTCCTTCTGTGTTCAGCCTCATTTAAGTGAACTCTTTTAATGTTATAGATACCTAGAAAAATTCTGTGTATAGGAGAAGACCTTCAGAGTGCTGCTACAAAATGCTGCTTCTCTGATGGGAGTTTTTTTCTCCCTCTGGAAATTTAAACTGTGCCTAGCATTGCTGAACACTTTTTCCTGTAGGAAAATGTGCATTTGACTTGTTCAAGTGTGAAGTGTGTGTGATGCTGGCAGGCACTGTGCTGGAGAGTGTGGAGCTGCAGAGACCGAGTTTGCTTCTTCCCACTGAGCACGTAATGCCTTTCATCACATAATGTTTAACCTTACGCGTTGTGCCGCAGTCCTGGCTAACACTTCATTTTAAGTGTGCCAGCATTATTAATTCATTTGGTATTCACTGTAATAACACTGATCATAATTAACTCCTTCTGTAGCCTTGTGAGTGTTTTAAGTGCTCACACGGAATTCCACTGCAATTCAGCATTAATTAAGGTACCACCTAATTTTCGCAGAGAAACAAGAGCGTGTGATCTGTCTCATGAGGTAACTCCCTTAACATCTCAGAGTGGTCCAAATATTTGGAGTGTATGGATCTGGTGAACACATTGGGTATATTCCCTCTCTGAGGAGAATTGTATATACCATGTAGATAAATCATGAAAGAACAATATTATCCAACATGCAATGCACACATGTCTGTCCTGTAAGCCACTATGTAGAGTACATTGCACTGCATTTAATACTGATAAACACGTTTCCACTTTATGAAATATGAAAAGAGCTAAGCTGCTTTTCGAGAACATAAAAGAAAAGCAATAAAAGAAATATCTTTAAATTTAAAAAATGCTTTCCTTTTAATTTTATAAAACTATAGCCCATATACACATATTAATATACAGCAGCTGAAGCAATCATATCATATCAATGCCACATATTAAATTAACCAACCTTCTTGCTGCAAAGGTATTGTGAGCTAAATAATTCCTTTAATTGAAAATAGGCATAAAATTGTTGTTTTCAAAGTACATTATAAATCAGAAAATTAGAACACCATAAAGTAAAAAGTAAAAAGCTCCATTTCATAGCAATGTCCTAAAGTGCAGATACAGATATATTATTTCAATGCATCTTTTAAATTAATATTTTCAGGGATGATTAACTTTGATGGAGAAAATTATTCTAGGCAAAAACTGGGCAGGTAAGGGATCAGCTTGCAAACTGAATTTTTCTGCTAAAATTTCTTGAAAATTCTTTCAAAATTACACACTTTTGTTCATTTTCAAATGGTGGAGAGGGCAGAGTTACATAAGGTATATCTATACACTATATGCTCACACAAAACTAGATCATTATCAAGAAAGGATTTGGGATGTGTACTTTATCTTGTTTGATATTCCTTGACTTGTGTGTCAATTTTTCATTTTGCTCTGTTAAACCCCACCTTGATAATAATAGGTAAGTTTGAAAACTGAAAACAATGTCATATGATTTAGCCTGTTGCCTCATGTTTAAGTCATATTTGTTAAGCTATCAGTCCACAAAGTCCTCTGAATAAATTTCTCTTGGTCTACATGAAGGAATCAAGGGAACTAAAAATAAACAGAATTCAGGCAGTAAATGTCTCAAAATAGTATTGATTTCTTTTACAGTCCAAACATGTATTGTCGCACACTCTCATTGGAAATCAATGGCAAAATTTTAATTGACTTCCACAGAGCCAGCATATCATCTATGAAATTTGAGATTGAGGCTGTGCTTTATTTTTTAACCCACTGCATTGCAAACTGCAGCTAGAATAATGGTCTACTGTTCTTTAATGAAAAACTATGATTCTCATTAGTAAAAATGTGCTATATACTAAGTAGAAGAAGAATCCAAATATTCTGTATTATATTAATTAGTGAGACAGCAAATATGTAATATTTAGACAGAGCATACTGAGATTTGAGATTGCTTCTTAGAATTCACAGTATCTTTTAAATTTCAGTATGAAAGACATTTTATTTTTAAACAGAGAAAAGCTGAGGAAATATGATCTTACTTTAGAAAAAACCCATAATATTTGATTTACAACTTCTGGGGTAGTAGATCTGTCACATTGGTTACTTTGTAGAGTGACATCCTGCTTCAGAGTGTGCAGCCAAAGGTGTTTAGGTGCTCATTAAAGAGCTTTTCTGGAAGATTAAGGGCCAGCAAGCCCTGAATGCGGTTCTCTAACCTGAACAAGTGTGCCTTTCACTCTTTGTGTTCAATTTCTACATTTTGGGGTTTTCATTTTCCAGAAGCAGTACAATTCATGCCTCATAATCTTGCTGGATTATGTTGTCTGAATTTATTTAGGTAACAACCTCCTAAGAGGGAAATTCACTTTGAGAGCCTTGCTATTGCAATAGACATATTTTACCTTGTCTAGTTATTGTCACCTCTTAATTACTCCCAGTGCAAGAGCTTTGAAAACGCATTTGACTGAGACAATAAGACACTTATTTAATTTAATCTTGAATTTTTGTAGTGTTTCTTATGTGGAAGGAGAAGTGGATCCTGAGTCATGCACTCAGCCTGGGACCTTCCCAAGGGCTATTTGTAGCCTCTTCACATGGAACTTGATCTTGTCACTGCCTTGCAAACCCTCCAGATGCAATTTCCTTTTTTTTTTTTTGTGTGTGTTGTCTTATTATTTGGGTGTGCAAATTAGTTTCCTTTCTCTCAAAGTACTCTAACGTGAAAAGCTGTGAACTATTTTGTTGGTCTCAAAAAGATTCAAAGAACACAACAGTGATCCAGATGCTCCTGCTCCATGTGTTTTCTGTGATGCAGTGATATAGCAAAAAGGAGCAGAGGAGCATTAGGTGTCTCTCCTTTTGCTCCTTGCTTACAAAAAGTAAGATGCAACAGGCATTAGTTAGGCTATGTATTTTGAAAAACATGGCAGAGGTACTGATGCCAAAAAAAACAACCCCATGTATTTGAGACAGAATTAGAGAATGCAATCCAAAACTGATATTTTTTCTTAAGACTCTGAAGCAGATAAATAAGTGAAAGCATAAAATAACTGATATGAAAAGGGTAAATAGAGTTAGAAGAAATGCCACAGAACTGATTAACCCTGCAAAAATCTCCCACTAAGGTAGTGTTTATTACAGTGAGTTAGTCCCATGTTAATGAAACATTTAATTATGTTGGTTGTAAACCTCAGTACCAACACAAAAGGGGCATTCTTTCAAATTAAATGGAAGGAACATGAATACAACATTGTCACATGTTTTTGCCGAGTTTCTGACTTATTTAGTTTCTCATTGCTAGAAAGAACTCATTTTCCTTCCAAGTAGGTATAGTCATTTTTATTGTAATAATAATTAAAATAATGATAATAATAAAAAAAAGATGATGCAGACTAGAACTCAAGCTTATCCAGAGCATGAGCTACCACAACATATAAGTGGTATTGCAGAAGTTTTTTTTAAATCATTGAGAAGTTGCATCAATTAGATTATACTAATTGTCAGTAACATATATTAGTGTCATAGTAGATTTAAATCAGATAACGAGGTAATAAAATGTGGACTCAAAAAATTCCTTTTGCATGCCTTGCAAATCTATGCACAATTTAAATTGATTGCTCTCTAAATCAAAATGAAAATACTATTTAAAATACGTATAATCTTTGAAGAAATCAAGCTAGGACCTTAGTGTACACCACAGTCTCTATCTCATGGATACCCCTTAGCAGTTATAAAGCTTTCTAAATTCCTTTTGACTTAACCACATGCTACCTGAATTCAGGATGGTGACATGTATAGGCAAAACCTCTATTTCTACTGCATGCTTCAGCATCTGGTCTCCTCATCCATGTCAGCTGAAGCAGTCTCAGGTCTCAGATCTTGGCAGGTTGGGATGGATGTCTTGACACTGCAACATTTAATTGTGTCACTTTGCATTTGTAAGCACACATATTTCCTATGGGACAGTGAATTTGGGCTCCATAGACCCACAGGAAGATGAATTCTTTGTGTGTGAATTTCAAGAGCCTAAAGGTATAGCCTCAGCACATTACTGACAAGAGTTGCATGTTTTTTTTAACTTTAAAAAAACCTCAAATAAAATATTGATAGATCTTTATCATGTTTTCTTTCAAAACTATAAATCCAGAGAGCGAAACAGAGAAAAATGGTGGAACTGTGGGAGAATCATCAAGTAGTTGATGTTGGGAGAGGTCCCTGAGGATCATCTGGGCCAATCTCCTGCTCAGAGCAGAGGCAGGTCCAGCAGGCTGTTTAGGAAGACAAAACAGCAGTTCTGAGCATAAGGGTAGCAGGTTTCCATCACCATCCCCTCAGTTGCTTTATGACATCAGGCTGCTCATTATCTATTCTTTATCTCAGAGATCCCATCTGTGACAAAGAGATATTAAATTCTAGCACAATTCCTAAATTTTCCCGTAGTTTCTAGAAAAACTCCTTTCCAATAGGAGTGGGAGATTCTTCTAAGGTTATTTAAAAAGCTGCTTAAAGACTTTAAGACTACTTAAAGCGCTAGCATTCTACACTTCAACACTGTTGTAACTCCTGTTTTCACAGAGTGTGTGAATTGGGTAAATTCATCCATGCATCACTATTGGAGGAGACCTGAACACATCCTCCTAACTCCCTAGAACCAGCTGAGAATAGGGAAGAAGATAATCTGAAAGAACTGGAACTTTTTCAGTGGATGCTGTGAGTAACACTTCAAAAACAGTGCTGTTAGCCAACATTCATTATGAGCCCACAGTAATTACCCATTTAAGTACCATGCAAAAAGTAATGGGAGATGATAATTCCCATTGAACACTTCCAACATGCCCTCTGTCCTAGAAGAACGTGCCTTAATTTATGCTGAAACTCATTAAAAAAACCCCAACCCAAATCCTAAAAACCCCCTCAAAACCAACACCAAAAAAAAATTTAAGGTTACATACATCCACTTCAGAAGAGACTTCAGACATGTAATGCCAATGTTTAAGTTTCAGCTCCTCAGGAATGCAAGACCAACAAAGAAAAAATCCTGGTGCTTCAAATGCCACTCACTATAAAAGTTCTCAGAATCTCAGAAAGTGTGTTACATTGACACTTCAGCTGGGGTTTGTGCTTCTATAGCAGATTTCCTCACTTTCTTCATTTAGTGAGCCTTTACTTGCTGGTCTCTCCACAGCATATGCCTTTGGAGAGAGCATGTCAGAGGTGGAAAAAACCCTGAACTATAAATAGTGAGATCTTCACATCTTCTGCACCAAGTACTTCATTCCAAGTAGCCACTCTTGTCCCCACACACGTCATTGTGGGTACAGCTCAGAGGCACTACCTCCATTAATACTGTTCCAAGAGGGAAGGAGTTAAGTTGATTTAAGTTGCAATAATTTCTTGCACCTCCTGTTTGAGCTGCTGCAAAGAATCAGAACAGAAATTGAGTTAAAGTTCTTGTAGATAGTGTTTCTAATTTTCCCACCACTTCAGCTGTCATCACGGTGGATGAGAAAGTTTAGAGATAGCACAGTGTTCCAAATGCCATTTATTCTGAGGATTTGTTTTTGAAAAATACTTCATATCTATTTAATCCTTGTGCTTTTAAGAGACCAAGAGGGAAATGTGCTTTTTTTTCCCCCCTCTGATAATTAATATGAAATCAAAAAAGGGGAAAGGGGAATGAATGGTAAACTGCCCCACCACTCATCGTCAAAAAAAAAAAAAAAAAATACTATAGGACAAGTTTGAAAGAAGTTTTAAAAACAAATTCATCATTTTGGGGTTGGGCTGAAGCAGTGCTTATGCACACTAGGAAATAAATGTGATAAACAAATGCTGGTTCTTCCTGTATGTTGCCATTGGTGATTACTTTATATTTAAATATTTCAAAGATAGAGATCACCCTTTCACAGAATCCAAATATGAAATTCAGCCAAACTCAATGACTAACTGACCCCGGTTAGTCATATGTCCTCTCTTCAGCAAATTATTAATAAATGCTTGTAGGAGGAATGTCAGACAAGATTACACATCAGTACCATTAGTAACTCTGGATTGTCTTTCTTATTCCATGGTTGGATAAGAAATGCTTTGTCATTTTCAAGAGTCATGCAGAAGTGAATTTCATATTCATTTACACCTCTTAGCAGAGATAACATGGATAACATGGATAGCAGAGATAACATGGATCATCCTTTCAGCTGTGAGCTCCTGAGGGTTCATTTACAATAATTCTGGCAGTCAAGCATGCAGTCAGATAAAATACCTCCTATTCCTCTTCTGGTTTCATATGAACTTAAATACTGCCCTGACTTGAGGTCTGAATATGTGTGTGCATAGATGTACATATATGTATACAAGCATGAATTGTTCATCTTTATTGTATTCCTTATTTTTCTTTCTATGACATTTCAAACTCTCCATTATTAATTCTGCCCTTTGGTATCTCCCAGAAAAGGGTGAGGAGGGACTTGAAAGATCTCCATTGCCATTTAGCAGGACTCCTCCACCACAGCTGTCTAATTGTCCTTAGATATTTAAAGATGCTATTACATACCCACTCAAGAACCTATAGACATGACTCAATTCCAACAAAATATAAGGAAATCACGTTTAATCTACCTCAATTTTTTTTAAAAAAACCCCACATGCAATATATATCTCTGTTTAACCATCAAAGCAGCTTTGTGTGCACTTACACATTGCTCCAAGGTGTTGCACTAGCTATGCTTTCAGCTTACTGCCCTTTCAATATCATCCTGAAAAATATGTCATTAAAAACCAAATAGTCTTTCTGTTAGTAATATTAAGGTTCATGAGACTTCAATTTTTATATTCTGTAATTTCAAAATCAGAGTGTATATTGCAATGTGCTTTCTTGTCTTGTTCTTCAAAAAGATGAAACTTATCTTATCTTACTACTACTACAATTTACTGCCCCCTTTATAGATGTGAAAAAATGGGTTAAAATAGCTATCAATATGAAAATAGTTTAAAAATCTAGTTAAGTACAATGTAGCAATAACAATAACTAGCAGATCCAGTAGTCAAGGATTCCAGTAAATTGGTCTATAGTGCTTCAGAAAAGCAAGCATTTAAATCAGTTACATAGAGACAGACAATAGATTTATGCTTCTGAGACAGTAGAGGAAAAAATAAATAAGTTTGATAGAAGAATTATTCAGAATAATTCATGAAATGGTGAGCTGCAAATAAACCGGAGTAAGATGTTCTCCCCTCATAGGAAGGTTGTGTGAGGGATGTGGTGGTCCTTCAGAGGGGGAGGTGGCCATGGAGTGAATCTGCAAACAAGTCACTCCTAACTTGTGGAGAAATCATGGCTAGAGAATAAACTGCAGAATTTGTTCTAAAGCAATGATCAGTCCATAGCCCCTGGGATCAGGGACTAAGCCAGCTCTGGGACTGATGACCAGGTTGTTTCACAGCCTGCCTGGAATCCATTGGTGGTGGACATTGATCTCCAGGCTCTCCTATGACTGCAGGTTTCTGTGTCTGTGAGCTCCTGCATTAGGCAGGGGGCAGAAGCTAGAGGTGCCAGCAGGTTTCCATAACCACTCCTGTCTGAGAAAAGCTGTCTGAAGTTCCAGAGCCCTTCAGTTTCCTGGGAGCAACCAACTCAGCAGCAATAAACTTCTGCCTCCAAACTCATCAGAGCACAGGGCAATCGTTCTCAAACACACTCATTGCTCAGACTAAGGTCAGCACCTCATCCCACATGAATCTACACCAGATATTATTCCCAGTCCTCTCACTGCTAAAGGGGACCCTACACCTGGGACCAGTTTTCCTATTTAAACCAAATTAGGAAAACTGACTTACAAAAAAGGTAATTTGTTTCAACTTTCCTGACCTAAACAGCAGGGACTGAATTATGTTACATTTGCAAGAAAGAATCTGAAGAGAAGCTGGTTTTGGTCAATCACCGTGCATTTCAGCCCTGACTTTGTCTTTTAATCATACTGGGCCCACTTTTATGTGTGACTCTGCAAACACTGAAGCATAAGCACATTATTCCAGCTGGGATTTCAACAGGGGATTGTACTTCCAAGGAGATGTGAGAATTTTTTTGAGGCATCCTTTCATGAGTGTCTGCAGGGCAGGTGTCTCTCATGTATCAGACTCAGTGATGTTGCTTTTGGTTCTCAACACATCCAGCCAGCTGCATGTAGGAGAGCTGGGGCTTGAGCTGCTCGTACCATCTCTCATTTGTACAATGATGACTCTAAGTGTTCCCACCTTTGTCTTTCTGTGCCACACATTTGTTGATTTACCAAATAGGCCATAGAAGGGTTTGGGATACTTTGCAAGTGTTAATCCTGACTAATATTTTACTGTTGCATTTATTCTTGTAGGGTCTACTTCAGCAAATCCATGGTGCCTAGTATTTTTCATTCACTTGAGAAGAATATGCTTGGTAAACTTCTGAAATGTCCCTTTGCAAGGTAAAATAAAAGAATCTTTGTAGCCATCATTAAATGCCTTCACCACAATATTTATACTGCAATCAGTACAAAGCAAATGAGTGCTTTTGGCAGGAAAAAAAAACAGTCTTAAGGAGACACAAGCTATTGTTGTTTTCTTGCAAAGTATAAAATTCCTCAAAAAATTACATGGTGTCACACTGTCTGCCATAGCTTATAAAAAAAATGATGCACTGCCTTTAGTTTTATTCGGAAAATTAACTCTTTGTGTCTTTGAGGGCACGTCTCTGCATTGCACCACAAAACTTCTTCCAGACAGATGTGTGCCATGTACACAGCCCAGAGTAACTGTGTGGAGATATTCACTCTGGAAAGGTTGGCTCAGATCATTTCATCAGCACAGACAAAAACTGCAGGCAGGGGCTGGGAGCCAGTCTGCTCTTGGCCTGGGAGGAAGAGAGCTCTGAATAATGGGAGACCTGCATGAGAACCTTGCTGCTGCTGCTGGAGGGATGAAGGCATGGCAGGAGTGAGGGAGGCTGCAAGGATGAGGCACATCTTTGATGACTTTTTCAGAAGCATCAGCCAACTCCTTGTTTTGTTTTGTCTTTGGCATAAGCAGGGTAGGCAGCAGAGTAACTCCCAATGCAGCAATAAACTGCTTGGCTTGTCTGTGCTCAATCACTTGACTTACTAAAACAAGTCTGCAACAGAACCCACTACACAATCACAGGTCTCCACAAACAACCTTTGAGGGTTGAGGTAGCCTGGCCAGTGCTTTCATGGGGATCTGCACCACACATCCTTGCACAGGGCAGACCTTTCCCTATACTCCAGAGCATTCCTTTTTTCAGCCACAAGCCCAAAAGAGACCTCTCTGTGAGCTTGGTGTTCAAAATGGGAAGGCTGAAACCAGACTCCTAAGAAATGTTTCAAAACTCATCTTCTGAAAGTATGGGACCCTGATATCCCTAACACAATTCAAACCTTCTATGAGGCAAAATTATGAGACAACAAAGCAGACTCTAACTCTTAGATATTTTACTGCATTAGAGAGCACCCTCCTGTAGAGATTTGCTAGTCTTTCAATTAGCTACAGCATAAGGTCAGATGTTTTGTGGTTGCAAAGCAATGATTTCCAATATTTTTCACAAAATAATTTAATTTTTTCAGGACAATCTCCCCATGTAGCCAGTATTTAGCTGGACAAGTATTCTTTCCCTGTATAAAAGACATGGGTGGTTACTGCCTTTTTGAATTCCCATGTTAAAGATATTAGGTGGTGTAGGTGAGAAACCCGTGGTGGTAATTTTTTGTCCTGTCTCTGACAAAGGAGGAAGGAAAGCACAAATGAGGTGTTTCTGCTTAGAGCAAATGTGGTTGCAAGAATCAGTCCTACTTTGCACACAAAGGACAGAACTTCTGCTTAAAAGGCCGTGTAGAAAATAACATTGGTTTGAGGATGTTTCCTTTGAAACATTTGTAAAGGGAGGCATGATGACTGCATCAAATACTTTCTTTGAAGGTTTTTCTTGTTGGCACTGCAGGTAGATTCAAGTGACATTAGCTGAAGTCTAATATTCGTTTCAAAGGAGTGTGGGGCAATAAACTTCTGTTTAGGGTGACTGAAGGTAGTGTGAAGTGGAGGTATCCAGCATGCATATAGCCATTTATTGTAAATAAAGTATAGAGTAATGGTAAAGATCCTCAGGACCATCTCCTTGCTCCTCAGTGTAGCCTTGGGCACTGGGATCCAAATCAGAAATAACAGGCACAGGATGCACAATAGCTGAATGACCCTGGCAAGACTACCAGAAACAAACCAGATTATGGCAATATTGTTCTCCAGTCTGTCAGCTTCACCATGCAACACCAAAACATATTCCATACAGGAAAACAAAATAAAAAATATTTTCAGAAATGCTAAACTTGATCAAAAACCAGTATATTGCAACATTCTTCAGTTTCTCACTGATTTCATAAATCCAGTGTTCACTGGAACTCAGTAACAAAAAACTTAAAGACTAATGTCTTTGGTTCAAGAAGCTTGTGAGACAGATGGTCCCAAAATATTTATATATAAAGAACAAGAAAAAAGATGCTGTTATATTTGAACATCATTCAACACCTAATTTGAAATATTGAGTGACTGTATGCTAAAGGCAGAATTGAAAAAATCTGATCAAAACTGTATCTGTTGTTAAATCTCTTTTTTAAGGATATGCAGATAGGAATAAACCTGCTGGCAGCAGGAACTTAGTCACTGAATATGAAAGAAAATGAGTGCAGCAAATGCAAACAAATGTCTCATCTAAGTCATTAGCTAAAGAGGTCATTTTAGAAAAAAAATCTTTAAGTGTGTTATCAAGAAATCACTCAGATTTAAAATGAGCAATTACTGGAAAATATCCAGTGAAAGGCAGAGTAATTCTCCTAGTTGTCAGAGAATACTGGCTGTTCATACCCGCCTTCATTCTACACCTCTCTTTTAATATATTTCTAAAGAAAATCTCTATAAGACCTCCAAGGCTCATGAAGAAGACTAAAGTGCAACAGACTGATTTTTGGTTTGTCTCCAACTTTTCATCATTCAGCAGTTTCTCAGAATTTCTGATAATCTTTAGGACTATGAGTCTGGTTTGTGGATTTATTCTTCTCTTTGGCATCTCTAAGGATGGATATCTAAGTCTGCTCTTATCATCCTTAGCTCTTTCTACTGTTAAACTGGAGTAAAATGAGATTCTAACAGGGATTTGCTCCACCTTAAGGAAAATGGTTAAGTTGTGTGAAATAAATCCCTGCTGTGGACACTGCTTCTCTTTATCTTCTCTAGCTTTAGAGGAAACCAGGAATAACTAGTGTAGACTTCAGCATCTGTCTCTGGGACATCTGCAGTGAGATGAGATGAACCTTAGTTCACAAATCCCAATGCCAGCTGAGGTTACTACACAATGGACTGCTTTGGAAACCTGGTGGTGTCTGGAAAAAATAACTAGGAACCAGAACAAAAACCCTGGCTCCTAATATTTGTATTGTAATGTTTGTATTTGTATTTGAATCATTGTGTGCTTTGATGCAGGCTGAATGCCCACCAGAGATAGCTGGGAAAGGGATTGTGCCTGGAGCAGCTGAATCAGCCTGTGTTTGTTTTCTCCGCATCAGCCCTTATGGCAACCAGAAAATGTGGTAGGGAATGAGCCCAGGCACTTTTAAAAAGATCAAAACACCGTCAGAAGTAACAAAAGTGTTTAAAAAAGGGTACCCTGGTCAAAATCTGAACTAAACTCTGATTTCATTTATGTTTCTGCAGATCATGGCCAGGACAGAGATGGTGGGATGCCCCACCAAAGCACACCAGTTGTACATATAGACAGCTTTGCAAAGTGGAAGAAGGTGATGCCTATATCTGTGTCCTGGATTCTCTCCTGCTTCAAATTCTTGCAGCTTATGAATGTGTGTTATCAGTTACACCACAAAAACATGCACTGTAATTACTTCTTTGTATTAAAAAACAATAACATTAAAGACATATGTGTACTCCCTAAAAGCAGAATTGCCAATATTCCCTGTTGGCATGATGTCTGAAATTGAGAGGGGCAATAATAACACAGAAACAGAGGAAATAAAAAGAACTTTTAAAATAAAGGATGGTACACTAGAGTTGGGGAGATTTAAATGAAGGGAATACTTTTTAATCCAAGCAGAGCTGCTACACTACCAGCACATTTTTTTGCTGTACTTTTTGTGTTGTAGCCCATTAATGATTTGCCATGCCAGTTTCAAGAGAAAAGGGGGATCTCTGTGGGAGAACAGGGCGTAAGTGTGATATGTGTGCTGGGTGCTCCAGATATTAAACTCTTTAGATGTAGGGAAAAACAAATTTCACTCAAAGTGCATGATTTAGAAGATACTATGGAGTTCCAGGGCAGCAGGACCTTTTCTACCTTTTGTGTAACATAAAGAAATTACCTTAGAAGACACTCAACCTGCAATCCATGCTCAGGGAATCAGAAATTTGAACAGGTAAAGGCATCCAAAAAGAGAAGAGACAGAGCTGTGATTTTGGGCAAACATGGCTTTCAAAGCAGTGTTTTATTAAAGATGATAGTCCTCTCCCTCTTTTTCTGAACACTTGTTTGAATGGATTATTTTAGATTTACATCTGTTCTGTATTTTTATAAAAAAAGAAAACTCTTCACAATGGTAGTGGTGATTTTTTTTTTTTTTAATGAAAGGATATGGTTAATATTAATGGCAAGTGTTAATAAATTCAGTCAACTCCTGTGCAATGGACATAATGCTCTTGGCATCCCTGCAAGAAACAAAGCAGAACAATTATGAGTCATCAAATGTATTTGTCAGAGGATTTTGTGTGGTAAAAAAAAGCCTGTTCATGTTAGCATAGTGCTGAAAGACAAGGAGTGAATTATAGCTTGGAAAGTGATGGGATAGATATAAAATCCAAGGGTCCAGAGGCCAACTGACTATATAGACTCAGCTGGAGACAGAAAATACATGTTATGTATTTTTTCAATGGATTCTTCCATTTATCCTGTTAAGAAGTAGTGACTCCCCAAATCAAATGTGAGTTAGGCTAGAATTTTAATCGTACTAGAAATGTTGCCACTGCAATTGGTGTTTGAAGCTCTCCTAACTGATAGTTATGCTATTTGTTCTACTGTGAATGCAGAGAACCAGCAACACAGAAACAGGAGCTGTGGATAACAGGACAGGCACAGCAGCACTCAGGCAGCTCTATGAGAAGTGTATTGTTCCTGATGAAGTGGTACATATGTGACCTCTTTTTGTGGGTGCTTGTGTCAAGGGGAGTCCTGGACCTGTTCTGGCAACCTACAGTTTACAAGCAGCATCCTCATAAACCTTAAATTTGCTTTTGTCATTGCCCTGAGAAGTCTCTCTTGGGGTACAGACTGAGAGGAATCTGTCTGTTGTCATTCTAATATTAATTAGAATATTAGAATATTAGAATATTAGAATATTAGAATATTAATACTAGGACTAATTTAGGAAAATTACATGATTCTTTGTGGTGTAGCAGAAGAACTTTATTACTCTCTTTTATAATTTTCCAGGAAAAGAATGGCTGCAATTGGAGATTTTTAATTTTTTTTTTTTTTTTTACAACGAAGACATGAAATAAACGAAAAGAAGTTTTTGTACGTACCTTCAGGGTTGTAATTTAAGATAACAAATGAAGAATTTGAAAACTCCTGGATTAATTTTCTTCAGACATGTAAATGTACAATTAATTGAACATGCTGCTGTGACATAAATGGAATCATATTAGCAGTTTTTAAAAAATGTATGGTTGTTATTATTTTTTCTAATCCATTGAATCTGATTTGCCATTCCCAAGCATTTTATAGTACCTCCAATTGTGCAGGAACCCAAATGTTTGATGTAAGAATGTCACCAAACTTGAATTCTGTCACTGTGATGGAGGTTGGATACAACAGGACACTGCCAGTGAACGGCTGAAGTGACAATAAGCTGGGAACTGCCACGTCTCACTGAGGGATCCTGAAGCCCTTTCAGAAGAGGGCTGGATGATAAGCTCATGAAGCAAGTCTTAAATCATTTGTCTTCAGCTCTCTATATAATAAACTGATACAAATTTCACCTTCTCCTTTGTAATCCTGCATGGACCCTGGAGCTCTTTCAAAGCCTTTCATTTGGGTGGTTGGATGGATGAGTGGCGTGCTGATCACATCAGCCAAAATTCACCAGTGTTGGGTTAACACTGTAATTTCATATGAAGATTTAACTTTCTTCAATGGGAACACATGCCATGCAGTCACATGCTGATTTTGCTTCTGACAGTGTAAATTCACAGACCTAAAGTTACTCCTTGCTTAAAATAGCGTCTGGCAAGAATATGATTCTGCTTGCATAAATTAGAACTTGAATAAAGACCAAAGTGTTTTGTTTATAATATTCTCAAAGGTAAAGAAAACTCCAGCATGTCTAAATATACACAGAGAAACAATTTTAAATACCTTATAAGTAACAAAGTGTCCAATAACATTTTTAAAGCTAAAAATGTACAATGTACAAATGACAATTCAGGTACTTTTCAGTACTTAAAATTACAGAATTTTTGTTCAAATGGCCAAATATGCACAAATATGATACTTCAAAATTTTTACAGTAGAAAGAATATTAAACTTTTGGTGCAAACACTTTACCTCAATGCAAAGCACAGGGAAGAAAGGTCAGCAACACCTAACTTTTTTTTCAAAGAAATAATAAATACAAACATTCTGCACAATAGTACAGTAGTAGCAGATGTGATGTTATCAGGGTTTGACAGTATTTTCACATAAATTATTGTGTAAGCACAGTTAATCATTATGTACAGGTGGTCAGCCACCTGTTTAATTCAGTTTCAAGCTGATTTACACAGCTTTTAAGGTAAACAATCCCCCCCTCCAAAATTACAGTTTTGCCTGTGTATCAACTAATGTGGACAATTTTATTTCCCTTCACTTCCCACCACCCTGCAAAAACATGGAGAGAAAGTTGCAGCTTCTACTCCCCCTTTACAGCCTGGTTTTAGCTGCCAAATTGTAAGAAGTGCCATTATACAGGTAGTAACAGATGGTTCCAGCCCCTCCAAAATGAATTTTTACCTGCTAGAGCTGATTTCATCACTTGTGTTTCACCATTGTACCTCTAGCTCTGTGTTTCTGGTTGTACACTGCAACCTGTGAGAAAAACCTGTCCCACTTTACAAGCAAAAACTCCTCTTCTGCAGGCCTTATACAACCCAAATACTCATGACATAAAAATCCTGGCTATTGCCTGGGTAGCCCTGATAATTAGCACATGTAAGTTGTGTAAGAAATGCCAACAGCTTTGCAAAACAGTAAAAATGAAGAAGCAATCTCAGGGTGCCTGCAGGTGGTGATCCCAACATCAACAGGAGTTCAGTGCATAGTTATGCTTGTGCTAATATGTGAAGGGAAATTAATTTTCACCCTACTTTTGTAGGACAGATAAGATGTGCATTTCCATAATTTTTTTTCATATATTGCATTATTCATTTATTGTACCCTGGGACAGTTTAGTGCTGTCACTGACCATCCTCTGCTTTATCTCAGCAGCACATTTTAAATTTATTGCCATCACTTCTATTTGTTGCCCAAGCTCATCCCTGCATTTACCAGCTCAGGTGGCTGCAGCTTGCCCATCCTTGTAGCTGGTCCTCACAGCTCACTTAATGGTGAGGACTTCAAAGAGCCGAAATATTCCCCTTCTTTCCAGCTCTGAAATTTTCCTCTCGCACTGAAATGAAAAATATAAAACTGTCAAGAAAAGGAGGGTTGAAGCACATTTTCCCTGGTCCCTTATCCAATTTGAAAACCTGCTGAAGTAGGCAAGGTAAAAGTGCAACTTCTTAAGGGTTGCAGAAGCTTTTTTTTTATTATTTTGCTGCTGGTCTCTATTAACATATAGCAGAAGCTGAGTCCTTCCTCTAGAGTTGGATGCTGTGCTGCTGACATAGACATAGACATGGAGAGAAAAAGGCATCCATCTGTTGATTTACTACACCTATGGAAAGAAAAAAAACATATTTGCTATTCAGTTTTGTAGCACTGACCCACACCACCAAGGTGATGGTGTGGGGTCTTTGGAGAACAGGGTAAAGCTGTGACCATTTGCAATATAATGCTATTTGGACATGAGTTTTACCTCTCTGCCCATCATCCAAACTACCTGTGTGGCTGGGAGCTGGCAGGGAAAGCACATGTCTCTCACAATAGGGGAAGAATTTGGCAGAGATGTATAATGAAGTGCTTTACAGAATCACAGGAATTACAGAATTACAGAAGTTTTAGTGTTCCTCATTTAGATTGTGGGGAAGGAATGGGGACAGAATGTGATTAGGGAAATACATCCAGTGTCTGAAAAGCAGATGAGCTGATCTGAAAGCCTTTTGCTACAGCAAAGTGGTGAATGAGTGGTGGTGACAAGTACATTTGTCTTCTGTTTGCTTGTCTAGTTTACTGAAGAGTCTCTAGGGGTTAAGTCTTCTTGATAGTTTAAGAGTTCATCCAGAATTCTTCATCTCCATGCACCCAAGAGCAGACATTGGGTGTCACCTGGAGTTTTGAGCTTATTCCCTAAGAAAGTGGTAATAGCATCAATTCATTTGCATGGGATTAAACAGAGGTGGAATTTTACTTGAGTGTTTTGTTGTTTTGGAAACAGTCTGAAATGAATTTTCGTGGTTAGAACTGTATGTAAGCACCTTAGGTTAGTGTATGGGTAACAGAGGTTGCCTATTTTATTGCAAGCTGTTAGCCCTGTTGAGAGGGTGCAAGATTTGTTTGTTTGTACCTGACTATCATCTTAATGTGTCATCTACCTTACTCTCCATCACTGCTCCCTGTCCAAATATTAGCAGGTGTGTTTATGCAATTATAAATATAGGACCACAGAAAACATTTATGGCAGTGGTCACTTAATGAGGGAACTTATTTAATTGAAATTATGAATCTGAGTAAGTTCCTACTCTGATGTGATCTGACAAAAATGATCATAGGATAAAATTGCTGCTTGCTGATCCCCACCTATCTTACATCTCAACTTGCTGCAAGATTGAGGCAAACTGCACCAATTTACTGCTCCCAACTGCCTGATAATGGACACTTTGCTGTGCACTCTCCCTTCATTACAGCACAGGTCATGGCTGTTAACAGGGCTCTTGCCACTTTTGACAGATAGTCACTACCAAGATGAATGGCACTAGCCACATGACCACTTAGTACTATGCTTTTCCTCTCTAGCACCTTTAAAGCACTTATATTTTTTAAAAACTCACTTCATCCTTTAACTGTTTATTAACTAGGAGAATCAATGGGAATCTGCTGAAACTGAACTCATGCAATTCTTCTAAACTTAATTGGGTGCATCACTATGAATACATCTGGGCATTTGTTGGATGCCAGTAGTGAGAGATTCATTTAGGCATTTATTTTAAATTCCTTAAGGACTTTCAGACAATTTGCTCAGATTTTCTGTGTGTACTCTAGTACCAGGTTTTAAAACGATTAAAGGTGTAAGAGCTGCAAGGACTGAATCATAACACTAATTACCAAATTTTTTGCCTTTTTAATGAAAATATTGAATTTATGGCTTCTTGAAATGTAAAGTATTTCTATTTTTTATATTTCCTATGTCTGCTTTTAACACTGTCAGCCTAAATATTAACAATTTTCTTTTTAGAAAAATTGTATTTTACTAACAGACATAGGAAAGCGTACTTTTAAGCAGGCAAATGCCAAGCACTTAACAATTAAGTTGCTTAGGTACATTCAGTTAGCTAAGAAAAATTGTTTCTGAGACAGTGACAGGCATAGTCTTTACTTTTGGTTAGCTCACTGCATTACATGACAGATCAGTAAACAGCACTTATTTTCAAAAACAGTAGGAGTGATCAGACATAAACTTTTTTAATAACATATATTCCTGTGGATATTTTGCCAATTCTAGTTTTATTGAAATCTTCCAGAATTCCTAGTTATAGAAATAGAAAATTTGTTCTTTGTATCAACCAGGATGCTTTATTCCTGGCATGGAGTGGATCAGGACTAGAAGCTGACAGAAGTGTGGTCAGCCAAAACAGGTTTTTTATGCTGGAGGTCCTACAAAATCTAAAAGTCTTTGTGGTTGTGGCCATAGAGTGAAGGGACTTTCTTGAACCAAAAGCATCAGTTTGCTGGTAAGCATATTAGAGGTAATGGGTGTGCCAGGAATATCAAGCTGCTTTTTAACAACCAGATACAAAGGTTTTGGTGAAACTTAGGTTTCATTACAACTCTCATGGAAATTCTCTGCCCAGCCTTAGGTTGCTGCACCTATGTGCACTGTTTTAAGCAGTAGCATACAAGAAACTACGCATTATCTGCACACACATATTGATGAGCCTTGAATGAGGTTCAGAAGCGCTCGGTTCCTTCAGGTTCTTTGGCAGATGGATATAAAACAGGCAGGTAGGACAGAGAAGACCAGTTCATTACCCAGTTTGGCAATGATCTGTTTTCTTTTTGTGATATCTGTTTTTGTCTTCTTCTTTGTTCAGCCTATGTATGTATCTCTTTCCTATTTCGACTTTTCTGTTGTGGTTCCTCCTGTACAACTGATAGAGTTAAGACCCCAGAAAGAGCACTTTTGGGGTCTTTTTTGGCACTTTTGAACATGCCCACTGTGGGGCATGTTCAGCCAAGGAGGCTTTTGTTTCTTCTCCTCTCCTGTTTCCAAATCTGAAGGAACAAGCAGAAGTCTGGGAACTTAAGTTTTTGTTTCCTCACCTTAATTCAAGGTAAAATAATTCAAGGTAAAAATAAAAGTTAAGGTTTTGTGACTGTATGACTCCAAGAGTCAATTGCAGTGTAAATGTCTCTCTTTCCTTCACACACAGTAGGCAGTGTTGCTTGGATGACAAAAGTGGGTATAGAGGAGAGGACTCACAAAAGATGGTGACTAGGACTGCTAGGAAGTCCTCTCAGCCCAGAATGTGAATACTGCTCTCTCCTGTCCAGATCTGCAATTCCAGGATGATGTCCAGATCCTACTTCTTCCATCTTTCTGTTCAATGTGCCCAAGCTGCTGTTTGGTCTTCAAAGGGGAGGTAAGGTTTTTTCTGCTTCTGCTAGAATGTGTGGAGAATAGCTATCTTCCATCCCTTTGGCATAGATGGCTGGTGGGTTTTCACACCCTGCCCTGTCGGCTTCTTCATCTCTGGTCTGTGTGCTTCAAATTCCATCTGTTGGTAAGGGAGAGAGGGATGGGAACCCATGTGCTGTAGACCAGACCACATTTTCTGGCTTAATTGCACTAACAAGACTTTTTCTTCAGACTATAAACAAGAAAAATCACCCACAAAGTTGTGATTCATAGGATCATAGAATGGTTTGGCTTGGAAGGGACCATAAAGATCATTTAGTTCTAACCCCCCTGCCATAGGCAGGGACACCTTCCACTAGACCAGTTTTTTCAAAGCCCCATTCAACTTGGCCTTGATTCCTTTGTATTTGTTGTAAAAAGAAAAGCACTTTGATTGTTTCTGAAGTGCTTCTTACATTTTTTTTTTCATATTAACACAAAGAGGTGTGATATTCCTTGATTCTATAGGTTACTACAGAGTCACTACTGAGTGAAAGAGACTATTGCTCCAAAGGCAGACCCGTATCCATGGCAACATGTATTTCAACATGTATATTTTCAAACATAGGAAAGGACAACCTCTTTATATAATATTTGTGCTTCAACATCATGGTGTGTCCTGTGACACACCAGCTGAGATGGCCACGATCTCCCTGCTGCTGCTCCATGCTCCGTCTGTCGCGCACGCCCACCCAGAGCAGCCATTTTTCTTGTCAAGGCCTCACGTTTGTTCTCGCCCGTTTTGCTTTTTTCCTGAACCTGAAATAAATACCACTCAGATGGAAAGCACATGACTGCTCTGTGCTCATGGAAAAATAACCATAACAATTATTATGGCTTTGATTAACAGCAACAGTGACCTGGGGGTCGGGCATTTCTCCAGCGTGAATGACTGCATGGGTTAAGGGCCCCCTGCTCGACGTCAGGTCCTCAACTCTTTCAGCTGGTCATTAACAGGCAGGAATGCCAGCTCTCAGGGCCATTATTGATTAATTAATGCAGACTATAAAACAATTTTCACATAGTTTCAGTCTATAAAATCTCTTTCAATTGCATAGCATCTCTGAATTGAAAAAAATTCATGGAAAAGTTATTTCGTATTATTTATTAATTTTCCTGCTTAATATGAATACATAATTAACGATACAGAACGATTTTAGGAAAAGATCTAATAGAAATAATTACACTGAACTCAAAGGCTTTCAGGGTTACAAGAAACTGTCACTCAGTTTACACACAATTAATGTTTTTCACTCTGTGTAATTCTTGATCATTTCACTATGCTTTGCTCATGACAAACAGTCAAATTATGTGGTTACAACTGCTATTAGATTTACATTGCATTGTCTAATTCACTTTGCCTCATGAAATTAGATGAATTATTAAACACATAATCTGTTATTCCCTATTAAAATTAATTGATTTTCATGTCAGTTTAAAACTAATGAGTTGTCTAGGGATATTCTCATAAACCTCATCACATAACAGAAAGATTGTTTTATTTCTCATCATTTCTGATAATAATCTTTAGAATATGATACCTCTATGCTTTCATACATCTGGAAATATATACATAGAATTTTTCAGCTTTTTTCACAGAATGTTTTCAGTTGTCCTACATCCCTGAAAAAAAGCCACCAAAACCAAACCAAAACAAAAAAGTTATAGGTTATATGAAAAACAGAAAAAAATACCTGTAAGTAGTTATTTTAATCTGACATGAATGAAACAAAGAATACAGGATGGTTCAAGATTATAAATTTTCTAAAGATGCTCTGCAAAGAGGAAGGAAGGAAGTGCGGAGAGAAGGGAAAGAAAGCAAGAAAGAAAGCAAGAAAGCAAGCAAGAAAGCAAGAAAGCAAGAAAGCAAGCAAGAAAGAAAGCAAGAAAGAAAGCAAGAAAGAAAGCAAGAAAGAGAGAGAAAAAGAGAAAGAGAGAAAAAGAAAAAGAAAAAAAAGAAAAAGAAAAAGAAAAAGAAAAAGAAAAAGAAAAAGAAAAAGAAAAAGAAAAAGAAAAAGAAAAAGAAAAAGAAAAAGAAAAAGAAAAAGAAAAAGAAAAAGAAAAAGAAAAAGAAAATGAAAAAGAAAAAGAAAAAAGAAATATACTGTGTAAATTGCTGGTAATTTGAGGGAATACCCTCTTCAAACTAAAGTGTATAAACTATGTGGCCTGTTAAAGTGCAGAAAACTATGAGCAGTAGCTTCTGAGAGACATGTTTGATGCATCATTCCTCACAGTATTAATATTTCAGGGAGTGCTCCAGTGGCTGTGTCTGAATTTACAATTAATTTTATTAACGAATTCTCTTATTCAGATATGCTCTCCTCATCTCACCTTTCTCCCCAGCTTCTTTTCTAGGTTGGTTACTTTAATGTTGCTGAATTAAGCTGCGTGTTTGGTGTTTGACTTCATTATAGATAATGTAGATATGTATAAAACCCAATTCAGCTCTTTTGTCCATAAGCAGCTCCATTGCTTCATGCAACGCAATCCACCAACTCACTTCTAATACTCCTGATTGCAGTGCTCATCTAAACTAGTGGCACTGGCATCAAACAGTGGTCTCCAGTGTGTAGCATTGACACAATAGCTTCCCAGGGTTTTGAGAAAGCTGCTAATTTCACCTTTCAGCTGAGATAAAGCACTTGCAAAACTGAAGCAGTCCAACAGTGTTCCACAACATTAAAGTTCCTTGGATTTCTGTTGAATAGACTTTGTCTGATTTATTTCCTTCTACAGCTCATTCCCATTTTATGCATATGATTGCTATTTACCAAGAGACAAACATTATTTATGCCTTACATTTTAAAAATCTTGAAAGGTTATACATTCCCTGACTTCTTTCTAACTCTGACTTCTAATGCATTTTTTGACTTTTCTTTCTTTCAAGTCTCAGAGAAATAATTTCAAACAAGCCCAATTATGTTTTCTTTTAACGTCTCTATGTTACAATTCAGCTGAAGAAATGTAATGGCATGATGAAAATTAAAAATGTTTGAAGGAATAAAAATAGTGTTTTGCTATTGTTTTCATAGACTTATCATGCATAAGCCTGCAAATATGTCTAAATAATATTTATAGTGTAATTTTAAGCAGTTTGCAAAGCTTATTGAATTTTACCCTGCATTAGCAGTTTGAATTTCTAGGAATTTGAATTCAAACAAGGAGGAGGTACAATCCTTTTAGAAATGTTTGGCTGAATACATAAAGCGTGGTGCAATGGCAGAATGAAAATGCCCGTAGTTAATCTGTGTACTGATACCCAAGCTAAGGCTTTGTTTATATGCTTCTTTCAGACTGCTGAAAGATATGTTGGGTTAAGGGATGCTGATTATTCCTTCCAAAGCCAATTTGTCTGATCTGCTGTCTGGCGTGGGTATCACAGCTATTCTTTACAACTATTATTATCATAGGATGCAGATACTTTTTGCATAAACGGCATCATAAAATGAGTGACGCTGAGGCACTTCGTAGAGTCCCTGTGAGTCCTTCACAAAGGTCATCATCACAGAGTTCTGCTAATAGGAAAACCAGAATAAGACACTTCTTTATTTTTCATTTTGTTTTTCACTATCACTCCCCATTTCAGTTGTAGTGGTAAGTCTCCACTGCTTCATTTCACCAAAAGTCCCACTTGAACTTGCAACATTTTGTACTGTAGTGTTTCAAAAGGGATTTATCTGTGTGCCCTGAGCTACATTGTCCTGGACAAACACAGCTGGAGACTGACTCCTTAAAGACCTTAAACCATAAGACCAAGGAAGGACCTGACATGGTGTTCTGTGCAGAGAAGAAACAACTTGCCATACTCTCTGTTTTCCCCAGTATCAGCTACATCTTGCCAATGCCTTTCCTATTTGTTCACATGGGTGCTGACTCCTCACACACAGTGTGTCTCATTACAAGGCTCCTGTCACACCTAAGTGGCAGATTGCTGTCACTGAGGTCTCCCACCTCTCTGTACAACTCTGTGTGGTCTCCCATGTTCACTGGAGCAGGGCAGGGAGGAGATTCATGCCTATAGAAGAGGTTCCCATGGGGTTTTCAGGGTTTTCTTTCACACATTGCACTTTTTCTCTCCGTTTAGATGTGGTATAACAGATGTGGAGGGTCAGGTACTCCAGTGGTCTTGAAGACAGAAGGCAATAGTTGTCAAGCAGAACCTGAGGTGATGAGGTAGGTGACCACAGAAGTGACATCACCAAATTTACTGGCACTCTGCACCCTTTCTTACAGCTGAGGGGCAGCCGCTGTCTGGTGCTGACCAAGTTTGGTGTTTCAAACACAGGGACAAAAAGGTTTCCACAGGAGCTGTGACCTTCTGGCAGGTGAAATTGGCAAGTGAAGAGGCTTAGTCCTTGCTGACTCTGTTTTCTTTGGACTCCATCTCTTTGCAAGTAGTGGGAGTAGCAGGGGGGTCACATGAGGTCTTTCCCCAGACTCAGCCCTAGGGCAGGAAGCAGCTGCTGGACCTGACCCTTGAGCCTGCAGAGCCAGAGCTCTCTCTGGGCTTGTAGGAGGGGAAGAATGACACTTAAAATGTCCCTTTCCAGGGAATAGGAAATGAGAGGGAGAGGAGGAGCTCAAGAAATGGCCTGAAACCTTTGCCTGTAGAAAGGATGAGGACTTCTCTGAGTGAGCCCATGGAGCCTTCCCAAATCCAAGTTTAGGGATAACACCACAATCTCTATTCTCCCATAAAAACCCCACCAGTATCTACTGTCACTGACACGAAATGATTCACACAGACATCTCTCCATGTATGGTAGAGGAAGAAGCAACTTTATTCTGTTCCAGTATTTATAGATTCTCAACAATGACCAGGGATTGGATAGTTAGGTTGCCACCTTCCCAACCACACTGGTAGCAAGAAACATGTCCATCAAAAGACATATCTTTAATGGAATGTATAAACATCTATGTTTATAATTACCTTCCTGGGAAAGTGTTCATAAACTATGAAAACAATGTCAGAAAGCTTGATTTTCAGGATGACACTCTACAGTGGGAAGAGGTATTTTTATAGCTCCAGAGTGGGAGGGATATACTCACCTAATAAAGCCATTAAAAGAAACTTCCCCAAGTCAACACAGTAAAACATAGTTTATGCATTATCAAGGTCCAAATAACTTGCTTGGTATTATTAGATTGTAAGCTAATAACAAGCTAATAAGATAATAATAAGAAAATTAAAATTCCACCTACCTAGTAGCATTCCAGCAGCAGCAAAACTCCAGGGACATAAGTCTCTGTGAAAGATGCCACAGAAAATGTGTTTATTACAACATTCTTGTATTTATTAAGAGCACTATAAAAACCTCACTTCATATCAGTGATTTGAATCTTTATATTTCTTTAATCATAATTTCTTTAATAATTTTATGATCAAAAAGAAAGGGATCCTTTTGATTATTTATTCATTATTCAGTAAATATGTGTATAATAAATTCAAGAAGGAATTTACTAGATTTTTAACATTACTATTTATTATTTGCATTGCTTTAGCTTTTAGTACAGTTTTCTGAACTGGAAATGAAAAATGACAAAACAATTCCAGTTTCAACAGTTACATCATTCAGTTAGTACAATTTTTTCTTTCATTATACTGGAAAATAAAGAAGAGCCATATATATGCATATATACATATATACATATACATATATATATATATATATATGTGTGTGTGTGTGTGTGTGTGTGTGTGTATATATATATACACATATATATACACACACACATATATATATATATATACACCTTGAATTCTTCCATCGATTAAAATATTCAATATGATTTTCATGAAGATGGTGTAAACAATAAAAGATTGTTGTTATCAAAGAAAGAATATAAAATTAAATTAAAAACTTTGAAAAACAGGATAGAGGTATCCAAAGCCAGATTTTATTTGGGACCATTTTTAGTTCTATGTAAGCTTTATCAAAAGTTTTGGGATCATCCCGAGTCCAAAGTGCTATGCAGAAAAGTCATGTGACAATTTCAGTTTCTGCTGAGGTGATTCCTGCAAGAATGCCAATCTATTGTTTTAATGTGAGGCTTTTCTATCAAATTATTGAAAAACAAATTTAATCTGTCCCTTTAGACATCAAGTAAAACTTTTGATTGGTTAGCATGGAGTCAAATTTCATAATTTCTTTTTGCTCAGAGTGTAACCAGTTTATTAAGAACAGGTAGCATGGTGGCAACTTGAAAATTCTACAGCAATGAATGTTCAAGTGTCAAACAATGAAAAGCAGACTGAATGATGGCTTTGATGCCAATAATAATATATAAAGGAAAACAAATATAAAGCTTTAAAGCCTTACAGATGTAAAAATATATGTACTTCGTTGTCAAAACCAATTGCCAAAGTAAAAAAGTAGAAAAATCTTCATACACACCCAAACGCATAAGCTTGCAAAGAGAACAAAGACTGCTATAAATATTCCAAGAAGCCAATAAAAAAACTAGGAGTGGTTAGTTCTCCTGTGTAATGGGCTGCCATAAAAGCTTTTATTGTTAAGGGAGTTACTTTACTAAGAGCTGTATGAAGAAAACTGAATGAATGTGAAAAATTGCATGCAATAACCTGAACTGAAAGATGATTATCAACCTCTGAGTTCTATGCTTTTGAGTAGGTGCTGCTGTTAGAAGATTGCTGTAGTGGTTAAAGAAAAGCTTGTTTTGTACTACTATCCCTCCTCCAGGTATACAGAGAGTCACTGTGTTCTTCTCCAGTGCCTTTGTCTGTCCATATTAAATGTCATTTTTTTTTAAATTGAAGGGCCTGATCCTGCAGTTTTGCTTTCAAGAGGCACTTCAGTGAACTGGAACATTTCCACTGGAATAAACTTTAGGACTCAGGGGTCTGATGGCCCAATCCTGGACAGAGAAGCAATCATTACTCACTCTGCCAGCTGTGTTGCACTGAACTAAAGAGAGTGTTAGCCTGCAGGCCAGAGTTTGTAAGTGAAACTTGACCTAAACCCACAGAAATTCCCTTGCATGACTCAGATGAGTGCTGAATCCACTACTTCCCAGCAATAAAAACAGGTTTTCCCCCTGTGACTGTTGATCTATTTATTTTTATTTTTTTTTTTTTCACTAAGTGAGGTATTTACAAGTACACCAAGTGCACACACTGGTAAAAAAGCAAAACCCCTAAAAGCTGTTTCACTTACAGCTGCAAAGGAAGGAAGTAAAAGCCATATTCTATCCTTCACTATATGGGAGGTTCTGAGTGCTGTGCTAATTAGGAGCTTATCAGTGGCTAAATGAATGGGCAGGTATCCTGTGCATTCCATGCCACTTCAAAGGGCGCTCCAAACTGAACATTTACAACGTCAGGCTTTTAGATATTGCCACTTTACAGAATATCTTTCTGCCTTTGATTTTCTCAGCTATTTTTTTTCCCAGCACTTATCAAACACAACAAGAGCAGAGGATGGCTGCAAATCAGAAATCCACTAGATATATCTGCTTAAGAGTTTTCATGGAAAATGATAAGACACCATGCTTGGGACTTCTCAATGTCTCATGTGCATTTATAATTCTTTAAATGTCTTTTCTGACTTTTTCAAAAATCAGGTAAAAAAGAAAAGAACTAACATCAGTGTTACTGCTTCTCTTTCTGCTCTGTTTCCAAGGAATAAAGTAGTCTGAAAGAAAAATTGAAAGGAAAATATTGTTCGATCTTGTGCAAAATCGTCACAATCAGAAGTTGAAAGCACAGGAGTATGTGTTTCCATAAATTACCTGATTGTCCTAGATTGGCTCAAATTGCCTTCTTTTTCTACAAATGTCTAAGAATTGGTATGGTGTGTTAATATAATTTTAAGTAATATTGATATTTATAACCTTAATTTATCCTAATAAAAATACCATTCAAAATCTCTGAAGCACTAACTCATTTTCAGTGTTACCAGACCACATAGGAAGTTTAGCTAATTCTCCATACCAGACACTATTCTTTATACAAATAAGTTTTGCCCTGAGTTGGCCATTAGGCTAATGGCCTCAGAGGTTAACAAAAAAATGTTGCTGCCAGTGTGCCTTGAGCATGAGAGAGAGAGTGCTGTGCCACAGCAGAAGCCTATTCCAGTGATGTGAGACTCTTCTGATGAGCATCTAGCACAAAATCATCTCTCCCAAGAAAACATCTCTTGGACCACATAAATGCCCCTTGGGGAGAGAGAATGTTGGTTTCAGAGCCAACAGTTGGTTCAGTTGGTTCTCTAGATACAGTTTCTGCTAAACAGCCATAAATTGTATAAACTAGACTCCCTGAAAGAAAAGATTTCCAACACAATCCACACTTCTCTTTACATGTAGCTGCTTTTGGAGGCAGTTCAGTGGCTCTACTCCAGGCTATTTTAACAACTTCAAAAAGAACCAGCAAGATTGGCTCTTTATTATTATCAGGTGTGTATGTGATTAGGACACTAAGCATACTGATGATCTGCCTCTTGCCTATAAATCTCTCTGGCTCTCACCAGAACACGCTGCACGTGTCTGATTTAAATGGACCATTTTTTCTACTTAGCATCGGGAATTGTTCTGAGCCCACATTTCCAAGAGGGAATAATGGGTACCTAACAGAGAGAATTTGGCCAGGAGTGTTAGACCCAGCCAAAATTACCACTTCTACCTGGTGTTCTCTGATAGAGGCCACCTTTGACAGGGGAATCAATCACATTTGCCTCCAGCTCTGACCATGCAAACAGTTGGTATAACATTAGTCTGAGAACAGAATACTAGAGGGGACAAGTCTTACTAGGATATATGTTCTCAGCAAAACTTGTGACTGGTGGTGATGTGGCTGGAGACTGAAATCACACCTGGGCATGTGGGATGGAGATCATAGTTTGGCATGTCTCTATATCCCATCTGACCTCTGCAGATCCAACCCAAGCTGCTTTCTTTCACTTCTGCAATACAACTGCTACAAATCCCAGTTAACCTTAGGAAACACCTAACATGTTTGCAGAATTTCCAGCTGATATTAAGTTCTGTCTCTCTCACTGTCATTTGTCTGGCTGGGATAATAAGGTGCTGCAGACTAGCTGCAAAAACCTGGGTGTATTCCAGCAGGAGGGACTCTACTGAACATTACAGTGAGCTGGAAAAAGAGAAAGGCTATTCCAAGCTTGCAGGCAGAGGAGCAGCTGTGTGGCAATGATTTCACAGCTTTCTTGGGATAAAACCTCAGCCTTTGAAATTCCCTGCAGTGTGCTTAGAAACTTGTAAGGTATGTTAAACCACAATTTTGCTAAAGGTAGCTGTGCACATGGATCCACCCCTAATACTAGCAATACTATAGATTGCTATGTTTTGTGCTTGAGAAGTATCAGCATCTCAAGCATTGCAGAACTACGTAATTTTGCTTCCCAAAATTGTAAGATATCTTCTTATTCTTAACCTCCCACTCCTGATCATTGCCTTACTGCTTTGCAGTGAGTTCCTTAAGCTGCCTGTAAGGCAACAGTGTTAACTAAAGAGGTGTACCGCTGTCATTTCTCAAAAAATCAAGTGTATTCTTGAAAGCTCTCGTAATAAAAAAAATACTTGCTCATTTACAGAATTTTTATTGTTAAACAAAGGGAAATACCTAAAAGGCCAGTGCTGAAACATCATTCAGGAAAACTTCCATTGCAATTAATGAAAGTTTTGCTTGAGAAATGACTTAGACCTACAAAGATAATAATTAAGGAAAAAAGCATTATCATATCGTGTGACATGGTCACTTGTTAAGCAACAATACAATATTTTGTTCCTAATGACAGCTTATTGAGTTTAGTTGCCTTAATTTTTCAGCTTCTACTTATGTTCTTTAGAAGACAATGGGAACGGCTTAAAATAATAAGAAAGCTGCTAAAATTGCTATGGCTGCTGTGGTATTACAAAGACACATGTTGGCTCCCTGTGTACAGTGTATAATATACATTTAACCTGTCACCAAACACAGAGAATTTTACAGGTAAAATGCAAAGGGATGCATTTAGTAGCTATCAAATGAACATTTTTTTGTTGTACTTGAAAGTAGCTACTTAACTTAAAATACTAATTTATTAAATTATAAATTAATGTATGCTGCATCAAAAATGCTCACAATTTCATTCTGTTATTGCATGAATCATTCTAATGCAAAGTTACAGGTTTCTGGAACATAATGAAATTCAAACTTGCATTCTTAGTGCAGTTGCCATGGCCAATTCAGCTGAAAATGAGAATTATAGTGAGAGCATTTCCTGGTCTTTGACCCCTCTTATAGGGTTTTAAAAAGCAGGTTTTTTTTGGAGCATTAACCTCATTCCCAACCAATTCATTTCTCTGAGTAATATGAGAGGTGTTAAAACACTTCAATAAAAGGAAAAGTATTTAAACATCTTTTATTCTATGTTTCAAAAGACTGGACATTTAACTTCAAGGACTTCTGGCTGTGTAATGCAAAAGACAGACAATAGAACCAACTGCAATAAAGTATAGTCTGTGGCATATATACATATTTATCAAGATAATGCCTTGTGGCAGCTAGGCACTAAGAGACAGCCATATTTGACAAGTTATAGTTATATATATACTCTGAATTTGTTTCTGTTTTACTGTTAGCTGCACACAATAAGAAAGAGGTGAGGGGGAGAAAATATAAAAGCACTGACCCTGGACAATGAAAGGGAATTTCATGGGTCTTGGTGGTATTCCATGAACCTAAGAAGTCATCATATGTATTCTATAACTCTACAGGACCAGCTGAATATATCCTGAGGTAAACTTAAATGTTTTGAATGTGTAAGAACATGTGTAGCGTAATTTATTTTCCTTTTGGATTCTTTGTAACTTTCACTAAATTATGTCCATGAATTCTTGTAAATGTGAACTCTGCTAAAATAAATGAGAGTTGTTATTTACATACATTAGATATGTATATATAGGTGCGTGTGTGTACATATATATATGTATATATAGGTGTAGGTAGATAGATAGGTATATATATATATATTTATATATAGGTGTATATATATCAGAAATCAGTTTTATCATCTCCAGCACAAAGAACGAGTGTGCCTGAATAACTAACCCAAAATTAAATATTAAAGATTGGAGGCTAAGTATGAAATATTAGGTACTGCATAATGAGCCTGCTCAGTTCCAACATTTTGGCTGCTTTATGACAGAGGTAAGAATGAGTCATTGCAAATACCATATTATTAATGAAATGGACTAAATTGCTTATTATAAAGATCCTATCCAGATTTTGACTCCATAAACTATATTGGCATTTTGCAGCTTTTGTTTTATTATTTTTCAGCTTTGACAAACAAGCACCAACTTATCACTCAGATGGCTTGTCATAGCCTGTACTTTTCAGACAGTTTTAGAAAACACAATGAGCATTCTGCAAAAAGTACTAAAGCAATTTAAAGAAATTATTTGAAGAACTGAACATATAGAACAAGCATTACTTCATTATTCTGGAAAAGAACATAAAATTGTCATGTAAAAATGTTACGCAGACGGAGGGGAAACTTATCAAAGCAAATACTTATTTTCAAGTCAAACTGTAAAAATGTGAGAAGTCACCTAAGGTGTGAGCACCTCAATCAGTGGGTTTGCAGGCTTTTGAGGCAAAAGAGTGGCAGAATGTTGTTACACTATAAAGTTTGTCTTGTCAGGTACTGTTATGTGTGCATAAAATTATGTATCTGATGGGAATGAATGGAATTTCTCGAAAGGATACCAACTGTCTCTCATTGCATGCTTGAGATTGGCCCAGTGTTTGGGAATTATATCTCAGCATGTTTGATGTCCCTGAAACTCCCTTTTGGTTTACTGGTAAATATCCACAAACCCATGAGTTTGAATATAACAATGCAAAAGAGAAATTTGCAGCTCTCAACACTATGTCTGGGGGCAGAGAAGGCATTATGGAAGGGTGCACCTTGTGAAAATGGTGATGTTGCAGCTACAGAACCAGATGGAGATGCTTTCTTTGGGGAAAGCCAGACAAATTCATGGAAGCAGCTCCTCCAAAGGCTGGCACCTTTGTGCCAGCTGTGTGCACCTCAGAAGATACCTCCTGGTAAAGAGTAGGGCTCGGTCACTTAGTGAAATGACTGTAGGATGTATCTTTACAATAACAACACTTCTGTGTACAGAGGAGCCAATCCCAAGAGAAGATACCCAAATACTGCTGTTATTGAAGATCCAAAGTGTGTTAACTCCTGTAAACTGAAGAACCAAAATTGTAAATCTCCACAGCTGAATTCAACCCTAACATGAACATCTGTGATTTACACAAGATAGATCTGAACCCCTCCACTCTCCATGTTGTGCAGTGCACTAGGTCCACTCAGGTGCATCTATCATAAGTGTTCTTTCTCCTTACTGCAGGTGAAAAAAGAATCTCTCCATTGAAAAAACATACTGGAAATGTTAAGAATGGAATTGTTATGTAAATGCATTACTGCTTTCCTTATGCTACTGGAGAATAAAAACCCATCTGTTGGGGAACTGGTTTACAACAGAATGACAACTACTCAATAACGTGTATTTTTTGAATCACAAATCGCTTTTGGAAAAGAAGAGAATGTAACTTAATTGACACTTTTGCAAGCAATGGTTCCTTCCTTTTCAAGTGTTCACCTTGCTGAGGAAAAAATTGAAATGCAGCCCAAGATGTAAAATATTGATGTTGCATTATTCAAACGAGAAAGCTTTGGTATGTGTCTCTTTTGTTTAATCATGCTAAAAGCAGAAGTGCATGGGGCATAAATGACAGAACAATAGGGCTCTTATGTATTTAAATGACATCAGACTCACAATGTAGAGCAGAAAATAAAACGCCTCTAAACCTAACATTTCCTAAAAATCACAGACGCATAGAGAGAATAGGGTTTATTAATATGATCCTGGTGGGGTTTTTTTTTTATTAATGGCAGTCTTTTTGAGAATGGTGTTATTCTTAAATGTGCTTATGTACACAGAATAAATAATTGTCTATATGTTAAGACCACCAACTTAAACGTTTGAAGTTACGCAGTTCCCGTGGAATCCTTATTTGCATCATTTCAATATCTCTCCTAAAAAAACCAATCATTAATTATATGATCATACTCTGTGTCTGTCACCAACCTTTTGCCTCTTTCAAGACACAGGATGGACAATGTTCACTTAACAGAGCACGATTCAGCTTTAAATTTCATCTCTATTCAGCATTAAATTTCATGTCTATTCAGCATGCGGCCTTATGACATGTTTATTGTATTCCTTGTTCTGAATACCAAACTGTTAATACTCCCTTGTTTTTCTCCTTTTGTTGTACTCCTCACTGCAATATTTGACTGCATCACAAACGACATTGAATTTATCTCAGAGCTCCTGTGAAGCAAATTAACTTTTTTCTGTGTTATAAATGAGAAATAGGTATTTATGCAGGATAAAGGGTCTGATATTAAGAGCCCAATCTAAGCTCCCCATAGTGTGATTTTTCACAAAGTTTCTTACTTTATAATTTTGATCAAGTCTGTGTTATTTAAATACACGTATTTCCTAACATGTTAATATTTGGGTATTGCCAGCACTTTCTAAAATTGATGTTAAGGTCTTATTCCCATTGTTTACAAGTAAAACTAATTAGTATTAATCACAAGATAAAAAATTTTTACTGCTAGAATGGCTGAACATTCAAACAGATTTCCCAGAGAGGTTGTGCATTTTTCATCTTTCAAATGTGACATCCAAAACCCAGCTGGGCAAGATCCTGGGAAATGTTCTTTGGCTGACCCTACTTGGAGCAGGGGATTGGACTGGACAATCCCGAGGTGCCTTCCAGCCTCATCTACTCTGTGATTCTGGGCTTCTGTGAGATTTTTAGCTAGGCCAGCAGAAAACAATTAAAAGAAAGAAGGAGCTGAAAAATACAGACCATATTTATGCTTATGTAAAATTCATTAAAATCTTACACTTGTTTTAATTTAGTCTGATGTTTCAGTTCAATCGAGATAATGTCAGCATAAATTTAAATTAATGAAAAAATATATAGCTGTGTTTAATCAAACCTGATTAACAACCCATATCTATTTTTCTTAGATTTAATACAAATATTGTGATATGAATCTAAATGTTTTCATATTTTAAAAGGTACCTTCAGCACAGGAGAGAGGACTTGTTTAAGATCATTAACATCATCAGCAGCTTAAAAATAAAATGATAAGCAGTTGCAATGTAAATTAAAAAAGATTTATGGAAATAGTATTAATTGCATGATTTTATCTAGGAAAGCAGATTATTAGGATTTGGAAAACATCCTAATATCCTAACATCCTAACTATCTATGTTCTAATTACTTCTTTTAGTAACATAGAAGAATGAAAAATGCAAATTACTTGTTAATACAATATATCTTATAGTATGTATATGTTGGAGTACAATGCACAACAATTGAAGATTCTGTAGTTCAAGGCAGACATCTGTATTAGTAGGTATGATACAGAAGAACTTGTCTTCTCACTGTCCAGGTGATGGGAGAGACCCAGTGGGACCCACGTGGGACTTGCATCACCTCTCACCCACTGTGGGACAGGGAAGCATCCTGCAGAGCTGGATCACAGAGCAAAAACATACCTTCCTGCTCAGTATTACCTGGTGGGATGGGGGCTCCATGAAATGGGGTGGGGGCTCTACACAGTGAGATTGGAGCTCTGTGCAATGTTGGGATGTGGAGCTAGAGTCCAAGCTGGGCATTGCAGTTGGAAGACAGGGCTGTCAGGGAAGCTGAAGATTCCTCAGCAGCTTCATCTCTTTGGTTAATGCCCAGCAAATCAGCCCTCACTATACTGTACAGTTACATATATAATATACTTACTGTGTTATACCATAAAAGAGCTCTCTAAAAGCTTTTGGCCAGTAACCTCGTAGATCCAGAAGCTCTTGCACCGAGGTGCATTAAGGCTCTTAAGATCTTGTATGGATTCCTTCAATGTTGTTCAATGGCAGGAGTTTTAGAAACCAACATTTGAAAATGCTGTCTTGAGCCCAGAATATTGGTGTGATTCTTTTATCATGAAGAGAGCCCAAATGAAACCTATCTGGAGTCAGCATAAGGCAGGGATGACTGTAAAATTCGCTTTGCCCACAAGAGGGTACATCCCACACTGTGACACTTAGGTCAGGAAAAAATTAAGTTTAAACAGTCAGTGAATGTGGTGCAAAACCAGTCACACTTTAGATGATTTCTTTTACACTGAACAAGATAAAAGGAAAAAAATCATCATGTGGAGTTTCTAGAGACAAGAAAAAGAGAGAAGGATATACAAAATGCTGAGCTGAACAAAATTATACTCATGTGGACTTAAATTGGATCAGGATGAAAAGAATAAAACAGAACATCATCATCATACTTTCTACAGGTCAGGACCCTATTATGCCTAGTGGTGTCCATCTGCAAGCACACGTATCAGTGAATGAATGTAATCTAGCAAAAATATCATTAGAATTTATTTTCAAATATAAAAAATCATTTTGGGAACTTAACTCCAGAAATTTCTAAATACCTGGTAGACAATTGGAAAGCATAAATAAGCCTGAATTTAAAATCACTGTATTTCACACTTGGTAAAAATCCTTGCTTTGCTAAACCTTTGCAACAGAAAGGGGCATTTGTCTTTGATTTCTAATAAATTTTAGCTTTCTTTTATAAACTCTATAAACATCTCTTAAAGCTTACACATAAAGCAGCCATGTGTCTGGTGACCTTTAGGTGTGTACTTTGGTCAAATAACATGGAAATAATGGTTCACTGATAAAGCAAAATATATACACATATGAAAATAGAGATGAAGAGAACCCAAATGTCAAGGAATGACATATTTGCATGGCAGAGAATGTTTATGAAATGAGCAGTCAAATCTGTATTTCAGTTACATTTAGGAGTTTAGAAATGCATACACAGAGTTTGCATTGCCTCTATGATCTGCAAGAGTGATCTGCTGGGATGAGCTTAACCTAGGATAGGAGTTACAGCATAGCCCTTTATGGCCAAGTATTGATGGTCTGCTCCTCTTTTTTTTAATCTCCATCTCCTTTTCTTCTGTCTTTTCCTGTGGGTTGAATGCATGGATGCTGTCTGCTGTACTGCCTGTGCCCTGAGATTGTGCACATCCTCTCTGTATTATGGATATGTAGCACTTCACACATCCACATCCAAGTAGGAAGGATTTGTCTTGAATCTAGCACTAAAGGACCAGTTCATTAAGGCTGGGTAGCATGTGTTGACTGAAGAGATTTTCCTACCTCTGTGACGCCTTGTTCAAACCTTTGAAACCCTGATAAGGCAAAACAGAGACAAGGCAGATTCTGTTCAAGCTGGACAGAATCAAAGTCTGCTGTGTGTAGATTGGTTTGTTTACAACCTTTTTTTGTTGCTACATTACACATAGCAGCTATGCATGGATAATTCCATGGATGCCAGGTTACTTCTGACAGTTTAAGAAGAAACAGCATGTTGATTTTGTAGCTGCCATGAATTTCCAAGAGTTGTTACTGTTACGTAGTGCTGTCTTGCTCTACCTTGTACTCCTGCACATCCCTCTATATGCACACCTTTGATGCCACAAATGCACTTCTAAGGTGAAGAAAAAATGCAAATAACAATTTATAAAGTTTTGCACAACCCAAGTTTTTTTCCAGATTAGCCAAATGCTTATTTCTGTATCTCTGTGTCTCCCAAGGAATTAATTTTGGCAAGTTCCCACCCTCACTGCTTTAACTCTGTTGGCTATGGAAGTGACTTCAGAGATCTTATAATCACCACTAGACTCCATGTGCAAGAAGACAACATCCCTGAGTTTCAGACTCTTGACTAGTAATATCTTATGACACATAGCAGTTGAAGAAAAGGATTTCTATAAACATGGTTGTTTTTAGGATTCTGGTTTCCCTATATTTTCTTGAGCCCATCTAACAGTTATACTACAAAATAAGTGGGCATACATCTGGAGAAGTCCAGTTGAAAAGCAAGTGGACTTAAGCAAGTGCTCCTCAGTATCTAATAATATACAGTTAGAAGGTGTGAAGGGACAAAGAAAAACATTGTGGTCTTTCTTCTCTGTGTGACTGTCTTCAGTAAATGTCATTAGTTTTAGTTTAAGTGTCGTTAGTTTTGCGCTGATATCCATAAATCTCCACATCTTCAGCTTTTGTACAGCATCTATTGGGCT
This sequence comes from Cyanistes caeruleus, assembly GCF_971803275.1. Lineage (NCBI taxonomy): Eukaryota > Metazoa > Chordata > Aves > Passeriformes > Paridae > Cyanistes > Cyanistes caeruleus. The sequence goes on from NC_141701.1 coordinate 121,613,697, forward strand.
GATATCATAAACCAGGTATGTGGCAATGAAAGAGGGTCTTGAATAAGAGAGAGCAACATCTCATTCACTTATCACATTCAATGGAAGAGGTTGTTACTGAGGATTTGTGGCCTTCCAATACACATGGGAAAAAATAGAAATGACAGACTGTAATTAAAGACTGCATTAGTGCATGTGCAAAAGCAGACAACATGAAAATCTGAGGAGTGAATTTAATTCTCCCATTCCCAACCATTAAAGTGTTTGGCTTTGTAATTTCAATATTTTAACATCATTTTTGTTATGTTGTGTATATCTGTAGGACCCCACTTTTTAGTTTATACCTCCTGAGGGAGTGAATGCTTCAGAGTTAATGAACTTTCTCATCAGTTGGCCATTAGTTTGAACTGAAGCCAACTCATCAGGATGAAAAGCATCTTGCATCTAATGGATGTTTGGGGTTCTGTATAGAATGAGTTTGGCAGGTCTCTTTCTCTAGCTGCCACAACACAAACATGCCATAATGCTCTGCACTAATTGGCAGATTCAGTGAAGAGGCCAAATGTTGGCTGATCTATTGAGTCTGATCTACCCTTTTTGCCCCTGGAGGAAATCTTCCACCTCAGGTATGCTGTCATGGTTTGTTAGTGTTTGTTAAGTTTACCAGACTGCCTTTTTTCCAAATCCAGAGGATATCCGTCATGAAGGATGTCTGGTGATGTCTCTCATTATCACTAAAACCACACAACTATTTAAAGTTGCCATGAATACACCTTTTGCATGTAGGCAAAAATTTCATTAACTCAACTGAATAAAATGTCACTAGCTGCTATATGAAGCTTGGCAGCTACATAAGTTTGCAAAATTCCTACTTGTTTCAAAGAGATTTTATCAGTTTATGCATGGCTGTGTCCCAGTCTTGTATCAACAAGTGTTTATGTTTACTCAGAGTTCCCTTATACTGTAATCCTTCAGCCTTTCATCTGTACATTCCAAGATGTGTATATATATTTTATATTATATATTTTATATTTAATATTTAATATTTTGTATTTCATATTTCTTATTTCATATTTTATATATATAGGTATATAATATCAGTACATTCAATATTTCTTCTTGTAGGAAAAAAACAAAAGTCTGTCTCTGCACATATTAATTGGAAATTTTTGGTATGTCAGTGAATGAAGAGGTAAAAAGCATATTTTTGAAAAGAATCCTTTTGATTCTCATCTTTTTAATTTCTTTTTTTTTTCCCTCTGTAGAGTAACTGAAACAGCCAGATGGAAAGATGCCAGACTAACATGGAAGAGAGACATCTGAAGCACTGTAAGCCACACCTACCAACATCTTCTGCCTTTTCCTCCCTTCTCCAGGGAAGATTTCAGGGTGAGATTTACCACCAGAATTCAGTCATGTTGCCAGTGAAGCACAGAGAGCTTTAGATGCACATGTCTGATGCATCTTGCTTTTGGAAATCTCCATCAAGCTGGGACACCCCATGGACAATTCTGCGGTGCACTCTGCTGGAAGGTATCTGATCTTCCCAAGCAGCTCTTATATTTTATTAGTCAGGCAACAGAAAAAGAGTCTGTTTGGAGCAGATTTCTGTTTGCTCCAGCTGTTTCCAAGGTACAAATCTGCAGGTGAACTGTGCCAGTTTTGAGGTCTGGGTACCATATTTGCTTTGCTGCTTGCAGCCTTCTCCCTCTTAAAAACACAGCAGCTGGCCTCCATCCCCCTCTACTCCTTTCACTCATTCTTGCTCAGTGTCTGACTGTGCTTTGGGCATGTTACCCGTTCGCTGTCTCCCTTTTATTCACTTTCTGCTTTTATTTCTGGTAATGCTAGAACATACTGGGTTTGTATTCATGACTTTATATTTATGTGTAAAGCACTAAATGGTAATGCCTTTATCATTTTCAGCCAATATAAATGATAACTGTTATATAAAAATATAAATGTTCATGCCCTCATGTGAGGCAGGAATATTGTTTCTTAAACCATTACCTTTTTTTAAGTTACAGATCCGTTTTTCTCCCTCATAATTGAGTTCAACTCGGGACACCTACCTATTACTACTCAAAAATTTTCATAATTATTTATTTAGTCCATTTGACAGGAAAAAGTTTGTTGGTGTACTATGGAGAGTGGGACATAACACCATACATAATTGAAATATTTTAGAAATGTATATAAAAAGTCTAAAAATACATGACTGTACTTGCTAATCTCATAATTCCGGTTTTAGAACAATTGACTAATACTAGCCATTAAATATTACTTTAAAATACTTTTTAATTATGGCTTTATTTTTTTTTATGGAGTTATAGCATAATCTGAGTTGAAAGGGACCCACAAGGATCAGCAAGCCAAACTTCTGTCCCTGCACATGACACCCAAGGATCACACCAGGTACCTGAAAGCATTGTGCAAGCACTATTTGGACTCTGTAAGGTTGGTGCTGTGACGGCTTCCCTGGGAGTTCCAGTGCTCAGCCACCTTCTGGGTGAAGAACCTTTTCCTAAATCAGCCTAAATCTCCCCTGAGGTTTTGCTCCTAGGTTGGGGTGTGTTTCAAATAGGCAATGAATTAAATAGAAGAGGGGGCTGTAAAACTGATGTTTATATCACCAATTGTGCCTGCAATGAGAAAGAAAAGCAAACCTTTAAACCTAAATACCAATTGCTTTTGAATGTTAATGAATGAAATCAACAGTCTACACTGAATTTCCACCAATGCTGTGATTTCTTTTTCTTAAGTAATCAGGAGTGCTTTTTTCACTTACACAGCTGTGGCACAAATTCCAATGTTTCTTTTTCTTCCAAACCCACCCAGAATGTGTCAAATCTGGGAGCAGGACTATACTGACAGACCTGTTTCAGGACCTCTTCTTGCTCCTATACTTTTACTGTCATCAAGGTGTTCTCAACAACATCAAATTCTTTGACAGTGTTCCTCATCCAAAATTCAACAAAATTCAACAAAAAAACAGCCTAGAAGAAGTCCATAAGGTCAAAGTTCTCATGCTGAAAGCAGAGGGACAGGGACTTTCATGCCTGTCATTAGCATCTGACTCCTTGAGGTTTTAACATTTTTTCAATAACATTCTTCCAGCTACTGCCAAAAAGATCCCAATTTTAATCAAACACTGGTAAGAGCAGAGCTTAGATCTTCACTGAAGGCACTTGCGAGTGAACTACATCAGGCTACAGCTTTAAACACTCCAGCTCTGTCCCAACAGAACTCTTCTGTTACAGAACTTATTGCAGATAATGTTGCTTCTTTGAAATATTTTTGTAAAACTGCAGGGTGGTGAGTTTTTTTCTATTTTCAACCCTCCTCAGAGGTTATCTTTTTTCCATGTAGTCCAGTGAAATTTACTGAGACATAATCCTCTCTGTTTTTAGTGTATGGCTTGGAAGGGGAGAGGACTAAAAAAAAAGATAATTAAAAAAAAAAAAAAAAGGAAGAAATAAAGAAAGGGCACTTGAAAGTGCAGAAACTTTGAAGAAATGAAGACTCAAAGTTTCTTAAAGAATGTGTGGGATCAGCCTTAGTAATAAAGTCAAACATAAATCCAAGCCAATAAGAGACACTGCCATTTGCTTCCTAACTCAGGGCCAGGAACTGCTCTTCTTAGAAGTTTTTGAAGATACCAATGTGTACAATGCAGATAAGAATGTTGCCCTTTTTATTTGCATTTGTATAGATATTTTAGTTGTATTTATACAGATGTTTTAAATGCTTCCTCTTGATTACCTAAAATAGAGAGGTTTAAAAATTGCATATAATAAGCAAGTATGTCTCAAACACTTCATAAGGCTATTTTTAGTTTCACATAAAGCTATCCATCTAGAAAGGCAGATATTAAGTGATTAAATAGTGATCTATATTAAAATTTCTACAATTCTTCCATAGGTCTAGGTAACTTTCCTTTAGTATTTTTAGTATTCTATGTGTAAATGAGTGTAATACCACAGGAATGCAACAATTGTTAACTTCAAGTAATTAAAGGGGGCTTTGGTGACTAATGCTTTATTTTCAGGGTACTGTAGAATACCCCAAATCCTGTATCCACAAAATGGTGTGTACTTTTCAAGTGTGATCACAAAGTGAGTTAATAATTCATATTTTACAATATTTACTGCTTAAAAGGGGTCATGCTACACTTTTCCCATTCACAAGCTCTGGACCCAGACTTTCCAACCCTTTATTTATCAAAAATGAAATATTATGCTAACCATGACCTTTTAACAACAGCCTATTCACAGTGGCCAAAGGTTTTTATTGCTGACCTATTAACCTATTATAAAACAATAATTTCCCTGGGTTGCCTTTTTTTTTAAGGAGAAGCAAAACAAAACCACAAAGATTAAAAGAATAAGGATTAAAACTCCCTGAAACATTCTCCAAACACAGAATTTCTTCTTGTTTCCTCTGCCAGAACACATCAAGCAAATACTATAATTTATAGCTTACCCCCCTTATAAATCATGAATCCACACAGAAAAAAAAAAATCTGTTCTGTACATACCTCTCTTCTAGTAATTTTAAGTTTTCCCATGTCCATTAGGCCCTTACAACCTAATCTTGCTCTGCCAATTGCTCCCATGGTGAGATCATTAAGTAAATTATTTAAAGATCAAACAGCCTGCAGTGACAATGGAGTTCCATGTAAGGTAAATGCTTCAAAGCTCCCCCCCCCCCTTCTCAAATTATAGCTCTACAGGCTATTCATCACCTCTGGATGGGGCATGCCCCACCATTACTTGGCTTTTTGCTGCAGGCTAAGGTAGCACCACTAATTGGCCTTTGTAACAAAACTGACCTGTGGACAGGATAAAACTTGTTTGGAGCTTTAGAGACAACAATTATTCAAGGTTAAAAACACATCAATGCCAGAGCTACGTCACTATAATAAGGGTGAATGAATTTCTTCCTCTTGGGTCTTAATGTGAAAGAATGCGTTCATGTTGTGCCCATGCCAAACAAAAGCTCCTTCAGGTAGTTGAACTGGTCCACTTTTCTTTCTTCCCCCCACCCCTTCTTTTTTAGCTCAAGGACAAGTAGGTCTATCATTTTCTTTATTTCTTCAGAGCCCCTCACCGTGAGGCCCCTTTGATCTCCGAGAATAATGGTAGATGGAACAATTTAACTGCTTCATACAGGTGCAGGAGTTTATTTGACAGGTTGTGGCTTTTATTTCTAGCACATTAGCTGCATGCATACAAATGGGCTCCTGACAGACTCAAGCAGGTAGATCAGAATTTTTAATTTTTTTTTTGTTTTTTTAAGAAGCCTCAACAAAGCCTGACCACACCTGCAAAGATGGCACAATTTGAAATGCTGCATGAATTAAAGACAGGTAAGGCCAATGGCTTCCCTGCTGTGAATGAATTTTTACAACCAGTGAAAACAGCAGGTAGGAGGAAAAGCAGCACACATCAAGTAAACAACAAGGGATCCTGTCACTTGTCTCTCAAATTAAAGAGATCCTGTTTGATTTGAGTTATTTTAAAATAAATAACTCTACTAGACAAGATTTTATGTTGTATTGCCTATAACAGGATAGAATGCAGGCTAGAAGCAAAGTGAGGGAAAACATTTTCAAATTGCATTTACTCAGACCAGCACTTTTTTCCCAAAAGGAAGATTATCTGTATGAGTTTTGTTGAATTTACAGTTACATATAATTATGACTAGTAAAGTGAAAATCTGCCCTTAGAAGCCTTGTAAAATGAGGGTTTCTTCACTCTTTTTTTGGTTTTTCACTTAAAGTGTCATTGAAATGTCTTGCATAAGGGGATGCTATTCAACAGTGTACCAGCTAATAATAAGTCTGCTAAAGATTGATTCCTCAGACTGCTACCACTTATGGAAGAAACACACACATTTTTTTTGTTTATTTGTCTCCACTCTCCTGTTTTGAGCTACTTTTTTTTTTTTTTTTTCTTCCAGTGCATTGCAATTTTTCATGGTATCGTGCCCTCGAAGTCATGAATTCAAGAAAAATAAGATGTGGGACATTGTGCCAACATAAACAATTTCTTTGGAAGTTTTATATCAAGACTAGTAATGCAGATGCAGCTATGCTAGAGGCAAGATATTTTGAATTGGTTTAGTTTATTTGACTTGTGGGAGTATTCATTCTAGACTAACAGTTTTTATGGCAATGTAAATGCTTTAACTTCAGCACTGAATATGTAACACTATAAATGTGACACTGTGCTTGAAATTTTAATTTTTTTTTACATTGACATCACCTCTGCTGACCTGATGGAGGTAAGAAGGGGTAAGAGCTGAGAAAATCCCTGTGTAGTCCTTTCCAGTGTGAGCTGGTGCATTGCTAGCGAGGGTTTTGTCACTGCATCAGGTGGGTGATGTGCTGTTTGGTGCTGATGAAGTGCTCCTGTAGAACACACGGCCCATTCATCACCTGTGTGCTAACTCTAGGAGCTATTGAACAGATTTGGTGACAATTACACCCCAGTTCTCTGGGCACTATAACGTTCTCAGAGAGGCAACAGAAGCACAAGATCTCACTGAGGAATAAATACTGAGGATAAATATTGTTCAGTTTAACTGTTTCCAATTTGTGCATAGCGAGTCATGTTCAAACGTGATTAAAACATGGGGTGATTCTTCAGGTAAACCGGTGTTTTACTCCACATAAAGGACCCCTTCCGAAAGAGAGCTTGAACCACACCTAAATGCTTCACAAGAAAAATCCTAAAGTGAATGTGAAGATCTTAGAGTGATTTTTTTTTTGCTGATAGGGCACAGAATAGTGAAATTCTGAATTGGATGAAAACCACAATTTTCTGCTGGCACAGTATAAGGCAGTGTAATTATCCTGGGAAGATTTCTGCTAGTGGCACATCCCTAGAGGATTTTTGTCATCAGCTGATGGGAGAGGTAGTTTAACTACACGATTTTGTTCATCTTTTGCATATCACAGTTGCTGGTGGGGGTGTGGGGAGCTCCACATTGCTTCGGTGCTGCTCGTGTAAATCAGTAGCCACCTGCAGAATTCTGTCTGCTGATGGTCTCCCAAGAAATCCCACTGCTCCCAAGCTGGATTGCAAGTAGCTGCTGCAGAGTGTGCTGACACAGAGCCTGCTGGGGTCTCTTCAGCAGGGAAGATGCCAGCCTGAAGCAGGGCAGGAGGAAGGTGTCCTGCCCTGAGGAGCAGAGAGCTCTGGAGACCTCGCAGCCCCCACGTCACTGTGGGAAAGGCTGCCCAAAGGCTCCCCAGGCCAGACCACAGGCTCTGCCCAGGGTCTCACCGTGAGATCAGGATCTGCAAACAAACTCAATTCCATATTAAATTCCTCCTTCTCCACCCTGCACCAGCTGTCCTAGGATGCTGACAAACAGGCGCTCCTTGTCCTAGAACAAACAGCCTCCTTCTTTGTTTGTTTGCCTGTTAATTAAAAAGCAAATTCTCATTTGGAAAAAGCCAGCATCAGGATGTGGGAAAGACTGGCTCAGACACAGCAATGAGTCCTGTCGGCAGCCTGCTGCTCTAGCTCCCATAGCCAGAGTCCAAAAATAAATGTGAGGTGATCCAGCTGCCAAAACACTTTCTGTAAAAAAAAAAAAAAAAAATAGAAAATGTGAAATGCACTAATGATCAGATATTTCAGGAGGATACCTAATGAGAAAAAAATTGAAGACTTACCCTGTTCTGCCTTTTCTATTTTAACACTGGAAATAAAACATGCTGCAGCAGATTGTATTTCTGTTAAAGCTATAACAGGTTTATGACAGTACTAAAACAGTGCAGCAAACATGGAAATTAGTGTAAGAGTCTTTTAGCATTCTTTATTACTCTTATTTAACAAAAAGTATAATAGCTTTGTAGAACCTAAATGTACTTAAGTAGGGACTTTTTTCCAATAATTTTAATTTGGATCTGGTAATGGATCAATCAAACTTCTATGCCAAGGATTTTTAATATACAACTCTCAAAGAGCTCCAGAGTACTTGTTACGTAATATCCAACAGACCAGAAACTGAGCTACAAAAAAAAATAACTTCCAAAAGTTAATATGTGATCACAGGGCTATGATAAGATACTTCTCAATGCTTCATTATTTTTTAGGAAAATAATGTAATATTAAATCAGTGGTGGCAGTTAGAGATGACATTAGAAATTCTTTAAAAATCATTCTGGGTTTCTTAGCAAGGAATTAAAAAAGAATAAAATATTTCTGCTTCAATGGAGAGCATTTTCCCCTTCAGTGGATAATTAATCTACAGCATGACTTCATATTTTTTATCACTGGGCATCTGAAATGGCATTCTTTCTCACCATGGCATTGAACATGGTAACATCCATGATTTCTTCTTGTGGGTCCAATGTTCAGTCCATATGCTGGCTGTGAAAACTCTCTGCCATGGCTCACTCTGAAATCAGCCTGTCTAAGAGCTGGTGCTCTTCTGCAGTGATGCATGAGGAGAAGCTACTCTATTTCCAGGCAGAAGTACATTAGGAAATACAGAGAGCAAGTAACTGCACAGCCACTTCCAAATAGTTCAGCTGCACAGTCATGTTCAGGATCATGCTGTAGCTACTGTGCTTCCCAAAAACATAACAGGGCTGTTAACTGCACCACCTTTAGCTGTAATTTTTGCACCTCATCCCAGTGTGGATCCCAGCTGGACAAAAGCTCTTCTGGAGTACATTCAGGGCAAGAAATTATTGGTCAGTGGTCTTTTTCATTCTAAATTCTCCCTTCTTTCTCATTCTAAATTCTGCCACTTGATTCACTACAGAGAACTCAGAAAGTAGCTCCAATATGTAACTTTTTAGTTTCACTATTGGACATTGAAAAGTTTTTTGCATTCTGTACTTTTCAGAAATCTAGGTTTATTATCCTTTTTTAAAAAAAAATAATTTAAATGAGAGCTGAAATTTATACTGTCTGTAGCAATTAAATTCTGTAATCTTTACTTTCCACATGCAATTGAGCATGTAACCATCTCAACCCATATTAAACAAAGCTATATTTGAAGTCACAGAGGATGTAACACAGAAAGCTGTTACTTCTCAAATGACCAACAGAGAGCTGTCATAACTTGCCCATCTTATGACTGCACCAAACTGAGATGAATTTCAGGCATGAAGGACCAAAACTGGATATTGTGACCTATGAATATGAGTATGACCATTCATATGGTATGAATATGACATTCATACCATATGAATGGCTCCTCTCAAGCAATTAGCTAAAACAGCAAAGACTTTGGCTTGCTAAGATCTGTACAGCCAAACAACAAAGAATTATTAAGGTTATTATTATCATCTAACTTTCAATACGTATCAACCATCAATTATATACTCCATTTAGTTACTACAGCTAAAGACGACAGGTTAGCATATACAGTGTTTCTTTCAAGCTACTATTTTGCCATCAAAAATTAATATAATAATTATGTATTAGTTTAGATTAACTACATGTAGAATATTAAATAGAACCAAAACAGGATTTTTTTTTTTACCTACACAGAATAACAGAGATTTCTTGATTTTGCAGCTCCTTAAGTGTCTAGTGCATTAAAAGTTGCTCAGAATTAAGGTGTAATCAGTTGATCTTTCTCTATCCCATTGCACATCACAAACAAAACAGCAGTGTGAATATTTCTGACTGAAGTTATGCTCATTTTTTCTCCTAACAGAGCCATAATTAAAACTTTCTCCTGTTCATGAATAGACCTATAGCCTTATACTTGAAGAAGTTTATAGAGTCCTGACATTTTGTACATCTTTGTGAAATCTCTGCACATCTTAACTGTTTTAAAAATGACAGAGGATATGATAGATTTCAATGGTCCAGCTAAAAGATACCAAACATGTTAGATCCTGAACTTCCTCATTAATGTTACAATGCTTTTTCAGTTGAGCAGAGGTTTTAAAAATTAATTCAAAGTAAGTGAAAAGATTTATAATCTTTCTTGTGACTTCAAGGATTTCAAATCTGAGTTCTACCTGAATTTGCAATTTTCCAGAAGTTTCAACTCATGTACATGATCAGCCACTTCACAGAACTTCACCTGCTTCATTTCTCAGTTTCTCTTCTTACCTCTCCTGGTTTTGTTTTGATGCGCCAAATATGTTGAATGACTATTTTCCCCATTTTCTTTTTTCCTATTTCACAAGCTTCTTCCAAGGTGTTTTCATCTTAGATTAGCTGTATTGTCAACCTGCTCTTGAAATTTGTCTATTTTCAGCAGATTTTGTCTTGCAGAGAAAGCTGCTCATTCTGGTAGTAGAGGAACACATTCCCTGATGGTTCCCAAAGAAAGGAAACTTTGGGGTTTGGAATAACTTCTACTGGCTGTTTTGTGTCCTCAAATGCACTGTTACATCTTTTTGCTTGTTCTAGCTACAGCTGAATCTTCCTGAATACTCTTGGGCTCTTAAGTGATCGTCAGAATTTCGTGGTGAGGCTGCAATTCATGATCATGAGGACAGGATGTAGGAACGCCTACACAACTAACTGGTGAAGTTCACAGAGAGAAGGAATTTGATTTGCAACAAGCCACTTTTGAGTCTAGGACCTCGTGACCCTCTCACAGTTTTACTGGCCATGAGGTTTGCACAGGCTCCAGGCGTGCCCTGTGCCTGCACACAGTGCTTGCTGCTGCAGGACACTGCAGGACAGGGAGGCTCCTCTGCCTGGTGCCCATGTGTGTGACCTCAAGCCCACTTCCACCAGGGGACAAATCATTAGTGGCACTTTCAAACACCAGACTTTGTAGGTACAAGGCAAATTTCCACCAAAGAGCTCCTCCATCAGCTCACTGATGTAGCTGTTCCCATTAGATCTTCCAGTAAAAAAGCTGGTGCTAAATTGTAGGGTTTTCAGTCCATGTGAAACTTGTCTTTGACAGCACAAAGAAAATTTCGGTGGGATAGAATATTACTGTCTGTGCAATTTAAGGGTTTTTCCTTCTCCAGCATCTTTTGCAAAGAACTGTCTGGCCACAGAGCTCTTCTGCTCTCACTTCCAGGTGGCCGCCTGCACTAGAGAGCACTACAACCCTGAAACCCTGACATCCACCCTTAAATGCAAAAACAAAACCAAAACAAGCCAACCAAACAAATTAAGTGGACTGGTTAGCTTTGTCAAGGCAGTATCACCTTATTAGAAGCTTGAAGCAAATTTTGATCCTTAGTCTTTCACTGAAAAATTAAGATCAATTTATGGTTATTGTATGACCCAAAATATTTTTGGCATCTCCACAAGGAAATCATTGTATTTTTTTAAAAACAGTTGCATTCTTATTTTGCTATTTTGACATAGGTTGTTTTGAGTAGCACTGATCATTTGTTGTGGTGAGCACAGTTATAGGACTAACATCTTCTTTTGCTAGCTGGTTTCTTTAACAAAAACAATTCTATATTATTTACCAGTTCTATAGGGTTATTTAAGTATCCTATAACAATAAATAGGAGGTGCATTCGCCTGAAATATGGATTTTTCTCTTCTGGGCCTATGAATACAATGGGGCATTATCACTTTCACCCTGTAGACTGAACCATAGCACTGCATAATGCAACTTCAGTCCATTTTGAGATGACTGCAAATTGTCGTAATTTTTTGTTAGAGTAATGATCAAATATTGATATTTCTTCAGTTCATACAAATGGATAAAACCTTTTTACATGCTACTTAGTCAATATATTCTGATGTTCACATTAGGGATTTGGAAATCAATGTAGTTTTCCTGTTATTCTTTTATGATTAAATCAATTTGGGTTATTTACTCATAGCAGAAAATATGGGTGATTGCAAACCCTACAGCTTGGTGAATTGCTTTCTCACTACTGCTGCCCTGTAATGAGATGGTGCAGGTTCTCTTCAGGGGTTGACTACACTTGCTTATAGAAGCCATTTGAGGTGCAAAAATTGTTTATTATTGAGGGCTAGAAGTGTTTCCTGCTAAAGGGCATCTTCTTCGTTTGCTTTTGCATTAACATTGACAAAGCATGGTAATGCTAGAGCCCAGCAGTGCTGATGGTATGGAGGAAAATAGCAGATACTTGGCAATTCAGCTTAAACCAGCACACTTTGGCTCCCAGGTTAGAGACACCAGTTAAAAAAGAAAGTAGAATAATAAAATGGATGTACAATAGGAATTTTGGAAATATTATTCCTGAGAATCAGAGCTATAAAAAGGTGAAAGATTGTGCATTAAAGAGATTTATATTAAAACTTCCCATAAAAGGAGCAGCAGCAGCATAATCTGATATTCTAGATTGGGCAAACAGATTTTATTTATATTTCAGAAGCAAGAACAAATATTAGTGCAATAACTTTAAGTAAAACTACAGTTAAAGCATTGGAATACAAAGCTTATTCTCCTAAGTTCCCATGTTAATTTTATTTCTGTGGGCATCATCCATACTTTTCTTTTGGAAGAGAAGTATGTGTAGAATGTACATTCTTGGCTATTCTCTTGGTGCATTTAGAGAAAAGCACCTCTCATGCACTAAAATTATTCCAGTTCAAGTCTATTTGATCAACCTAAAGCCCAGTTAATCTTGAAATCCCATTAATATTTGTGCAGCTCATTCCAGAACCTCAAATTTGGAAGTACTATGGGTGTGTCTTTCACCTGATGGAAAAATATGATTTTCATCATTTCAGGTACAGAATATATAACCATTCACAGACAGAACAGGAATTTATTTGAACTGAGAGTCCCAAAGATCCCAAATCAGATTGTCTCCTGAAAAAAATACTTTCCATACATGAAAAACTGGATGCTAGTGGGTGTCTCATCCTGCCTTGATTCACTAAGCCTTCTTTAATTTTAAGCAGCACAAGCCAGGCTTCAGAAGGTAGAGGTGCTCCCTGCCTAGTTTGGTACCACTCACATGATTTACTGGATATAGAACACACCTGATAAAGCAGAATTTGGGTTTTGGGGAACAAAGGAAAACAAAGGATTTTTAAAGCAATGTAACTGAAAAGCTTTAACCAAAATTACTTCTGTGGCTGAGTTTTAAACTTCTAAAATCTGGGTCTGTGATAAAAGAAATTACAGACTCTTAATTTTGTCAATGAAACTGAATGCCTATACAATAAAAGGTCTCAACTCATATTACTACATCTTAAACCACATAAACATGAAGGTGAACTACAGCAAGCATGACAAAGCAGCAGAGCATTTAGATCTCACTTAAAAATCGGTGGAGGTAACTTCTCTTTCTTGACAGCAACAATCCCATAAATTGAGCTCATTGATGAATGTTTTAAAAAATATTTTCTCCTTTTTTCCTCCTCTTTTGACCAGAACAGGAAAAGATCAAATACTCCTGTGCACAGAGGTGCTGAAGCCCATCCTTTCCAAAGCATCACTATGACGCTGTCGATTTCTGTGGAAACTGGCCATTCAAATCTTGTAGTTCTGAGAAACTTACTGAAGTGTGGAAAAGAAATGGGAACAGGATTTTTATGCAGTTCTTTTCTCTAGATTCAGAAGTTCTTTAAAGAGACAGATCTCAAAATCAACACCAGCATGAACTTGGGCATTGAAAGAATGACAAAAATGTGAGTTTCATGACTAAAATATTTGAAATGGACAACAAGGAGTGACTGTCAGGATGTGGTGAAGTCCACTCCCAGGGGCTGCCAGGACCCCTGCCAGCAGCCATGGCCATAATTCAGTTTGGAAGTAGTAAAGGAATACACAAGTGTCAAAATATCTGAATACTTTAGGAGTGTTGCAAATATTTTTTAGCAATAAGTGGCATATACTATACTGAGCTGATTCCTACAATGACTTATACAACTGAAAATCAAGTGTAATTCTCTTGATTTCACTATTGTACCAGAAAAAGCAGAATGTGTCTCTGGAACCTTTAAAAACTGATGATGACAAAATTGACCACACTTCTGAAACAACACCGCAAAATTCACATCTTCAATAAAGCAGCTTTTCACTAATGCAGGTGACTTCTTAATTTCCTGGTCTGTCTCACCTCTGTGAAATGACTCTGTATACTGCTACACCTTGCCAGAAAAAGGAGGCTTCCCTCACTGCTTGTGGCATGTTCAGAGTCTGTGTTAGTGGCGAGCTGGAAAAGGGCTGCTTCCCTCCTTCCCCAGTACTGTCAGCATCCTCCTTCCTCACCAGCCTGAATCTGGCCAAGCATTTCAAGATCATTTCCAAACCTGGCCGCCCTTCAAGCCATCATCTTGGTACAGGTTGCCAATAAAATACCGGTGGCCAGCTCCTTTCTGGGTAAGCAATCTTCCTAATGAAAATAGGTCTGAAGTAATTATCAGAAATAGTGTTTTGCATATATGCAACCCAGTTAAATACCTTGATGGAATCTAGTAAATTTTAAGTATAATTTTTTAGGGTGTGACAGGGTCTTTGAAAAGAGTTAGGAAATATTAGTGTTCTGTGACTGCAAGCTCGATTTGCTAATAAAGACAATACCTTACCCCAAAGGTTTTTTCCAGCTGCGTCCCCTGAAGCACAAATGTTGAGCATGTATCACGCAGAACTGTCAGTTACTGCTGGAGCCAGAAAATTGTTGTTTCAAATGTTACAGTACAGGAAAATCGCCTCTCTGCACTTGCTGCCAAAAAAATGACAGCTTAATTTATGCCATGCTGAAGCTACATTACAGAGCCATTCAGCCTGGCAGTTAAGTACACTCCACGCTCACATCTTTCCCCTGTGCAAGTGCACTGGGGAGAAATACACAGGGACTGTAATAAGGACAATTGGCTGCAGTGTTTTCCATGTCACTGGAACTAAATACAGGTGAAACAGAATCAGCAATAAAATACATCACCTGAACCTCATATGCAAAACACCACTCGGTGTGTGGATTCACAAATAATCAGGAAGGATGTGGGACAGAAATGTTATGCATGAAGTGGATTATAGAGAGGTTTGCTCGTGTCAGACCTCTGGGTTTTATGTTGAAGGGAGGTGCTGAGGTATTACCCATGCCTTTGAAAATTATGTCAGTATCCTTGGTTCAGACCTTCAAAACTTGGCAATGTTTACACTTTCTGAAATTAAAAATCTGACAGTATTAAAGCACAGCCTAGTGCCGATATTTGTCATCAAGGTTTTCAGAAGATATTAAAGATGCACATGACATTATTTAAAATGAACCATCAGGCAAACAAATCCCATAAAATTATCATCCTAAATGAATCCCAAGATTGCTATGTAGTTTTTTAAGGCCAAAGCTTAATTTTGTTTGACATTGAAACAATGATCATCCATGTAATAGAATGAAAGGAAATTATCATGTCTGTTTTTCTAGTTAGTTTATTCATATTAATCACATGGTAATTATGTCCAGAAAGATTGATCTTAAACACTCTTGCAAATGAAGAATTTGAATTCATTTCATAAACTCATCGAGATCAAAACCAGTTGATCTTGATGTCAGTTAATTTATTTCCCCTCTCCTTCCTTTTCTACTCAATGTTTGTACCAATATTACTATGTGCAATATTAATGCTTACCTTTAGAAGGCTTTTGCTAATAGCTAACCCATTCACAGCTGACTGGCTTCACAGCTGTTTTCTGAGGTGGAGGGCAGTAAAACAAAAGGCTTCATGAAATGAATCAAATGCACTGACTGAGATTTTTAAAGCATAAATAGTCTTTGAATCTACCCATTCTTGTTTGTGCAATGAAATCTACCTGCAGTGAGTAGGGCTGTGTATAAAAACACTGTGGGATGTTTGAAGAAAATATTTCTCATTAACTTGGAAATTCTGGGTACAGATAAATAACTTCAGGATTTATCATAATGTCAGAACAATGTTTGGCTTAGAACTGGCACAGTTTCTTTGGGAGATCTTGTGTCTTGTGTGAGGTTGTGTCCACATCCATTTTATTCCCAATGAAATACTTCCCATTCCTGTTCTCACAGAGGTTAGTTACAGTTTGAGTGAGCCCCAAATCAGGAAAAAACACAAAAAATCTCTATTGAAATGAGTGAAGTGTGGCTTTTGAACTAGAAATAGTCAGAAATTCTCATAGTCTTTATGCCGAGCATTAAAGCTTGTTCACTCAGAATCAAATGCTGGGAAATCTTATATCCATGTAAGAGGAAGTCTGTCATTTAGTAAGGCAAATCAAAATGAAAATAACATAATTCCATAATTTTACTTAAATTTCAACTTCAGTTTAGTACATTAACACTAAAATATGTTTCAGCCTTTTCTTGAAACCTCTCATGAATTTCTAAGTGAAACCTTTTTAAGCTTCTGTCATGTAAAACCCTATTCACTCCAAATTGGGCATATAGCAAGGTTTTATCTTACAGCACTTGTGCTTTTATTTTTTATTTTCTCTCTCTGTGTAAAGTCCTTGAACCAAGTCACTGTATTATTTGTGTCTGTTTATAGATTGACACTATCAAATCCATAATCTCTTAACACATACGGGGCATTTCACACAAGGCATTTTCTGTGTGATTAGGAATGCTGTAAATTATCCATTTTCATTTCATGAGAAATAGGTTCCTGTAGTACAAAGGTCTGTGCCAATCCCATTCTTTGGAGAAAGAAACATGACATTCTGTTTCTTTGGAGCCATAACTCATTGCTAGTTCTACCACATAAACAACATGCTCGTCTTTAGAACCTGTATCTCTACTTATCCAGACATATACAAATTGTCTATACTTCAGCTGTGTCAGGATTCAGAATATTATTATCACACATGAAATAGGGGAGGCAATGCACTACTAGAAGAATGAGTTTCACACTCATCAATGATTAACGACCAGTTAATCAGACACTGAATGGGTTTCCTTGCAAAATTAACAAACAAAGAATAGGAAGGTGCAGAGATGTCCCAGGTTTTAACCATGTAGCCCTAGTAATTTAGTCTATTAGCAAGAAGAAAGGAGCTTTACAAATATGACAGCTGTATTTTATAGTATTTTCTCCGGAGGAAACAAAAGCACTCTGATGCTGCACCCAAAGTCAACCTGAAACCCTTACCTTTATAGTATTAGCTAAATTTCCATGATTTAGATGGATTAGATCGTTGAGGATCCACTTTGTCCTGGGAATTCCCTGAAATCAATAGATGCTTGGTCATCAGGAAGAGTCATTGTATGAAATTTAACATCATAAGAGTGCTTTCAGCTTTCAAATTTCTAATTAATTAATTCTAAATGTAGTCCAACACAGTAGTAGCTGGAATGAATGGAATTCCTAGACTGTCTTTCTGTAGTGCTAAAATGCCTCAAATCAAGTTTCAGTAATAGAAACGTAGATGCATGTGAATGCCTCTCTCTTATACATCCTTATTAATATTGTGGCTGTTACTGTTGGTTCTCTTATCTCATTGCTGTTTCCAGTAAGTCATTCTTATTTCAGCCTGTGATCTTTACCTTTTGTGCCTTCTATTCTCCTGCCCAGCCCACTGCAGGGGGATGGGGAGGGAAAATGGGGGATCTAGAGCATGGCACTGTGGTTTGGAGAGTCTCAGTGGGATCATGAAGTTGCAGAGTACCATTCCCAAACCACAACAACTGGGAAAGCAGGATTTTGCCTTCTTGCCTTGGGGTAGACTAATCTTTATGAAATATGAAATGTTAGGATTCCTTTGCAAAGGAAATCAATGGCTGTACAGACAACTACACTTGTGTGTTGACAGTCTGAAGCTGACTTTTCAAACTTGGAGATTTCACCCGAATATTGTCACATTCCAAAAGCAATCTTTCAACTGGAGCAGAAAATAGCATGACATAAGAGAAATCCTGTTTTGATTTTCCCTTTTTATTAGGAATTTCAGCCTTTCCTTTACCTTTCAAGCTCAATTCATATTTTCCTGATCTCATTAGGGTATATCATTAGGAAAATAAGCTACCATTAGATGTTTCTTCTTTCAGGAATATAATCTGGAGCCCGTATCCCTAATATACAAACAAACAAATAAACAAACAAAAAAAAATGTAAAGAAGATAGAAACTCTGGAAGGCCTTGATTTTTCGTGCAAATGAGTGAATGAATGCCAAAATGGAAGAAATGCATCTCCACAAACTCACTCTGAAAATGTGTTGAGAGAA
The DNA here is from genome assembly GCF_971803275.1 of Cyanistes caeruleus. Classification (NCBI taxonomy): domain Eukaryota; kingdom Metazoa; phylum Chordata; class Aves; order Passeriformes; family Paridae; genus Cyanistes; species Cyanistes caeruleus. Next base: position 121,631,749 of record NC_141701.1, read on the forward strand.
CTGCAGAGTGCAGCTGTCATTATGGAATCTATTGATTTCTGTAATATCAGGTAATTCTTCAAATGCTTCAACCAATTTCAATTTTGCTTTAATCTTACAGAAGTTTTCTAGAAAGGTAATATGAAAAATTCAGGAGTGTTATTACAACTAGGTGCTCCTTTTCTGATCCCGAGAAAGTCCTCAACCACTTAAGTGTTCATTAATAGAAAAGTCCAACAACATAGTCACAATAAACAAGAGCAGATACTGTAATAATAAAATCTCCAGTAAATGTCCATATAATATTCTTCTTATTGGCTTATGTTCTGAATCATAGAATGTTTTGGGTTGGAAGGCCATCCAAAAATCATCTAGTACCAGCTCCCCTACCATGGACAAGAACACCTTGTATATGATTGGGTTGCTCAGAGCCTTATCTGACCTGACATTGAATAGTTCCAGGGATGGAATCCACCACTTCTCTACGCAACATTTCCAGCACTTCAACACCTTCTGAGTAAAGGATTCCTTCCTTGCAACTAATCTAAACTTACCCTCTTCAGTTTAAAACCATTGCCTCTTGCCTATTTAAAAATTCCTTTTCCTCCTTTTTATATAAACCCTTCTAAGATACTGGAAAATGTCATGAGATCTCTTTGGAGCTCTTCTCCATGTTGCACAACCCAAGCTGTCTCAGCCTTTCCTCATAAGAAAGATGCTCCAGCCCACTGATCATCTTTGTGCCCTAATATTTCTGAATCAGATCAGTGTGAACATCAAAACTAGACCCAGTTCCTAAAACTCTACTTGTGTCAAGTTTTTGTCTCCAAGGGTATGAAATTAATGAACCACTGGGACTAACTGTGGTCACACAGGTGGATGTTTACTTGATCAGACATGCATCATAAGTTTACCCATGACCAAGCAGTTACATATTTTTATTTTAATAATAATTTTATTAAGCCTAGAATATAATGTTTTCAGTATTAAAATGCAAACCCGCAAGTTATATTATACACAAATATTTGATTTGTCTAATTAAAAAAAAATGCCATAAGACCAGCTGGAAATTTCCTTCCATTTTGTCAGCTTAGGAAAAGGTAGAATATAAAGTCAAGCCATGGCCCTCACCACCTCTATTTCTCTCATTGAACAATCCTCCTCTTTGTAAGGCTGGTGCTTTGTAAGGCAGGCTGCTTTTCTTTGGCCCAAGTACAAACTGGACCGATCTAACTGAGAATAAGTTTTGTTGCTTAAAGCCCATGAAGCAGGTACCCAGACACCCTTCTCTGTACAAGTGACAACTGTATTGCAGACAAGGGAATGAAATTAATGGACCACCTGCACGTGATCTTCTCTTCCTCAGTTTCCCCACCATTTGAGCGCATTTGGGACTGGCTGTTTCCAGAGTACAGCACCTGTCCCCATCTTCAGTTAAGACCCCCTGGTTCAATCTCATTCCTCAGAAAACACCAATGAAGACTGTGAAGTTTTTGCCTCGTATTTGGTGGCTCTTTTCCATAAACTACTTTCATTTGCACAAAAATGATACATTTCTTTCTCCAGCTGGAAAAACTGTTAGGTCATCTCAACTTAATGGAAGTATAACTTACATTCTGGGTCTTGCTGTTCAATTGATATGTGGGGTTTTTCCTGCAAAATTAAATATTAGTTTTCTATCAAAACATTACATTCAAGCACACAGGCAGTCTTTACGGCACCAAGATGATACTTTAGCTCTGACACAGGATTCATTTAGGACAAAATTCCATCAGTTGTTTAAATATGCCAGTACTCTAACCTTTTTGAAGGCTCAAAAGAAAATATTTCGTTTATTGTCTTAACTGCATAATTCTGTGCACTAAGATGTTTTGTTTTTATTATTTTTTATCAATCATTCTTTAAAAAAAGTTAGTTATACTAAAACTAGATCACTACAAAACTGTAAAATTTATTTAGCTACAAAAATTATGGTTTTTTGGTTTTGCTTTTTTTTGAGTATGCTAGACATTGGAGGCAGTGTTTCTTTAAACAACCCTTTCTGAGTAGTAAGTATTAAGATTTTCTTGTCATTCAAAAATATTGTAACCCATATTTGGAAACAACTTTTTTATTTTGTTTTAGGCTACGTCAAGGCAGACAGAGAAGACAAGGAGAGCAGCTAAATGAGAAATGTAAATTCTTTCCTTCAAAATTGAAGTATTTTATAATAAACAAAGAGCTAAATTTCTAGTTGCTAAGAGACCTACATCAAAACAACTACCTTTTCCTTCTAAATAAGGACCCAGCAAAGATTATGATTTAACTCTTTGTGGTCTCCAGCTTTCCACACCATAACATTGAAAACAAACAAGGGAATAAAAAAATACATTTATGTAACTAACAACAAAGACAGTTAATAAAACATAAGGTATGTAACTAATTTATAAGCTAATGGGTAGGATGTTATCAAAGATTGCTTTTTTTTCCTCAGGAAAAAAATGCAACATTCCAGAGGACATAAAATTACTGTTTCATTTAAGTAACAAGATGAACTGTTTTCAGAATGTGACCTTCTCAAAAAACAGGAAAGGAATGTTTTGAGCAATATGTTCAAGTAGTGCCTGAGTTGTACTGACTGACTCTTACAGTGTTGGTGTCTTTGATCCACCATGTAAGAGAATGTGTGGCTGCAGGCCAGCAATAACAATCCCAGAAACCTTTAAAGAGTCAGCAGCTTTTCCTTTCCCCACCCCCCCACCCCCCCGTCTTTTTATGTCAAGGAAATCAAACATGCAGCTAAAGGGCATCATAAATATATCTGATCACTGTTCAGGGGGTTTCCAAAATGAGCCACAGGAGAGACCATCTTTATTGCAAGGCCAATCCCAGTTTTAATCAAAGCAAATGTGCTTTAAAACCTAGTTGATTAAACTGGAGTAAATGTCAAAATAAAGAGCGGAGAACAGTATTTACACAGAAGATATGTCCGTCTCATTTATGCAGTGCCAAGGACACATTCCTGCACTGTTCCAAAAGCTAACCTATTCATCAGGAAATTTTCCCAGTGCCCTCTTCTGGACTCTGGGAAATGATGAAGAGGAGTCTCTGGGCTTTAGTTAGCTTTTCAGATACTTTGCATGTTTGTCTCACTCAGCATTCAGTGAGCCTCCCTCCCTCCCTCTCTTAAGCACAGGAACTATAGTTTTCACTTTTTGGGTCTTTAAGCAGCTCTGCCTGTGAAGCCAAGCTTCCTCACCTAGAATCACTGTGTGTGGTGTAAGCATTCCTCCAACTGACCTTGTCTTACTGCAGGTCTAGTGGAAGAGAAAAATGCCAACTCTCAGTTTGATTTAACTTCAGCTCTATAGACAACATGCCATCTAGACGATAATTTCTGACACCAGAAGAGGTGAAAATCGACACCTGCTTCCAGACTCTTGCTGACTGCTGGGGTGTTTGAGACATTTTGCCAACAGAAACAGAATATCAAAAGACAGGAGATCAAGATCAGCAGCCTGTGGGAAATTTGATTGTTACTAGTCTGAACCACTTTAGCATGAGTGTTGTACTTTATCCATAATGAACAAATGGGGTATAAAAATTGTATGCAAAGGAAACTTATCTAGTAAGAAAAGGCAAAATATCCTGAGCAATTGAGTGGTAGCTAGCAAAAAGTTGAAAAACAGCAGAGGAGTCAAATATAGAGCAGTTTTCCTGCCAGAAGCTGCTTCTGTTTCTTCCAGCTTCCTTATGCACCTACAGCCTTTTAGGAACTATGTGGTTCTCCAGCCTTTCCTCCTGAATACTTTGATTATCACAGAACCACAGAAAAGTTTGGGTTGGAAGGGTCCTCCAAAGATCATCTATTCCAATACCCCTGCAATGAGCAGGGACATCTTTAACTAGATCAGGTTGCTCAGAGCCCCATCCAACCTGATGGTGAATGTTTTCAAGGATGTGGCACCCACCTCCACTCTGCAATCTGTTCCAGTGTTCTACCACTCTCATCATAAAAGAAATTATTTAAATCTTATTTAAATGGATACTCTCTTTGTTTAAAACCATTACTCCTTGTGCTATTGCAACAGTGTGGGCTAAAATCTGGCCCTTGTTTACTTTGATTCACTTAGAGATAAGGTCTATTCATCACTCCACAGTGTTTGGTGAACCTTCACTGGTGACATTTGAGCTCCTCAGCCTTGTCTGAAGCTCCAGTCCCTTGAGAAATATGAATGACCTCCATGTCCTTAGGATCATTTCAGTCACAGTAACCACAGCACTACTGAGCTGTACCTCAGCATGCACAAGCCTTCAGTGTCATTAAATGGATTCCACAGACCCTCTGTTTTCCACCTCTGCTTCTATTATTCATTTAAGTCCATCTTTCATTTCTATTTTGTGATTTTTTTAGGAGACTACATGCAAAAATTTAATGGAATAGGGTTTTGTCATATTTTTTTATGAAATTGATTACTGTAGGTCTGAGTAATCAATCCCTCCAAATACTGTTGTTATGCTTGTGTTCAATAATTTCAGTAATTTAAAGGACACCAAACCAGTGCAATGCATTGTGAAGTTAGTTCAAATATATGCAATAACAAATGGCTGTAGACTTAGCTTAGTAATTTAAAAATACTTGTTAAGAGAAGGGAGAAGGTACCAGAGAGAGCCCTGAAAGGCTCTCTGTGTCAAGTCTATGGCATAACTTTCAAACACCCTAAGTATTTTGATAGGGAAGTTCAGTGAAGAAAAGGGAGAAAGGTTTACTTTTTGTTGTAGGCAGCTCTATTTCAAAAGTATTGAAGAAACATTGAGCATGACTTGTTCAGCATGGAATATAGAACTGCAAGCATGAGTTAGCCAAGTCAGAGACACTCAAGATTAATACTTTTTTTTCCTCAACAGCTGGCATGAGAGAGATTATTCTTTTGTTTTGATATTATGACCATATAAACTATCTTACAGGTACACATGGAGGTTGGCTAGTTCTTGAAATCAGCTCTCTTACAAGATGAGTTCCTGAATTAACCTGTTAATAAACTGGGGGCTATTTAGCATTAAACATGACTTCTGAGAGACAGCAATGCATATGTGGGAACAACACTATTAATAATAGTATAGTGATCATCAGTCAGCATTTGCAGCTGTTTTACATTAGTCTTTGTTTTCTTAGGTGATAATTCTCTGTTCCCTGTAAAATACATTTATGTTGTTACCCTAAAAAGACAGATATAACAATTATATAACAATTTACTTATTTAATCTTCAGTTTACATGCACTCTTATGATGGTAATAGCAATCTTCTACTGAAATCACAACCTCAGTGCCATCTAAATAAATTTTTTTGGATCCAAAATTATTATGGGAATGGGATCAAATACAAGTCACAAAATGACAAAGGGCGCAGTTACTGATTATTTAGGCCTAATTTCTTTGTAAGACATTTGCAGATGCAGATTCCAAGTCAGCTTTTCTGTTTAAGCTGAATAAGAAAGCCTGTTCCCAATACTGAATGCTATGTCAAAGCAAAATGTTTAGATGCTTTTCACTTCCTATGGTGGCTGACTGCCACTTGTGTCTGTCACATCACTATTTTGTGCCTGTCCATTGAATGAAGTGACACTTCTGAAGGTCAGTGTTGATATCTTCAAACCAAAAATAGCTGACCAGTGTCCACAACCTGTTAAATCAGTAGAGGCTGAGCTGCTTCAAGAAAATTGTGTTAGAAGTTTCCAACACAATAAATGAGATCAGAACCTGACCCTCCTCATGACAGGCGATGGAAGAGTAACAGAACAGCCTTGTATCTTCAGTCTCCTTTCCTTCTCCCTCAAACCAGACAGATATTTATGGAAAATATTTATTGCAAGAAAGTATCTTCTAGAAAAACAACGGATACTTAATATTTTTTCTGCCCTGAAACAGTCAGGAAATTTATAACTTACAAATTTTTCTTTATGAACCTTTCATGTAATTATAACGGTGAATGTTAAGAGTTTCTGGCAGGATCTGTGTTATATATGATGACACATATGTTAACCAGAGGCAGCCAGAGGAGAAGAGAAGAAGTTGTGGGCATGGGATAAATACCTCGGAAAACAAAGAGCAAGACAAAAGACTGAGCAAGCCATGGTTCAGAGATAGCTGTGGATATCAACTGACATGAGATTTAATGTTATGTCTGCCCTTGGGATTGAGAGCAGAGCTGGTCTGTCAGCTGAATGAGACTAACAATGTTAAAGCAGGAAAACAGAAAAAAAATTACTTTAAATAGAACTGTTTAAAATGGAAATGGTATCGGCTCTCTAGGCCAAGGTGTCTAAACTAAAGAGGGGGTGCTCTGGGCATGAAAAGAGAACCTGAAGTTAGGGAGGAGATGAGACCATGGGGATCAAAAAGATGCAGGATTAAAAAAAGGGTGGGAAAGTCAGAGCACTTTTGTAGTGGACAGGAAATGAAACCAAATGTTTTTATGCGCAAATGGTTTTTGCTACTTTTGTATGGACCTGTAAATAGCTCTTTTTGCATATGAACAGTAGGAATGTGTTTAAAGTGTTGGTTTAAAATGCTTGCCTTTGTTGTGAACAAACTGAAAGTCTCAGGAAAAACAATGCCAGTCAGAAAGGTAGGAAACTACAGAGAAGACTGGGGAGAAGAATTGGTGTCAACAATTTTTTGTGGAAGAAATGAGACTGGAACACCTCTTATACCTTCTGGGCAGGGGGGCTGAAATGGAGTGCCTACCCCTGCAATGAGCCAAGGAGGCATAACTGGAGTGTTGTCAGGCCAAATAAATCCAGAAGCCTAAATCAGTCCTAAATAATTTTCCAAAACAAGGGGATGTTCTGAAGACTATGGCAGTCCATTGAAGAGGGAGCTTTTCTTGGAAACAGAACCTCTTGCTTTCCACTCACTTTTGAGGAGCTGTCAGCTGAAGCAAATTTCCTTCTGGGAATACTGGGTTGCAATCCTGCCCAGCCATGGGTGGAGAAGAAGGGGCAGGATGGACCTTATTTCTAAATAAGCACATTCATGCAAACTCTATAGCAGTCTGTTCATACAGACCAAAGCCAATACTGTTTATAATTGAGCTAATGATATATTAACTTCCTTTTATTATAGTCAGAAGCCTAATAGCTTGCTATAAGATATGAGTTTCAGTACTCCATATGTCAAGTATGCCAAATATTCAGAGGAGTGGCACACAGAAAGCTTTACAAGATGAGGCTGGGTTTTTTGCTTTATTGTATTTCCAGTTTTTGTTCCGTGTTTTTTAACGCACACTTTGACTTTGTCACAGCGCTTCAGACACATGACCCATTCAATGGTGTGGTTCAGTGTTAGTCTAATCAAAACATGTTAGTCACATGAGTATTTGTGAAATGCACAGATGACAGCTTCACTGTATGCATCCAGGATGAACTATCTCTTCAAATGAATGACATCAATGTAATCTCTCTGAATTCAGCAAACTATAAGTCATGTCAGCTATGTTCTACCAACTTTACAAGACTGTAGGACCCTAATCAATCTCACAGTCATGTTTTTAATCCAAAATGTTTAACCTTGCCCATTTACAATGTCATGCCTTGAAACTCGCATAGAAAACCAGACTCATTTCCTTTCTTAGAAATTGTCATTAATAATTTCTGTACTTGCTGACTCATAAACAATATGATTGTCAGGGAAGTGCACCTACTTCTTGAAAATTACTTTCTTATAAAGAATATTATTTTGGGTATTATTTCAAACTGACTGAAAGCAACATAAAATGTTAGAAAAAATGCATTACTCTATAGAGGATATTTTTCCTATACATCCACAATTTAGGAGGAAAATTTAATCTTCTAGCCACAATGGTTAAATACTTTATAATACTTATACATGTTAAAGCTGCCTTATGAGATGGAAACATAATCCTGTCAAGAGAATTTGCATATGGCATGTTGGTGTATTAAGTCTTCCATCATAATTAGATGATTAATTTTAAATTGTGTAATTTTAAAAGATAGGAAAAAACCCCAATAAAATACTCAAAATTCAAAATACCAGATTTTACAATGTGAGATGCAATCAAACAGAGAATCACACAAATATATCACATCAATGAAGCCATTAAGTATATTTTTACACTAATTTCAGGGGCTATGCTATTAAGGGATTACAGTATAGGCAATATTTTCCAAGACTAAAGAATGTTCCACTGTATGGTAGGTACTGAAGAGAGGGCTAATGAGAAAAAGAGTGATTGTGACAAGCAATTATGTCACCTATGTGAATGGCTTAATTTTCTAAATTAGCCACTTTGATAATTATGACATCTCATTTGTCTTTTAATTCCATGAGCTGTGAAGTTTACCTTTGATTTTTTTCCAATCAGATAAGAGGCTTTGATAAGCCAAGGGTCTATTATGTGCCTGAAAACCTCACATTTTAGTCTGCTCATCTGCTTGAACTGGAGAAAATAGCACTCTTCACAAGAGCTCTCCAAACAAGGCTTCCACTCCTTCTATTGGCACTAGCTATTAAAAAAATATTTGCTAAGCAAATTAATAATGTAAATAAGACTGCAAGTGGGAATGTTTAGTCTGCTTAAGAGGGAAGGCAAACAAACTGTTTTCAAGCACTTTTTAAACCACTTGAACAACAGGCCATTTGCATACAAGCAATTAGCATGTTAATTGCAAATGATTCTTATGCACTCATTAGAACATTTCTGAGATTCACTGACAAATATGGGTCTTTCTTTAATTATCTTGACTCATAGGGGAGTGATGAAGCTTGTATTTAATTAAATTAAAAGGAAAGAGTAGTATTTTAAAGAATTAAAAGGGAAGAGTAGTGTTTAAAAGAATTAGGTCTGATTTGGGATTTAGCTACTGTAATTCTTCTAACTTCTTCATTCATGTGTAAGGCTAACAACCACAGTGCTGTGTATTTTTTATATAAAATATGTAAAATAAATATTTCATGCAATTTTTTAATTTATGTTTAACTCAGTCTTCATTTTCCTTTACAGAAAAGGTATGTAATTTCTTAGCAGGGACTGGGCTATTGGCTGTGAGAGAGAATACAATAGTTAATGACCTATGGAGGAATCTGACAAAATAAAATGCCATTTAACACGTAAACTCATTTGGTGCCATCTTCTCCTCTCTATTTGGATGTGTTGGTTGCTATTTCAGCCCAGAGGGAACAAGAGTGGACAGATTGTTCTTTTCAAAATAAAAATACGCTGCATTGTCATTATTTCTGTCATGCCTTCATATTGGCATGAAATCAGCAGGAATCAATGAAAAACAGGCTTTGCTCTCTGATAACAGCCACAACCAGGCAGAATACAGTCCAATTACTTTGATCAGGATGTCAATATTTGTGGTATCAAAACACAAGTCATGCAAGATTTGCAGTGGGCAAAAGCTATGCTACTAGGTTGAAAAGCAGTAGTAGGTATGTGTCCTCATGTAAAGTCCTTTTCTCTTTATTTGCTATATAGCAAGGGAGGTTTTTTATTGCTTGTTTTTGCCAAAAGCATTTTCCACTTTTATTCTAAAAACTACACAGATGTAGGAAGAACATTACAAACTCTCTTGGCTGATGCTAAATGATGTGTGTGCAAAAGTTATTGCTGTTCTAAACTGTCTTTTAAATGGTATTGAATCCCTCTGCTCTCCAGTAAGTACCTAGGTGAGGCACCAGTTAACAGTGATGATAGATTAAATCACAGCTTCACAAAAGTAACCAATCCACTTGAAATGCCACGTGTGTTTTTGCAGTACATCCTTTTTCTGACAAGTCTGAATGATGATAATGCTTTTGGAAGTGTATTTTAAACAAAGGTCTGTTAATTTTTTTAAAGCCATATGCACTTCTGCTGGTTTACCATATTTTACCAAAAATATCGTTAAAATCATAGCTTCCTGTGTTCTTGTTAGCTGCTTTTTGAAAACTCAGATGAATGCTAGGAAAACTCACCTATAGGAGTCTCCTTTTGCACGAGATGTCTGATATCCTCAGTGCTAGCTGATGTCCTCAGTGTGCCAAGGCCTTCGAATATTTTGTTAAAGTTTGGAATGGAAACTCTACACAGGCTAGGAGACATCTGCCTGTGACAACAGGTCACAGGGCTCTTTTTCATCCTTCTGCATTTCTCTTTTGCCATTTCTCATTCTCCTCCTCCTCAGTCTAGACCTTCTGAAGCATCTGAGCACCCCTGAGTTTGCTTTGCAATGTGTGTAAGGACAGCACAGAAATGGCTCAGCCTTGTGTACCAGAGTTAGAGTAGATGACACCATGAGGTCCCTTCCAAGCCAAATGGTTCAGTGGTTATGTGATTATTATTCACTTACTTTAAAATCCTGAAACATTTGTTTGAAAAACCTGGAATAGAGAATTTTGCAGTTTTACCATCTGCAGCTCAGCTTTGTAAAAATTGAGCATTGAATAACTATAATACAATGAATCTTTCTAAACACTAAAAAAGAAAATAATAAAAATCTAGTGTTCATAATTTTATTTTTATTTCTACAGAACTCTCTTTAACAGCTCCAGGCTCAGACTTTTATAGATGGACATTAAATAAAGCCATTATATGGAGAAGATTGCATCTAAATTGTATAGTAGAACAAACCTTGGATGCCAGTGCATATCTTTTTATTAAAACCATTCATAAAGTGAAGTCAACTATTGAAAAAAAAGGAAACAAACTAAACTGTCTTCACTACACAGGCACTGGAATCATCCTAAAAGTGTGAAAGAAATATTAGAAGTATTTTGCAATGTAACATAGATAGAAAAAGCAATCAACCATATTTGGACAGAAAGTCTACTTTATTTCCCTATAATTCCATTTTAAAAATGCAGTAAAAATCTATTTATTTCCTTGTCTGTTCAACTTCTCACTCTGGTCACTGAAATTTTTATCTTGTTTCTCAAGTTTACTAAATTAAATAACTTGTTTTCTCCCTAAATTTTCACAGCCCTGCTTATAGCTCTAGCTTTATTTCTGACTGTCTGCACTTGTATTCATTTGGAATATGCTTTTTCAACCATCAGCTTCCTCTCTCACTGTCTGCCTTCCCCCTATTTTTTTTTTTTGCACATAGGTATTTAATTGTTAGTTTAATAACTGCTCCTACCTTTTCTAGTGTTTCTCCTGAAATTCCTACTACATCTCTACTTTGCAGTCTCAGTTCCTGTACAAGCTGCTACTTAACTTATTTCCATTTCCAGGGGAATATTTCCAACCATGCACACATATTTTAAATGCTCTAATCCTCATTCAGGTGGGCGATTCACAATGGCAGAGCTTTTGAGAGTTTGTCTCCAGTCAAAATGTCCAATATTAGTGTCTAATTGTAACAAGTACAGGTCACAGTAAGTGCCAATGAGTAGAGCCCGTACACGTTAACCTACAGAAAACAAACTTACAGAACTGGGGTTTGTGGATTAATTTCCCACAAAAGCAAAAGTGACTTATAGATGAATTTATGGAACAACCCCAAATCCACTAAAATAGAATAGTCAAATAAAACATCACTATGTAATATAGGAAACAGTAATTTCAGACATGCAAGTGGTCAGTCTTTAGATTTAGAGAAGTAATTGTGTGCTATTTAATACTTGGGAGTTATTTGCCTGCTGACTAACTCGAGCTTTCAACAGCTGTGCTCTCTCAATTTTTTGTGTTTTATTTTCTCACAACTGCTCTACCTTGACTACGAGGAGCCTTGAAGGACAGCTGGGGTGACACATTGAGTCTGATTGATGGCTGCAGGACCCAGATGGTGAACTCTCAAAAATGTTGCTGGCAGATAGTTTTACTGCTGGAACAGTTTGGTTCTTTCTGCAGTTCCCTTAGCTGATGCTTTACTAAATGCTGAGCAGTCACTTCTTGGCTATGGTCCATCCAAGCTGCATTTGGATCTTGATGGAATGGCTGAAACCTCATAAAAGTTCATTGTTTATACTCACTCTCACTCACAGAGAGTTTGCCAGCTTGTAAGCACTCGTATTCTTAGGAATTCTTCAAAATAGCTGCCATCAATGGGATGTTTTGACTTTACTTTTACTGTAGAGAAAATACTGTCAGAAAATCTTTGTCATGCTGTTTATACATACTGTACATTTTATGTGGAGTTATTTATAGAGCTGTGAGAGTCTTGAAAGACTGGAGCTCTCTTTGTTTAACATGTCTTTCAAACCAAAAGCATATCACAGGTCAATAAAAAAGTCTCCAAGACAAACATTTTCTTTTCTAGAATAATCCTTGCTGGCTAGTCTTCTGAAACTTCCATTCATACTGTAATACACATATTCTGGAGGTTTTCAGCCTCCTTTTTCTTATGCTTAGCCTTACAGGTTTTAATCTGTCTCAGAGTGATGGTTTCAATTGTGAATTTGTGTAAATGTTATATCCCTCACTGGCAACTCGTCAAGCCTTGTTTGTCTACTGAATCACTGCTGACAAGAAGATGCCGCTGAATGGTGAAATTCTGACCCATAATATTAAAAATGCTGTGTGTGAAGGAAAATATAAAACATAAGTCTGCAACCCTGAACAACATTTGGCAATACTGAAACTGTCACAGCAAATTTTGCCTAATTTGTGCGTGGGCATGTGCTGTGGGGTTCGGTTTGGTAATTTTTTTCTTCCTCTTTGAGTAATCTGTCTAAAAGCTACTTATAGCATCAGAAGAAATTGGTGTCTTTCAGTTCTTCTCCACGATTTCTAGGTAGTGCTGCTGTGCTCCATTCAATATCAAACAAATGCCCCAAGTACATGACACGCATTCTGAAAAAGGCAATCAGGGATCTCTACATCTCTAATATTACTTTATGGAAAATAATGACATAAAGAGAAAGGTTTTTAAAAGAACCACTCATTGAGGGACCATAAGGCGTGAAGCATGAGAGTGCTAACAAGCAGTAAAATAAAATTATGTTGAACTATTTACATCTAAGGACCTAATATAAACCCCACTGAAGCCGATTGGTTTTTCATCTTCTTTGCTGGTTCAACTGTTGAAAAAAAACAGCTTTAGAGACTAATCCCAGGCAAGTAGCCATTAGGCAAAAATATGTAACTTTAATAGATTCATTCTTATGGATCTTTTGAAATTAAAATCAAGACCTAAAAAAATGGTTGGTTTTGTAACTTTCTTATAGGCTAACATCTTTCTTTCAATTGTTTAGGAATAATATTTTAAAGAAATCTGTCTATTATGTTAATGCCAGTTTTTCTTATAATAAAAGCCTCAATTCCCCTGCTTTTCTCATCTTTGATAGATAAGAGAAATTGGACCTTAAAATCTAAACTAATACAAAAATGGGGTAATTCAAGACAGATACTTCAAAGCAGAATGCAGCAGAGGAGGAGAATTCCCCATCTCTGGAGGTGTTTGGGAAGAAAAGAAGAAAAAAAAAATCTGGCAGGTTTCAACAATTCTGACAGCAGTTCTGAGCTGCTTAGAGAAATCACCAGCTGAAAAGAAAATAAAGAACATAGCACAGGTAAGGCAGGCAAAGGGTGTTAACTACAATAAATACAGTTTATCATTTGGTTATAGAAATTTATCACAGGGATATCAAAATATATATTTAGTATAAATATCTATAAATGTATATCCAGAGGCATAAATATAAATCTCTTCATATAAACTCAAAGATTTCTTCACTCTCTGTTGTCACTACATTCCCTATCAAATCCACATCTAACAACGGCACTATTTCCTGTTAGACTATTCAAGATCTGCTTAGAGTGAATTTTCTGCTATTCCCTGTGATCTTTTATCTAACTCTCTTACCTGTGTTAATACATTCATCATTCTCTCTTTAAGCTGTCATCTCTGTTTTATTGTCACTCTCACAAACACATTGTTTGCATCCATCCCCTAGTGTTTTTATGCAGTGCCCTGTCACGGCAGGAAAAATATATGGTTTGTTATTCATGCTCTCCATAGCTTGTTGAGCTAATCCATATTGCCTTTTTAGGCACTCACATTTCAGTTTCCTTCTATTAATAAATCCTAACATTAGAGTCAGTTCAAATAAGGAAAAAATATCCAAACCTTTTTTTTTTTTGTCTCTTTTTGCAAAATCCCCAAAATTTCCTGCAATAATGGCTGAAATCATTATCAGTATTTCAGAAGCTAAAGTTTGTAATTTTCTTTTTTTACAATTTTAATCTTCTATTAGCAGGGATGGGAAATGAAGGAAAGGTTTAGAAACCAGGAGAACTAACTGAGCTCTCTGGACAGAAAATTGTACACTGCATTGCACGTATCTCACTGCGTTTCCTTCAGCTACTACCTCACCAGTGATTTTTACAGTATTGTGCTGTACTGGAGCAAGATGCATTTATAAGGAACTTATGCAGTTAAACATCAACAGCTTAATTAAAAAATGTCAGACAAGGTCTCCCTGACCATCCACTGTGGTTGTACATACTTCATCATGCAGACACAGGATTTAGTGACTGGCAAGTCCTTGTGGTTCCTTAAATGCAATGTCCTCTGCAAAAGACGTAGATGTGATAGAATGCCACCTGTGGGAACTATGGGAACACAAAAATAATTTTGTTAAAAGATAATGACTTAAGTATTTAGCAAGAAAGGAAGGAAAAAAAATAAAGAAGAAATGAATAGATTAAATGAATGAATGAAAAAAAAATGATATTCCAATCTCTTCTTTAATTTGTTGATGTAATTATTTCTTAAATTCCAATTTATTGGTTTAATGAATTGCCATATATGTAATGTGTAGTGCTGGACCCATTCAAGTCAATGAAAATGTAGCATTTAAATGTAATAGAAACTAAATTCAGCTTACGGATTGGTTTGGGCTTTTGTTTTTGTTTTGTTTATTTTTTTCTTGCAGTTTGTAATATTTTGTTTTCATCAGTACATCTTGATCTATTCACTTTTGCTCCTGAAACCTGGAGGCTTTTTTTCCAGGACAAATAACCATGAAAAAACTCCCAAAATTATCTCCTAGCCCACATTTCTACTTTACTTTATTATGAATTTGTGATCTTATTTATTTTTGTCTTACTGGAACTGATTCACCCAAACAGTGGAGCTGTTTGATAAACCTTATTCTTGAAAGGTGGTATTTACATTATCAGTATTACAAAGGATAATATCCTGATAATTAATACACTAATCTTAAAAAGCTATCTTGTTAGATTTTATAAATCATGCTCTCATAGTTTTAGTTTCATTTTTGCACCCAGGGAAATAAATGCTGAGGAAAAAAAAAAAAAAGACTTCTGCTATGTGATAGTCTCCTGAAAGTCTGGGGTCTGATTCAGAGGGAGATGAATAATAAACCAGGTAATGCCAATATATTAACAATGCTGAAGAGGTTGTCATGTACGTTTTATAAAGCGTATGCCAAAGAAAAATGCTGGCAAGTGCTGTGTTGAAATATCAGCTTAGTTAAAGGATTCATCATGAACCATTTGTCTTTTACCCTTCCCTCACTAGTCCTGCCAGCAATTCTCTGTCTGCCAAAATGAGAAAGGGACAGCTGCCAAAGGGATGGATTTAAAAGCGTGATTTTTTTTTTTTGTTGTTTGTCTCAGTTTTGCTCTCTCTCCCACCTTTTAGAAATTTTTCCCTGTAAAAAATACAACATGTTGGGTAATAAGAGTTAATAAGGAAAGCTGTTAGCTTTGGAAACTCTGTTTAGGCTGACTTTTCCCTCAGTCTTTACAAGACCCATAGACATTTCTGACTTTCATTGAAAGAATCTCTGTATCCAAAGCAAATTCAAACCAGAAAATATGAAGTCAGTAGAAAATGCCCACAAAAACTGGCGGGTATTGACTTTTAGCATAGGTCTGTGAAACATCTGTGAATTTGGTTACTATAGGAGCCTACATGCAATTTATAAAGAGGTTTTCCCTCAGTGTGCTGTGTTGAATATAAAGAAACATTTGCCCTTCCCAGTAGCACAGGAGAAAGTTGCTGGCTTGGTAGGTAATTGGACCACCTGAGGCTACATGACCCAAAAGGACTAACAGTATTAGAAGTGGACTTTCTAGGTAAGGACTGGATTTTCCAGAAACCCATGCAGGATGAGCCTGGAATGAAGGAGCTGCTCCTGCATGACTGCAGCCTGCTGCAGTGCACCTTCTCTCCAGTTCCTTCTGCTCCCAGCAAGGTTCCAGCATGTTCCCATTTCACATGCCCATGGCCTGTAGTCTCCCAGCTCCAGATCAGGTATTCCCTATACGAGAAGGCAAACCAGAGGGTAGCACCCTTCCCTTCTACAACATCCTTCTATAAGGAATATTCCTCAGTGCTAGCGTAAGAACTTGGAGTTTGAAAGGAGCTTTGTTTGGCAAAGTTTTTATGTGGGGAGGTTCTGAATCATAGATTTGATGGCATGGTAAGATTTTTTTCCCCACTAAAATACTTTTTCAACCTCTCTCTTACTTTCATGTCCTGAGGGTTTATATCTTCACTCTACAGATGTTTTCACCTCTGCCCACCGAACAACATTCTCAAGTAATAATTTTGAGTGCTCAAACTGATAAATATACCTGTTGGAAACCAAAGAAGTGCTGAGGTGTAAAGATGCCTATGACTTGAAGCCAAAGTCTGTTGAAATACCTGTTTGAAAAGCCCAGCCAGTGCTCTCAATGGGTGGAAGACTGCAGTGTAAACTCAGTTCTTGAACTAGATATTGAAGAATCCATATGGCAGAGGAGCTGTAAGACACAAATGTATAGTAAAACATTGTGTAATGGAAAGTAGTAACTGTGTTTCCCATATAAGTACTTGTTTTCCTCCTAAGGCTGGCTGCAAGCTGTACTTGCTTGTGGAATATTTAGTATAAATGGAATATTTGAGCAGGATGGACAACACTACTGATGAATCTCAAAATTGGTCCCCCTCCCATGCAAGCTGGCTTACACAAGGGTCATATAGAAATGCAAATTCCTATGGATGAATGTTGATCTCAATGATAAAGAATAAAAAAATTAATTAGTTTTTATACTGCACTCCGGGGACAACATTTAGCCTTAATCTTGCAAATAAACTTGCAATGCCTCACTGTTATTGTCACCAAAGTTTGAGCTATGGCTCACGAAGGCATCCATCATATCTTTACAAGGCACACAGTCCCCAGGCTATCTGCTGCCGACACTACCAGCCTTTTGTCCGCCCTGCCGTAAACAAAATGGAAGAGCCAGAGTTGCCGGCTGTTCAACAGATAATGGCAGGCTTGCTTTTTTTATAGTTCACCTACCGTACTCATGTGCAATTGAATGTGTCTCCCATACATTGCTCTTGCCAATTCTGTCTCCAGCAATTATCCTGTCCTAGTACTCCGCTGCAAAGTACCTGCCAATAATGAGGGATTCACAGGTGGCAGCTACAAAGTGCTGCTTGTCCCTTCTCTTTGCAGGCACCACGTGTTGGCTGCTGGAAAATGGTGGTGCTGATGTTGTTCACGTGGCACAGGCCAGGGCAACAACACTGCCCCTGTTTAACCTGATCCAGAAGACAGTTGTGCTCTCTTTTGCCCACTATCTTCAAGTGAGGATGAGTGCTTTCTTCATCAAACTAATATCAAGCTACCTGCTGATTTTTGCCTTGTTTTTTTGCATTTCTCTTATTTTAAAATTCCATTTTGATCTAAGTCTTTTGTGTGCAGAACTTTTCAGAAGATGTTTTAGCCAGGAAGTGAGTATGCTGCTTTTACTGACCACTGAAATTACTCCAGCATCAAGCAGGTTCACTGCTGGGTAAAAATCCCATGCTCATAGAATGACTGGGATAAAAGGCATAGCAGAAGGCCTCTCAGTCAACCTCTTGCTCAAAGCAGGTCAAGCTTGAATACCTGCTCTGGGGTTTATACAGTCTGGTTTTAAAAATCTCCAAGGATGGGGACTATAAACCCCCTCTTCACTCACTGCTGAAGAGCCCTCACAGTGAAGGTGTTCATGTAAATTCTGTATGTCTGTTTTTTTAGCTTGTTCCCCCTCATGCTCTCAGCACACAGGACTGTGAGGAGCATGGCCCTGTTTTCAGTAGCCCCCCCATAGGGTGTCTGGCAGGTCCCTTGGAGCCATCACTTCCCTGGCTAAACAAGCCCAGCTCTCTCAGCCTCTTCTCACTGGGCAAGTGCTCCAGCCATGTCTTGTGGGCACCCCACTGAACTTGCTGCAGGTTATTCATGTTTTAGGAGCAGTGGGGGCCCAGATCTGGATGCAGTTTTGTGAATGTGGTCAGACAGTGCATGGTAAAGTGGAATATAATCTACTGGCATTTCTCCTGTTGATAGACCCCAGCATGCCATTGACCTTCCTTAATGACATGAGACACCCTGGCTCATGTTCAGCCCACAGTTTACCAACCTCTTATGGACCTTCTCAGCAGATCTGTCTCTCTCATCAGGCATAGCTCAGCCTGGATTAGTCCATCTCAGATGCATGATTTGGCATTTGCCCTTGCTGAATTTTGTGAGGTTCCTACTCCACTTCTTGCAGACGAAGCCCTGAGCACTTTCCACCAAGCAGCAGCAACCTCAGAGAAAGAGATGTCTTCTTCTGTGGCCCACAGATACAGTGCTCAGAAAAACAGGGACACCAGTTCATCCTTCCTAATCCCCAAACCAGCTTATTGGCCCTGGATCTAGTAGTTCTTACCACAGCAGGGCAGTCTGCTTTTAAAGACAGAGAACTACATAATCAAAAGGCATCAAATATTGGATAAACTGCAAGTTAGTAGGCTTTAAAATTCACACCTTTCACCCCAGACAATGTACACAAGAAAATTTTTATGAGTCTCATAAAAATCTCTCTCTCTTCTGAAGCCTGTACCCACAACTTGTGATGCCTATTTGTTGTTTTGTTTTGTTTGGGGGTTGTGTGTTTGCTTGCTGTTATTTGGAGGTTTGTTGTTTTTTTTTTATCTGGTAGCAGAATTCAAAAAGCCCCATGAGACAGAAAAAGCCATCAAAGAGTATTTTTCCCCTGAAATGTGTGAAATGGCTAGATCTGATGATTGGTAAGGAATACAATAAGATACACATTAGTGCCATATTTGTCTTGAGTAAGACAGCCAACATAATGTCTTGCTTTAACACTTTATTCTGAATATTTGCATGATTGTCCTTATTCTTACCTATTGAATTCCACTCAGGGTGGCAAGAGCTTAAACCAGTGACAGCAGGGCACTTTTTAATCAATTCCTTTGGAAAATCACATAGGTCTGTACTATTCCATACAGAAAACAGAATTAGTATTAGCTGTAATTCAAAGAGACTAATTTTGTGAAGGAGGGGGAGGCTTCTGAACTGTGACAAGTTCTTATGTTAGTTCTCCCAGACTCACCATCTCCTGTTCTTATTTGAGGAGAGTGAGCACTATCACCACAGGGCTTTTCACACCTGCAGAGTCTAACCTGGCACATGCAGGGGTGAAAATGGACGCTCACAGTCCCATCTCAAGAGGTTAGTGCCAAACCTAAAAGAATAAAAGCAGGCAAAGTGAAACTGCATCAGCCCTGCATTTCTGGTCTCTGCCTGTCCTAGGGATGAGCGATCACTTCTCATCCATCAGATTCTGTGGAGGTTTGTGGTTTAACTCTGCATATGCAGCTTCACAAGGGCTGTTTGTGTTCGAGTGGCCTCTCATGAAGAGGTGTAATTCCCATCGGCTTCTTCCTCTTGTTTGGCCAGAGGCTGCTTTTGACCTTTACAGGCTTTGAAATTCGATTCATTTCGTATTACAAAATATCCATTCCTCTGAGCAGGGATAAACGGTCTTTGAAGTCACCACCCAGGGCTCCTTAAGTGTTTTGGGAAGGAAGTAGAGGTGCCTGCTGACTGCCAGCTCAGTGCTTTGCCTGCTTCCCACAGGAGCACCAAGCAGCACAACCAGCGCTGCTCTGCCCTGCTTGAGTGGAAGGAGCCTGGAGAAGAACCTGCTCCTGACCTTGTCTGCTTCTCCTCCAGACACAAAGTGCTGGGCAGCAAGGGCTGCTCCTTCTGGTGTGATGGGAACTCGAGGAGAAAGAGGTGGCAAAGCAAAATCCAGACGGGGACAGGGTAATGACATTTCCACGGAGGGAATACCTAAAAAAGACTGTCTTTACACACTGAAATACAGTGTAAGTGCAATGACTATGAAAATTGTTTATAATCACAGTATGATGAGAGCTGGGAAGAAGTTTCTGCAATAACAGTGTTTTGCTTCCTGGGAAAAAATGATTCATTTGAACCTTATCCTCAGAGACAACTTCTCAGAAAAGTCCACTCATAAACATAAAATCTGTTTTTAAGAATTGTGTTGTTGCAATTGTCTTTATTTAATACATGAAACTTTGGTCTGCTGCAATTGACAGACTCTTTTCCCTGTATTTTGCCTTCCCAGGACAAGAAAGCACATTATGTCCAGCCTTTTTACCTCCTTCACAACACTGGAAAAGATTCTTAATAACAATCTCAGTGATATTAACTGACATTCAAGGCTGGCATTTGTACAGGTTCAAATCAGAGCACCTCAATGTGTGCTGAAGTCACATCCTAGAAAAAGGCAACATCTTATTCCACTGAGGCAAAACAGATGAACATCATGCACAAAACTATGTTTTCACATCATATGTTAAATGTGTGTTAGTTTTAAAGCTTTTGGTTTTGAATTTTTAACTTTTTATTATATAGAACGCCCTATATTGCTAAAAGCAAGACAAAAAATTTGGCACTGCATGTAGCTTGGAAATTAAAAAAAAATATATTATGGAGAACTCTACACTCTTTTTATTGTACTGTTGATGAAGAGGCCCAGGAAAACATACAGTAAACTCATTTTAAAGTCTTTCTTATTAAATCTTTGTCAGAAGTAGTAAAAATTCTTAGGCAGGTTTTACTGCAAAAACATTCTCAAAAAATTCTCACTGCAGAAACTAATACCATTATTTTTCAATGTGTTTTTATCAGCTGTATAATATCACACATTAAGGGACTCATTTTTCATTTCAGTAATATTTTTTTCAGTTTAAACATCACTCCAAACATTCAAAACAAGCTGATTTCTTTGCATACTAACAGCATTTGAAATAACTCAAGCCACTTCAAAATCTCAGTGGTAAAATGTGTTTTTAGCTCACAAACGGGCTGAATTGGAAGTTATGAACCATAAATCATGGATAACAATTGAGCACATTCTCCTTTGACATGACACAAGACATTGCCTTTTGCTCATCTGTATTGCAACAGATTCTGGGACTTGTTGATGAGGCACGTGGGCTGATGTGGGAGAGCTCAGTTCCATATCCACTTCTCTCCATTTCCACTCAGGAAACGTGGAAGAAGTGAAGACAGCAGACACAAAAAGATGGAATTCAGCCACACTCACCTGACTGTTGCAAAGGCAGGTGCCTCGACTGAGCTAAATATGTTACATTACTGCTACAGTCATCAAAAGCAGTGCACACCTCCAAAATATGACTCATCTGGACTATTTTAGGATGTGGTGAATCACCATGTATTGATTTATAGTTCTTCTTCATAGATTCCTATAAACTGAGGCCAGGGTTACTAATTTGTACTAATATTTCTGTCTTTTAAGTGTTTAAAAATTAGGAATACAAAATATCTTATAAATAAGGCTCATTAAAGTCTGCTGATGCTGTTTTATAACTGCTGCAAGGTTTAAAATTGGAAACATTCTCTTTTTCTCAACTTTTTTTTTCTGCGGGGAAACCACACTGTGATTCAAGAGTAATGAAAACTAAGATTTTTCCTTAGAAAGATTTTGATAGTGAAAAGAAAGGATCCTGGTTACTGTATGCATGACATTTACCTTAACATTAATTTTAAAAAATAACTAATTCAGTATTTATTCATGACATATGCAAATAGTATTTTATCTTAGTTCATTCAAGCTCTTTATGGTGACCACTTGTCTCCCTTCCCCTATGTTTTGTACTTGTCTGGTGTTTTTTCATGTCTGATATTTGGCATAGTCAAAGAAATAATCCTTATTATTTACATGATGCCAGTCTTTCACCTGGGAATATCTAAATCAATATTTAGAAAAAAAATAATCTATCTCCTGGATCCAGAACAAAATCACAAGATACAGCAAAGCAGTATTGCCAAATTGGAAGTTCCAGATTTGTGCTAGAATTAGGTCTTTGTCTTAGAGTCATACTGAGAATCTAAGATAAAATGTCTGAAACCAGCTGGAATCATACATTGAATTAACCTGGAAAGACAGACGTTGTCTCTGCAGTCATATCTTTTCATTGAGAGTGAAGAAGAGAATGAAAAAAGGGGCAAGAATTCCAGACAGAAGAAAAGTGTATACCAGAACTAGAAAAGGAACAAACTTTTAAAAGAAAAAGAATTGCAAAAACACAGTTGTAACTGTAGAGGGAAGGGAAGGGAAGGGAAGGGAAGGGAAGGGAAGGGAAGGGAAGGGAAGGGAAGGGAAGGGAAGGGAAGGGAAGGGAAGGGAAGGGAAGGGAAGGGAAGGGAAGGGAAGGGAAGGGAAGGGAAGGGAAGGGAAGGGAAGGGAAGGGAAGGGAAGGGAAGGGAAGGGAAGGGAAGGGAAGGGAAGGGAAGGGAAGGGAAGGGAAGGGAAGGGAAGGGAAGGGAAGGGAAGGGAAGGGAAGGGAAGGGAAGGGAAGGGAA
This sequence comes from Cyanistes caeruleus, assembly GCF_971803275.1. Lineage (NCBI taxonomy): Eukaryota > Metazoa > Chordata > Aves > Passeriformes > Paridae > Cyanistes > Cyanistes caeruleus. The sequence continues at coordinate 121,654,361 of NC_141701.1, forward strand.
GGGAAGGGAAGGGAAGGGAAGGGAAGGGAAGGGAAGGGAAGGGAAGGGAAGGGAAGGGAAGGGAAGGGAAGGGAAGGGAAGGGAAGGGAAGGGAAGGTTTGGGAAGGTTTGGGAAGGTTTGGGAAGGTTTGGGAAGGTTTGGGAAGGGAAGGTTTGGGAAGGGAAGGGAAGGGAAGGGAAGGGAAGGGAAGGGAAGGGAAGGGAAGGGAAGGGAAGGGAAGGGAAGGGAAGGGAAGGGAAGGGAAGGGAAGGGAAAGGAAAGGAAGGGAAAGGAAGGGAAAGGAAGGGAAAGGAAGGGAAAGGAAGGGAAAGGAAGGGAAAGGAAGGGAAAGGAAGGGAAAGGAAGGGAAAGGAAGGGAAAGGAAGGGAAGGGAAGGGAAGGGAAGGGAAGGGAAGGGAAGGGAAGGGAAGGGAAGGGAAGGGAAGGGAAGGGAAGGGAAGGGAAGGGAAGGGAAGGGAAGGGAAGGGAAGGGAAGGGAAGGGAAGGGAAGGGAAGGGAAGGGAAGGGAAGGGAAGGGAAGGGAAGGGAAGGGAAGGGAAGGGAAGGGAAGGGAAGGGAAGGGAAGGGAAGGGAAGGGAAGGGAAGGGAAGGGAAGGGAAGGGAAGGGAAGGGAAGGGAAGGGAAGGGAAGGGAAGGGAAGGGAAGGGAAGGGAAGGGAAGGGAAGGGAAGGGAAGGGAAGGGAAGGGAAGGGAAGGGGAGCTTTTCATTTGCACCAGTGATGCAGTGATGCCCTAACCCTTCAGTGCTGCTCCTGGGAAAGGGTCAGCTCCAGTACTTGTGGAGGCTGTAGAACATGCACAAGTGTTGTTCAGTGTTACAATACTGGGTGTTACAAGTTCCCCTAGAAAGCCATTCTGTCCCAGCAACGATCATTGCAGCATGACAGCACCTTTCTGGAGACTCCCTATTGGTAAGCAGCCACTTTCCATGGTCAGATAGCCACAACAGTGCTTGCAAAGGCAGTGACAGTCACCACTGCCAATACAATAACAGTAATGTTGTTACAAGATATAGTAAAAAAAGTTACATATTACCTGGGGGTTTGGTGTTTCGGTTTTCTTTAAACTCAAGGAAATTTTACTTTTACCTGCTGTAGAGATGTAAAAATGTCACATTCCTGTAAGCCTTGGCTGTCTCATTTTTGGATAGTTTTCCTTGCCTCTCTGAAAAGGGAAGGTGTTGATATTTGTGTATGGCTTGTGTCAAAGAGCAAACACATAATATTAATGCTGCAGATCAGTTTGTGCACACAATTTGCAAGAGATGAATGACACTGGGTGCTATAGAATGTGCTGTTCAATTGCCAAAGGCTCTTTCTTTTGTCACACATGCGAAAGCATTATTAAATATAACACCTTTATTACCTTGGTGCCTAGTAGTGCCATAGTACTCAGGGAGGAATTAGTCTTTGGGTGTCTACTTCAAGCTGCCTGTTTGAAAAGGATTTCGGCCTTTGGATATTAAAAACTTGTCCCTGTTCTGACCGGAGCAATGCAGACCCACAAGACAGGAAACATTCCATTAGTAATTAAAACATGCATAACGTCTTCTTTTCATTTTTAAGCCAAAAGAATATGAAGGAAACCCCATTTATTCCTGCACAGTAACTTTCTCTAGGGTGTTAATCAGCAGGAAGGAACTAAAATGCAGCCATGGTATGAGAGAACTTTTCTCTAAGAAGTCCTGCATCACCCTAAAAGCTGATACAAACCACAGGGACTTCCAGGCATTGAGAGAAAAAATAGAAATGTCAAGCAATGGGAGTAAAATTCAGAGTGCAAATGATCAAATAAAGAGAATTTTAACAAACAGAAAATCTCTCCCTACATACATTTCAAAAATACAGGCCCTTTTAAAGAGATGTTAAAATTATTGACAGAAAGAGCTGTACTAACAGAATACAGTTTGAAAAATTGTTCTGTGGAAGAAAAGTTGAATTGTTCTTTTGTGCATGTTTTGATTTCTATCCTTCCTTACTCAAGAAAAGAGAAAATTAAATACAACTTTTCTCACACACTATGTCATCTGCACATTCTCTGATTCAAAAATCTAAAGTTTCATATATATTATAGATGCAAAATTTGCAAAAGATCTCTTTCCTCTTAATAAGATAAACTAGAAGTCTCAGTCCATTTCCTTCTACATTTTGAGTTGTTTGAACTTGTAGTTTAAATTTAGATTTATTTTTTTTCCAGGTACTAGGTCTATAAGTATTTTAGTGAAATTATTAGAAAGAACAGGCCTTGAGGAACAAACCTGAGGAGGAAAAATAGTGTGCATTCAGACCTTGGAAGTATCCTGACAAAATAGATATAACTAAAACATGTCAAATGTTATGCTTTTTTCCCAGCTACAATTTTAGAAATTAAATATCTGCCTGACCTTAATCTCACAAGACTCTGGATAAATTCCAAAATAGATTGAAGTTTTTTTTATCCAGATCTCTCCATTAGCTATGTGACCATATTTGTCAGAATATCTACTCCTTTGTTACTAGAACTTATCCTTTGCATTTTCAAAAGCACAGAGGAGAAACAACAGGTTGGGAGTGTTCATCACCTGCAGCAGTGACAGCTAAAATGAGCACAAATTTCACAAAGGGATTCAAAGTTCATATATTCCTGCACTGTGATCTCACACTGAGAAAAGAGAAAATGTACTCATTGTAGCTGTCACCACTTTTCAGCCTCTTCATGTTGCCTTTTTAATTTATCATTTACAGCAGCATTGGCCTAATAACAGCACTGCTTTCCTCTTGGGCAATTTTATAATGCTTTTGCAGAATTCTTACTAGCTTCACTTCTCCTGCAACAAGAATTTTATTTATTTAAAATAAGAGGAAAAAATGTCAGGTTAAGCCCAGCCAAATAGCAAAAAATGGATGAGTGTTAGTTACTTCATGCCAAATTATATGTCTGGACACGATGGAGATGCGTCACTTGTAGAAACAGACACATCCTCCACAATTTCAAGGAATGTAACCAAAATAAGAATTTGCCCCCAGAGATGTGGCTGCATTAGCATACTGTTCTCTCAGATAGCTCTATCACCACATCACATATTCTTTCAAAACAATAGTGCACCAAATATTTATACCAGTCCTGCTCCAGCTGCCTTAAATCACCACGACAATGCTGGTGTTGGACTTTTAGGAAATCACTGTTTTTAACTACAGGCCATTTGCTTCAGTGAATCACTCAGGGAGGGGGGGAGGTTTTGACAGGTTTTCAGAAGTAACCTTCAGAGATGAACTTGGAAGCCAGCTACTTCCTTTTAAGATGCTGTCCCACTGTAAAAACCCAAGTTTTTTAATGGACACATCTGTTGTTTCAAAGCATTTTCCCTGTGAGGTGTTTGTATATTATCCTCACTACTACATCTAGAGCATGAAGTATAGCTCAATGAATAGCTAACTGATGATTACATTTATGAGTAAAGACTACTCATAGCAGACAGCTACTTCCTACAGGTGACAAGCAATCTTTGGCTAGGGCTTCACCTGACTAGTCATTTTGGGACATGATCACAAGGGCTGGAGACTGATGAAATTATCCTGTCCAACATCAAACGCAAAGTGGTTGTAAATCAGCTGAGGCTGTGGCAGGAGTAGAACAACTCATTCTTTATGCAGTACTGGCAGCTCTTTCACCTAGTAGCTACATTAAGAATCCTAACAATCTCATTAAGTGACCCCAGGAATAACTTGGCAAATTTTTGTTATTGACATTTGTATGAATTTAGCATTGATTCAAGAGGGGGAAAAAAAAAAAATCCTGTGAAACACAAAGCTGCGTTATTGTAAAGCAATAAAATGGTTTATTGGTGGGGTTGGAGTGTACTGGGACAACACTTGCAAGATACATACATAAAATATGCCCGTTGTAACTCTGTTTGACCTTGTAGAGCCATCTAGGTGCTTAGCTGACACACCATTATAATATCCCAAAGGCTTGCTCCATAAAAAGAAAATGATAAAAGTCTGACCTCTGCAATCTAACCTTTTCTTCCTGCAGAATAAATGTTTTTCAAAACAAATCTAAGTTTAAAAGCATGTATCTGCTGCTTCTGACCTGACACAGAGAAGATGTAAAGGAACACATCTTAAGGAAGAATTTGTATGTTATATTTAGAGAAGCTCAGATTAATAAATACATCCCTAGTTGCTTAGGAGCTTATTTCTGTGATTCCTTCTGCTGCTCTAGACACAATAAGTAAATCTGCCCACAAACAACAAAATTGTTGAAAAAATATACTCTGTATAACTACAGGGGAAATAAAAATTATCTTGTAGACATAAAATCTTCATTAGAGAAATATATTCTGAGAGAAAAAAACTAAAAAACACCACACCCACCAACAAGACTATCCAGGGTAGGCAGAAATTCAGTAAAGCCCATTGTTTTGGTCTTTTCAAGCACACACCTGCTGCACAAGAACACTGGAGCAGATTTGAAGGAAAAGAAAAATGAATATTTTGTGATCAGATGCTTTGTTTGGGAATGAGGATGGAAATTATGTTTGTACATTGATGTATCCTTTATTTAATTCCCCAGCCTGCTCTCCCCTTCCCTCTCCAAAACACTCCAACAGTGTTTTACCCATCTATTAACAACTAGGCTTCCAAGTAATAAATGTTTCAGCTCTGTTAGGTTTTGTCACTGAACATCACAAAAAGCCCTGCTGGAATCATTTCTAGAGCATTTAGGATACTAGATGTTCAACACAGGTTGCACAAATTTCTAATAAGGTGATTGTGAATTCAGTTTAGCAGTGCAGACCTGTTTGCATAGCAGGGAGTGGGGGGAACATCTGACTCCTTACGGGCTTTCATTTTGATGAGTGGAATTACAGGCCTTGTTTCAATATTTATACATGGCTGTGTATACAGAATGATTGCTCTATATTTCTGCAGCACATAATATGTGTATAGAGCACCCAATCCACGCATTTTATAAAAAGCTTCATTTCATAACACGCATCTTTCTTCTCTAATATCCTCTTGCTTCAATTCACATAACAGAAATCCTGTCCCTCTGCCCTGCTAGAAAAAAAATCCCCTCCCCACCAAGGCTTTCCCAAACTTCTCTAAAGAATAAAAATACTAAAGAGGGGAAAACAGATTCCCTTCAGGGGAAGACATCAAGGGAAAGAAATAAATGGATGGAACAGCAGCCCTCCAACAAGCCAAATAAATGTATTTTCCAAGTGCTTTCTTGGATGGCTATTTTTGTGCTCTCTCCCTCGGCAGCACTCCTTTGGCACTTACACTTTAATTGCCCTGCACTTGGTTTGTGCAAGGTATCTGCTGGCTGGCTGCCAGTGTTGGCTGATTCTCATCTTGTCACTACGCTGTCCAACAGCAAGTACAGAACAATATCCCAATTAGATCCCTAAATGCTGGGAACATGATACACTGCTGTTACATTGCTCCGGAACCCAAAGGTAGGAAGTTTTAAAAAATAGGTTAACTGTGTGTATTCATTCTGATCTCTTGCACTGGAACAGTAAAAGCTGCAAAAATTAGTTTTTCAATATTATAAATTGTGGCAGTGATTCTGCATTAGTGCTTCCAGTGTGGGTTAGAGGGGACTGAGTTTAATGCCCTCTGATGTAGGTCTGGGTCATTAGGAGATTTATCATTTTTTCTTTCATAAGATCATATGTAAAAATTACAATCCCATCATCATTTTTCCTGAAGATTCCTTGTTTTTCATTGAAGGGATTAGTATTTTTTAATGAAGAGATATTTTTGTCCCTCACTATAAAAATTCTATCTGCAAGCCCTGTGGGCTATTTCAAAGGAGAAATGTTTAAAGTTCAGCTCCACTAAGTTATTGCTGAAGCGCCACGAGAATGGGGGAACCCTTACAGTAACCTTTTTTACTGTGAACCTTTCACAGTAAAATATCAGAAATTAGAGCATTGGGTATTGTAAGAAACTTGACTTGGAAATTTTCCTTCTCTCCCTCTTTTCTTTTTCTTTTTTTTTTAATGCTGCAATAGGAAACTACCAAACAATTACATTAATCTTTCCGGAGTAGGTTCTGATCTTCACTGCTGCATTTTTTTCTGTTCCAGTCACCTTTTCTTTCATTTTTAAGGAAAAATAAAACTTAAAATTGGAAAAAAAATTACATATCTCTCACTTTTGTTGCTAAAACTCACACTTATGCCTTTATCCTCCCAATAAAAATGCATTGACCTAAACACTTTTGTAAGCCTACTTGAAAAACAAAGTGAATTGGATATCCTGCATCCTTCCCAACTTGCGCATGTTGTCTCAGGAATAGACACTGAAGGGACAACAGTAATTTAGCTGTTGAGCCCTACAGTTTCCCAGGAGAATTTGGTGCTTGTGAATAGCAAAAGGCAAAGTTTTTCTCCAATTTGGGATGTTATGGATGCACAAAGGAAAGGGGCTGAAGCCCCACAGACTTCCTTGCACTTGCTACTCAGTGTTCCACTTCCCATGTACATCAAGTTGTTTTGCTGCAGAGGATTCATATCTGAGTCCCAGATCTCTGAAGGGCAAACAGTTTTCTAGTTCACAACTAATTTTTAAATCTTTCACGTGAGCCCATTGGACTACATTCACACCTTGCTTTACTCGTGGAAATCTTGCAGTTGTTTTAAGCACTCACATCATAAGGGGGAATAAGGACCACAAAATCCTGCAGGTGTGAAGGAGGCTGAGCAGAACTGATCCAACACAGACATACTGGGATGATATGTGAGGCAGCTTTCCTTTGAGCAAATTTCTGTGGCTGTGATAGAAAAGAGGCTAAGAAATTTCTTTGACTTGGTTGACTCTTATCAACCTGATAGTATTGAACTCTGTGGGAAATAGAAGAGGTAAAAAAATCTCAAACTGTGTGAAAGCAGATCTCAGAAGAGAAGAACACAAGAATACAGGTATGTAAGGAGAGGAAACAATAAAGCTGTGTTTTTGAGCTGTGTAGAGATAGGCCTTAGAAAATATGGTAAGCAAGATAATAGAAAAATGTTAGTTTAATAATGAAGATTTACCCATTGTTTTTAAGCAACAACAAACAAACATTGTGAGAAGCAAAGTGTAGTTTTAATGATTGGCCTAAGCAAACATTAGTAAGCTTTCAACATTACCCTCTTATCTAGAAAGTTTTTCAAAAAGGCCTTATAACCAAGATAATTTTGGCTGCTGATGTAACAGCATGAGCTTTTACCATATTTCATGTCTCAGCTTGTACTGAAGCTGATGCTGAATAAAAGCTCAAAGAGTGACTACCAGCAACCCTATCCCATTGTTGATGAACACCAAAATTAACAAACTCCAAAACGCATGTGCTTACCTTCTGTCTTTTCTGTCTGCCAAAATTATTTACAAAGTGAGTCCACACAGGCTCAGAGGATAAAATGGAAAGGGAAGGCAAAAGATACCCTAGACTAAGGCCAGGAAGCTTCTTTTACCACAGGGTCTGCTTACAGAAATGGAGGGAAGAGGGAAGTCCTCTGCCATCTCACCCTTGTCCCACACAGTAAGAGCATGGAGCATTTGCTCTTCATGCACCTTTTTACTTCTCGTTTCCCTGTGTGAGCTCCAGACAGGCAATGGTGGGGCAGCTGAGGCCACTTATTGTGACAATATAAGGAGTTTCTGCCTCTCATTTACCTTCTCTGCTCCTTTCCACTCTTCTGCTGCTTGTCCATGCTCAACACAGAGACGGTGAAAAGGTCTCACCAGTTCTGTGCAGATGGTGTTCGGCCTGATATCAAGGGTGATCCACATTTTGGTGAATACATCCAAAATCCCCTCAGTGTATCCCTGCTCCACTGTCAGTGACACCCACACTGGGGTTTCTGTAAGGCCCTGCTAAGCTGGTTTCATGCAATTGTTTTGCAATTCTCATAATTCTTGTGACTCTCAAAGTCCTGTAATCACAGACACTTCTTTCTCCTCATTAATAAATTCCCCAGTGCTGCTGCAACTTTCAGCCAGTAGAAAAAAAATTTGCCTTAAGGGAAGATTTCATTGTAGCATTTATAAGAAAAAGATACTTAAAACCAGCATGAATATTAAAATGAAAGGTTATGTGGCATATATCTTAAATTTTGATAATAGGTAAAAGTGCATGATATCATAGAAAATTCACCCACATTAATCTCTGGTTGAGCTCTAGATAATGACTGGGTATGCACAGTCTGTCTATGTGGGCCCCCTAATCTTTAAGGAGATTCAATTGGTTATAATTAAAGGTTTCAACCAAAATACTAAAAAGAAAGATACCAACTGTCTTTTCCCAAAAGACCTAGACTACAGAGTGTAAACTACTGCTTATTTTGCTGCTTAGTGAAGAAGAAATTAATAGATTTACGATCAATTCAAGCCTTAACAACATAAAAAATTTGTGACTTGCCCTGTGGCCTTTTTTTTTTTTCTGGTTTATAGGCATAAAATTATATTCTAATATACTATGTGAATATTGAACATATTAATGGCTTAAAATATTAATAGCCATTTAGAGGAGCTTACTTGGCATGTAGGTTAAGCTATTTAGTGGAGTTTACAGTAAAGTTGAAATGTGAGTTACTGTACTGAGACATTCATTTAATGTGGTAGCCATAAATTATTGTTCATATCTGTACCTGTCATGATTCCAAGAAACAAAATCTTCCAGTTAGTTGCAAATTAAGTAAGCCAGCTAAAAAGAGTGGTAATTCTATTATATCTAAAAAAGGGGATTTTTAAAACTTTCCTTAAGTACCACTCAATATTTAATAGAATTCTGAAGATGCTTACCTTGCATGCTGAAAATAAACAGTGAAGTCAAGAGGAAAAGAAAAATAAGAAATTCTTGTGGTATCTTACTATTTTAGTTCGATTTTGTGGTGTCTTAATACTTTAGGTAGATTTTCTTTCTTTTCTTTTACTGCATTTGTATCACAGTTTCCTTACTTTGAATGAACAAATTTCTTTGTGAAAGACTTAGGCAAGCAACAAAGAAAATCACCTAAACTTACAGTGTATGAAGAAAAGTTCGAAAGATTAAAAAATTTATTAAACTTTAATCCATGAAGATCCAAAATCTGCAGGTGTGTTGCATCCTGTTAAAATCAAGCCTTCATGCAGGATTAGAACTTATCACACAGAGGAAATGAGTAATTTTCATACAAACAATGTTTGCACATACTTGATGTAAAATAGATTTACAGACATAACTCATTTGAAGCTTGTAGCATCTCTGTACTAGCTACAAGAGATATAAAGATTTTTTTTCCAATTGGTTTTTGAATATTATTCCTGTCAGAAATCTGATTTGCTCACTTCAAATCTTTCCTCTTTTTTCTCCCCATAAACTACAGAATTGCAGATTTAATTAGGTTGGAAAAGACCTCTGAGATTATCGTGTCCAACCTTTCATCATCAAGTGCATCCTTTAAATTAAGGAAATAACAATGTTATATAGCAACAGGTTATCAAATTAAAAATATTTATATAATATATTAATAATAAAACTAAATGCACAGTACTAATTTAATGAACTATACATTACAATCATGCATTTTCTTGTGATAAGATTATTAAAGAACAACTGTGATAGTTACTAGCCATTTATCAAATCACTTCAGTAACTAGTATTTTAGTCATAAGAAAGAATGAAACATTTTAAAAGTGTGGATTACCTAGTTATATATGACATACTTCAGTAGAAGAAAGAGCTTTCCTTTGTGGCAGCACACAGATGATTCTGGCAATGAGACTTGTGTTCCACAAGGATGGCACCTCATTCCCCGTGGTGTAGACTCACAGTCCAGTGCTGGGAAGGAGAGATCATAGTTTGGTGACTCACTTACACCTAGTTCTTCCTAGAAGTGACATAAACTTACTCAGCTGCTCTTTACTTACGCACTCCCACCCTTGTCTCTGTTGACAAGGACCAGCTGAAGTTGAAGCTCACAAATTAATGGCCATAAATTCACTATTTCGTTTATTTTCAAAGGACTATGTAGACCCTGCATTTCTGCTTCTTTACGTAGCTCAGGGAAAGTAAAATGCTTCTGGTATATGTCCAAAAGATAAATATATCAGAGAGATGAAAAATCAAATAAAACTCTTGCACTGTGATAAAATTCTGAATTAATAAAGCAGGAATAGCCAAGGCCTTCCAAAAGGAGCACAGTCTGGGAATCTTAGTATGTGCCCCAGTGATACACTAGTTCAAAGGAAGTATACATAAATCTCTCCAGTTGTCAAATGTTTTTAAAACTTTTGCTGCTGTATTATAAAAATTTAATCTATGCACTCTTCTCTAGTTTCCCACAAACCTGACTGCTATGTGCATAATTCTGCCCTAGGGGAAGGCTCTGTTACCTAAACAGATCCCACATCATCTGCCTGGAGTGTAAGTGAATGTTTCTTGAGGACCTTATAGAAATCTGGGTGGTGATATCCCTACCTTGATTAATTTCAGCTTGCAAAAAAGGTCACTTCAACTTATTGCTTTACCCCCCACCCCTTCCTTCTTACTCAAAGAAAGAAATCTAACTTCACTTTATTAATAAACTTAGGAAGGTCCTTGGAGAATTTAAATTGGTGCTAATGCAGCTCGAGTTCCCCTACTTCTGCTTGGGCAATACAGATTTTGTCTCCTTCCTGCACATACCAACTGATTGGGTTGTGTATATCTATAGATTCTGTATGTACTGCCATAGCATCAGGTTTCTGGTCCTGTCCCTCTCCTCTCCTATCTTCATAATGAAAACCTCAAAACAGTTTATTTTTATAGTGAGGGAAAGAGAAAAGAAAGGGGTGGAGTGCAGGAGGGAGGGAGGAGGTGAGGAGAGGGAGTAAAAGTTGTGCTAGTCTTTGCACCTCTGGTCTTTAAGTTAACTCTGTTTTCATGATTCCTGAAAGCTTACATTCTGCAAAGTTTTTCATTTTATTTTTGATAACAGTGCCCAGAACAGCAAACCCAGTAAGTGAGAGAAAAAAATCAGTTGTGTACGATAATAAATGGATGTCTGCCAATGACAGGTCATGATACAGAAAAAAATTCTGTGATGACCCTCTTTCCTCTGCTCTCATTTATCTCTTACTGGTGACCACTGATAGATTTCTGCTGTATGATTTATTGCAGAAAAACACCACCTAGAAATGGGCTTTTGATAAAATTGTTCAAGGATTCCTGGACAATAAATCCTAATCTTTACATGCATGCTGCAAGATGTTTCACCTTTCTTATGCTATAAATAATATATGCCAAATGTGATAATAAATCCATACATCTAAGCTCTATCTGTGTGGTTTAAGAAACAAAATTACAATATGTAAGCCTGATATTAATAGCAGCTATATAATGCCAGGAATATTGATGGCAACATTTGTTTATTTGTGATCCAAATTTCCAATGTTGTGTTGTACTGAAATTTCATTGCTTTTATCAGCCTGGATGGTTATCTTCTGTAAGGAAATCTGTGATAAACACAACAGCCACTAGCTGGCTTGAATCAACAAAGATGCTTCTGTAGGTCTGCCAAGAACCTCAGCTGAAATTTTCAAATATAGTCTATGCAAAGATCTCTCTTCATAATTAATCATCTACAGTAGGAAGTGTCTGATAGCATCTGTCACCTCCCTGTGACCCTACAACTGTTACAGTGGGGTTGAATGTGCACAAGCCCAGCATTTAAAGCTCCTTACAAACTACAGGCTCAAGGTCAGGATCTGGCTTAATTTTACTCCAGAGTGGGAATGAAGTATAACTTCTGTCTAGAGCATATGTGTGGTGGAATTTGGTTTAAGCCTAAAGACTCACTTAAATTATTGAGTCCAGTACAAGCTATAAAATATCACAAGCATCTTTCCCAGACAATGCGAGCAAGCCCTTACCTAGGATATGAAAACAGGCAAATCAACTCTCTGTAGTCAGAGCAGATCATTTGGAATTTGGGAAAGAAGAAATTACATCAGAAAAATAAGGATAATGATGATTGTAAGAGACAGAAGGCCAAAACCGGTATGAGAAAAGGGAATGACAGAGCAAAAAAAAATCTCAACAAAACATTCTTCTCTTAGCTTTTGTTTCAGTAGAGACAAAACCTTTTTGCTGTTTTTAGAAGAAGGATGCAGCAAATTTTTACTGATTTTTCTGGGTTTTTAAATTTAAATTTGAGCATGGCAATACTTGGCTGTTTTTTTTTTTAAATTTCCTGCCTTAAGGGAAATAAAATATATGGCAGGCACCTGTGCAAAAGAGACAATGTTAGTGCAGTCCTTTCCACACTCTTAGAGGATTTTTTGTTAAACTCTGTGAAAGAGGAATGTGTTCTAAGCAGGAAAACTACAGTGTTAAATTTGCCACTGAAACTTAAGGAATTGTAATACCAAAATTCAGAAGGAAAAAAGAGTGGGGAAATACGCAACAACAAAAAAATCCTTTAATTGGAAGGGCCCAAGCCCACATAAACAGTGTGTTTGATTTCAGCTGTGTCCTCTGATCTATACTGAAGGTCAAAGAAGGAAATGCCACAGAAGTTATGATTATGTGAAATGAAGTGAGAAAAAATGATTTGGCGTAATAAATACCTCCTGCAACTAGAGAATGTTCTGCTCACTGAAATTGTCTCCCAGGTGTCTGCCTGTCTCCAGAACACATGGATAATCCCAGGCTAAAATGACAGTGAGGCATGTTGTTTTCAGAAATACATGGCTAATGTTGGTTTATATGAAAGCTCACCTCACAGCAGAAACCTCTCCCTTCTTTTTTGCATGAGTCTAAACATCAACTTTCCACCTTCAATTCTAGGATTTTTCAGTCAGCCTTAAAAACCTTTGTGATTTTCTTGATAAATTCCTCTGTCCTCTCAGATACAAGACAGACTAAACTACTCCTGTACTTGAACCATGTCCTAAAGGGCACTTATTTCTCTACAGGCAACAACTCTGACAATTCTGAGAGGAAAATCTTCTGACAAAGCATTCTAGGCCATCAACCCTTTGCTGTCATGCAACTGCACTTGCAGTTTATGAAACTATTGAGCTCAATTTATTGTTTTTACAAATGGACCCCAGATTCATTCTGGGTTCAAACCTGTTTCTCAGATCAGATATTCTGCCCTCCCCCACGCCAGTGAGAGCAGCACAGCCTTCACCATTGTCCCCCAGCTTACCCAATTCACTTCTCTGCAGCAACTGTAGCCTGAAATATCTGTGTATTTCCATTAGATGATCCCATATCCATACTGAAGGCATAAGGCCACGTCCACTTCACCTTCCCCAGGGAGCTGAGCTCACCTTGATGTATTTTTAATCTCCATGGATAATAGGGAGCTATTTACTCATGGATGATACAGACAGTTTTGAACCTGCTCACAGTAATGCTGGTGACCTTGCAAAAGCATTAGAATTACTGTAGTCACTTCGTTCTCCTTTGGCCAGTTGTCTTATCTATGTAGAAAGGCTTTTTCAACATTCTTTAAAAAAATATGGATTGAAAATGTTTAGAAACCAAAATAACCCAAAAGTTACATTGGAGCAAAACTGTGAAACAAACTCAGAGATTCCTGGGAAATGTCTGTTTTCCCTGAAAGTTGGGAAATTTGTTTTTGGAAAATTGAAAACTGGAATATGTGAAAATGCCCCAGTGTTCAAAATTGCATTTTCTTCATCTATTTTTTTGGTTTTTGTCTGAAAAATTGTGGTGGTTTTATTGTTACTTTTTTTTTAGAAAATCCAGAAATAACTTGATGTATATCTACTACTGTTTTTATGTCTTGTATATTTTTTGTATGGTTTTTTTAAATGTTTTGTATGTTTTTAACGCATTGCGTAACATAATAATTTATTATTAATAATTCTTGTAATGGGTATTTCTTTAAGATTTTCAGCCAGATAACATGACAAATTTATCAGAAAATGCAGCTTAAAACTTGAGTACTAAATATATCAATAGAAAATTAATCCAAGGATTTTTTTCTGTTTCAGTGATCAGTTCCACGGACAGTTGCTAATAAATTGTACACCCACACAGGCAAAAGTTCATCAAAGTAAATACTACCTTGTATGGCCACTGTAATTTTTTCTTAAAATACACTTTAATTGATTTAATTAATAATTAAAACTGGAAAACATGTCTTTAATTCTCTTTATGAGATTAGGCTGCTATGAGAATTTTATTTAAGATAATTTTGGCTGAAAAGTAGTGAGTGCCTTTCAAAGACAGCGGAATTGAACAAAATCAACTGTTTGAAAAATAAATTTGCTCTCCATTTTACAGGCAGGACAGCAAAGAAAAGTAAAAAGCAAAAGGAAAAAAAAAATCTCTCGATGTCTGGTTCAAGCCCTGGCTCAGGTACATATGAGATAATTTATGGGAGCATAATGATCTGCACCAGGAATCTCAGGCTCAACCTGCCACATGACTGAGCTAGTTTCTATAAAGGACCTAGAAAGCTGGCGCCACAGCAAACGAAGAAAATGAGTTTAATCACTTTACAAGCTTTCTGCTTGTGATCTTTCTTGCTATATCTGAATGAAATGCAGGAAGAAAATAGGCACAAAGAGGTATGCTGGATGCCTCAGTAGTTGATGATTGTTGAGACGTGGGAGGAAGGAGGGGAATTAGTATACCTAAGGGGATGTCAGGCAAGTGAAAACAAGGATGTTTTACAAGCAGCACACTGGAAGTCTGGGATTCACAGTGAGAAGGATGTAAAAGGAGCTGCATATATGTCCCCTAGAAGGGGTTAAGGGCCTGATAAATGGATAAATAGAGGAGCTTGTAGCTTCCAAAGCAAGGTATTCACAGGACAAAGAATATTTACCTGGCTGCAGAAACAAAATTCTAAATAATGTTCTTCCCCAACCACACTGGAACTGTACCAATGGATCTACAAATCAAAAATGTTTGAAAGCACAATCAAGAAAGATTAGTTTCAATGTTAGGTAGCAAGACTGCAGGTCTGTGTTCCGAAACAGCTTTACAGGTATAACCCTGCAATGATTCACAGGTCAGCATGAATCAGAAAGGTGAGAAATCTTAGGGTTAGAAGGGAATTATAAAGACAAAGAATATTATTTTGCTAAGGAATTCAAGCTACTGATTTGGAATTTTTTATTATGGTTTTGGAAAAAAGCCATCACTTCAGAAAGGTATTTGAAGTAAACAGAAAAATAATTAGACTCTTCTTTTTTTTTTTTTTTTTTTCTTTCTCCTACAGAGTTTAAAATTTAGAGAGTAAGACTTTTGTAATAACCAATGTGTGTCTACCTTAATGAGTGGAGACATTACATCAACCTGATTTTATTTTTTAACTTCTTGACAGTGCATTCTTTGGCCTGTTAGGACAAACGTGTGCTCTCAGAGTATAATTCATGTTAAGGCATTCAGAATCCAGAAATGTCTTTCCAACATCTTGCAGACTGAAAGATTCCTCATCACTGAACAAGCCTGAGAAAGTTGTATCAGATTCAAGGCCAGTAATGACTAACAAGAAGCAAGGCTTCATTATTCCCTAAATTATTAGAAAGGTTACCTTCACCTTTTTTCCTGTCATTGCTACATTTTTCAAGTGACCAAAATATTTTGTCGGAACACATACTAGAAAAAAAATATTTTTAATAAAAATAAATAAGAATTAAAAAAAAGGACAGGAAGGCTGCTCAATTGCAGCTCCTTCATTGTCACAAGGTTAAGGCACTAAGGCAGATTTTTCATCAGCATTCACAGAAGAACAGAATACTCGGATTGCTGCATTGCTTCTGACACTGCAGCCTCCACTGCATTGCCTTGGCATTGATGGACACACTAAGACAGAGAGGAAACAGAGAGGCAGAACTAGATGTCTTAATAGGGCTTTTTGTCATCTTCTGGGGTGGAAATACCTCTGTGGAAAGCAGTGTCATTAAGAATATCTAGTGCTACTGGCTATATTCACAAAAGCATTTACACTAAAGTCAACAGGCTGGGATAACTCCACGACAGTCAGCACAAATAGGAGCTAAAATTATTGGGTAAATATCTCAGAGCCAAGACCTAGATTTCTAGGTGTGGGGGAAAATCTAGCATTTGTCACTGGCTCTACTGAGACTTTGGATGTCATTTCTTTCATGTCTTTATGCAGCTGTGTATATAAATCTGCCATACGTATCATTCAGTACAGCTGCTGAGGATCCTTTGTATCCTACACACTGCTAGACCAGGGCATCCTACCCCACTGGGAACAGAATGCTTTGGTAGATTCAGGTGTCCCTGGGAGCTCAGCCAAGGGCTTGTGTTTCTAAGAGCTCAACCAGATGAGGCAACCTGTTGCCAAAAGGGCATCAGCAGAAAAAGGTGCCTGTCCTCAGGGGCCTGCATGACTATGGTCTGAACATTCAAACAAACTCATGGAGTCACTTCCCTCCAGCACAGGCCCTTTCATGACACCTGACTCTCAAACTCACTTGGCACTGGATTACTTCAAAACCTGGTGGACAAGGTCATGCCAAGTCCAGATTTCTGTCATCACCTTTCAAATCCGTTAACGAAGTTTCTCTTCTGGACTAAGTGATTAAAAAACTGTTTAAAAAGTGCCCCAAGAGAGTGGTATGAACAGTGAGGGACAGCAATCCAGAAGAGAGAATATGAGCCAAACCCTGGGTAGACAGTAGCTCTCTCATTGCTCTTTGATGCCCTGGAGATTTAAGTGGACCTTATCCTATTTTTTTCCCAGTATTTTACCACCAGAACTCCACTGAGTTATTGTTAACATACATACATGCCACAAAGCTGAAGCCTTAGAAATTCAAGTATCCTAAAATGTATTTAAAATGAATTTTAAAGATTTTGGAATGCAACATGAGCGCATTTGCAAAAAAAAAAAAAAAAAAAAAAGGCAATTGTCATTGATGAAAAACACAAATTGGATAAATAAGTCAATTTTTATTGCTGTATTTCAAAAGCTTTTATGTGAAATTATCATGAATGTATGATCAGACTGGAACATGTATTTTAGATTTCCCAGTGAAAGAAAGAAAGAAAGAAAGAAAGAAAGAAAGAAAGAAAGAAAGAAAGAAAGAAAGAAAGAAAGAAAGAAAGAAAGAAAGAAAGAAAGAAAGAAAGAAAGAAAGTTTACCTCTGACTACCTTAATATCTTCCCTTATCACCTTCCCTTTAATGTTGCCTCTTTTCTTAATAGCCCTGTAACTTCTCACTTCCTTCTTTTCCACATCTGTCTTCCAATTTTATGCAGTTTATGGCAGATGTGCAGAGCTGACCAGATCAGAATCCCTATCATCCTTTGTCACCATTTTTTCATCAAGCTTGTGTCTCCTGTTAAACCCGGATACCAATTCTTAAGTCGCTGATCTTACACATCCCTGCCTCTCCTGAGCTACATGGCAAGTCCTCTTTTCAGTCTCTGAATTCCATCTTGAAAATGGTAAAGGTTTTCCCTTTTCTGAAAAATTACCTAAGAAATTAATGGAGCAAAAGCCCATTCTGTGCCCTAGAGCACGAAGACACTACTTGTGATAGACTGCCCCTCTCACCAGATGATGGAGGGATATTTTGTGGAGGTCTCATTGTGGGATTTCCTGGTTCAGCTCCATGGACAGCAGCCCTCAGCTGATGTTGGAGTCAAGATAAGGCAAGATAGGTTAGCTTTGGTGTCATCTGGCACAGACATTTTTTGCTCTGACCTCACATCTGCTGTCATGTGGGAAAACAACAAACTGCCTTTGAAAACTCAGGGTTGTCAACATCTTTCTTCCTTTTGCTGCCAGAAAAACATGGGAAAAGAAAGAAGACATAGCAATCCACTACGTGGCATATATGAAATATCCTGCTGAAGGTCTGGCTCTTGCTGTCACCATCTGATTTAAGAATAAAGATTTTTGTTTATTCAAGATTGGCAGTGAGGGTAAGATTCTGCCTGAGAGCGGCAATCAGAGTCCTCAGTCCATCCTTGAGGTGTGTATTTGTATACAGCTCTATATGCAGCCTTGCAAGAAAATCTGTAAAAAAGAATTATATTTGTGCAGGATACCAGTAATGACTTAAACAAGAGGTACAATTTTTTAATATAATATCATTATGCCATAAGCTTTGTTGTGAAAATTAGGATTTGTACCATTTTTTCAGATCACGACTGACTTTTTCACCTCTGATCTGTAGTGTAGTTCAGTGATTCAGTCTAAGTACACAAAAAAGGTAACTAAAAATACAGCAAGGCTTGACTAATAATCGATTTGCAGACTTCTAAGAGCTGTCATGACTTGTCAGTCTTAGAAGAGAAGGTAAAATTAGTTTTCCACCACTAAACAGAGTCACAAATAGCATTGGTTTCCTTGGAGACTTAGCAGCAGTTCTCAAAACACTGTACTTGCAGGAGAGGAGTGACTTGTAAAGATACATTCCCTGTCCAAACTTTAATTAATTTCTTCTCTTAATCATGTACACCCACATCAGCTCTGTGTATTTGGTATTTGCCCCCTTAGACTCTCCTCTCAAGTCCTCATTGCATATATATATGCAGTGCATATATATATATATATATATATATATATATATATATATATATATATATGATGTATAGTGCAAATATGTTACTTGTGAAGATTTTTTTCTGTATTCCTTATAATGTGCAAAAATCGTAACTTTACAGAAAATTATTTATGCTTTTTCATAGAATACATATTTTCATTAATTGTCTACAATGATAAAAGTAACTATCAGTTCAGCAGTTCTAAGATTCCTAAAGACTCACGAAAATAACATTGCAATTGAAAACAGCATTATTGCCCCCTAAGTAAACATCATGAGAATAAAACCTTGAATTCTCCAGTGAGGACAGAGATGACAAATGGGCAACACAAACTGACAGCAAGGAAGTTCTGTCTCATCCTTACTCAAGGTGAACTGGTTGCAGGCTGGCAAGCCAGACATGAGTTTTTGTTACGTTTGTCAGGGTGTGAATGCTGTCTTGCCCTCAAACACTCCTCCATCCCCTGCTCCATATGGTATCAGAGAGTTTGATGTTGTCATCTACCACCTTTCCACAATACTTTTACCTACTTTCAATACCAGAGATAGAGTAGAAAGCCACAGCATAAGTGATTCCACAGTTTCTAAAGAGAATGTTTATATTTGTTGTTTAAAAGTGTTTAGGTGTATCAACATTTATATATATAATATGTATTATATTTTATATCTATATATATTCATATTTTATATATATTATCTACCCATAGCTATTTGTTCACCATATATGAGAAAAGCATAACATCTTCTATAGGTGAACATATTCACAGTTAAGGAGCCATCAATGTGATACTAAAAATATTTTAATTGCTATGCCTAATTATAACAGGAAAAGTAATCATTGCAAAGTGTCTTCAAAAACTTAAATATAAGTAAGAAATTTCTGCTTGGTAATAAATTTCTTTTTTTGATAAAACAACTGGAATAACTCATTTTCCATATACTGGGCATCAGAAATTTTTCAGAATGGGAAAAAGCTTTTTTTTTTTTAACAAGGTGGCATAATTAGATGTAGTGCTGATTGTTTTTGTACCACTTCTGCTCTCTAAGATACATGTATAGATACAACAGAGTTCACTTTGTTGTACTTTGGGCATGCAGATCAGGTAATGGGAGTTACACAGATGTTTCAATAGCTGAATATATTCTTGTGCTTTATTCATTCAAGGAGTCATTGTCGATTCAGTGGCACATTTCCACCTTGATAACCTGTAATTATAATAATTTTAGCAAAAATAAGTGAGGTGTTTTAAAATACTTCATATTTGGGAATCTAATGTTTTGGTATTTTATTTTAATCTTAAACCTGCTACTTGTAAGGACCCTCTTTGGGCTGGAACATCATTTTCTGAACTTTTAAGTCAAAACTTCCATGCTGTTTAGACTATCATTTATGTTTGTGTACACAAAACTTGAGTTCTTAACTTTTTTTATTATATATTCTTTACATCATAAATGCATGGAGGACCTTTAATTACAGAAAACATAATCAGATAGATACAGAGTATTTTGTGTGTTTCCTGTCTGTTCCCACTAATTTGCTGTAGGGTTGACAAGTCAGTGAAAAGGCAATTTTTCCCTTTCAGTTTTTGAATTCCTACTGAGCTGAATATTTATAGAGTCGGTATTTTACTCCTGAGTACTTCATTCTAAAGTTTACTTCAAACTTTGGACAGAGGCTCACTATATTTAATCTAAATCTATTGGTTTCTGAGTTATAGGCTGAAGGTTGGCATTATACTGGTTAATATACCAAACATTTTTGAAGTGGTCTCAGTGGGAATGTCACAGGGCTTATGTGAAAAACTCCCTGTTTATGGAAATGTGGAGAACAAAGGGAAAAGGGAAGCAGATGGAGGGATTGGTAAGTCAAGACCTAAGGCTTCAAAGTGTTTACATTATTCCCTGCAGATAATAGTTGAATAGCAAAATCATAGGTCTCCACGTTGGGTTTTTTTTCTGGGAGCTGAACTATTGTCTGCTTACTCACAGCAGACAGTGGTTGTGATTTGAAACACATAGATCATTCCCATTAATTACTAAGTTTTAAACTGCCTAACCTTTACTAAGTGGTGTCTTTATAAGGCTGTGTGACGGGAAAAAATAGATATTCCTGCTGATTTTGCCACAATAAAAAAATTCTTTCCTAATTCCAAGTGTATTATACCAGTTACACTCACAGCACCTTAAAAACACAGATTCTTAATTACATTACAGAGGGAAAAAAAAAAGTTAGAAGACAAGTAGCCAACCATGTGCTCCCCTTGCTCTGTTCTTTCTGTAGGAAAGACTAGCATTCCTCTTTTTCTGACATAAAAATAAAATCCTTATAATTTAGAGACCAGTTGCAGACTAAAAAAAGGGTGTATTCATGGCCTTTTAGTCTACACAAGCAGAAGTTAGAAACTGGCTATAAAACTAGAGACAGAACACAAAACAGAATTCATACTGTAACTGTGATTGTGACCGAAATCCAAGTATTTGATTTTTTATTGCTTGAGGTGAGAAATTGAGGAAAAAGGTGGAATAGCATTAAAGTAACTTTCCTTCTGGAAGAGCCCATCAGTTGAGCATCATTTAAGGAATAAGTTTTAAGAAATCTGTCAGGTTTCAAGAGAGATCATACTACTTGAAGCTTTTATTTGATGGGGAAGAGATCATGGAGATCTGCTCTTGTTACTCTGAAGTGAGAATATAAGGTGCTTGAGTGCAAATTGAGAGCAATTTTAATTACACTGTTAAGGTAAATGGGAGCTGGATACAGCACAGGTTTATTATATGTACGTTGTACTAGAATAACCTGTCAACTTTTTGGGCTACCACCTTTCCAGCAAAGGGGAATGTTCTTTGCATATTTCATGATCTGGTTAAGAGGAAGATGGCAGGGAGTAGTGCTGGAAGGGAGGGTAAATGCTGGGAGAAGATTAACAATGAGCTCCTCCAGGTCACTTCATATTCTTAGGATGCGGATCATGGGACAGAATTTTTTTGACATTGTCTTTTGGAAAACTGACACAAAATAAAGAATGGTGATGGAATTGGTTAGGACACATAGCAGATGTAAAGGTGGATAATGTAGAAACCATGTGGAAAGGTGGGCTGAATAAAGGGGCCGAATTCAATGGTGCAGTGTGCACTTGTAGGCCATTAAAGAAATGTTGACATGCAGGTGGCAATGACTGTTTAACAGGAAGACACAGCAATTCCAGGAAAAGCCAACAGTCACCAAGTGTAATGCAGATACAACCACAGGATGGGTCAGCCAAGATACTTCCATGATGGCAGACAAATGTTACTATCACTAAATGAGTTGCAGTTGAGATCTCATTTGGTGCACTGTGAATGGCAGCTTGTACGGAATGAGTGAAGCCAAAAACTTGCATATGAGCTCTTACTTACACCAACATGGCAAAACATCTTTTGAGAATTATACAGACTTTGATTACCTGCCCACACAAAGGGTTAGTGGTGTCCTGGACATGTATACTCACACATCCAAATGCACATAAACAAGAAAAAGACACTTTACTGTTACAAAAGGTTATCTCAAAACTAAAGAAATTAAGCATCTAAACAATTTTGATACCTTTGAAAATCATTTTGTCCTACATAGTCTGAATAAATTTGGATAAAAAATGGGCTGTAATTCCTAGGATGCCATTGATGGACTTGTAGCACTCACAGAGGGGAAAAAATACTACGAAATTACCTAACCCACTGCACTACCTGGGAAATCTATTTAAACCAAACTGTTTCTAAATAGACTTAATTAATTGAGGTTCCAGAAATTTTTCTCAGAGAAGTACTACACAATTCAATACATCTAACTAATGTACTCTGGTTTCTGTCTTGGAGTTTATAAAACACTTGAATGCTAGCAGTCTTCTCCTTAATTTTCATATCCATCCAACCAGTGCAATAGTTGAATATTTTAGTGTTGCAAGGTTTCTTCTGACCAGGCCTGTATCTACACATGCTATAAAAGCACCTTATGACACTTCAATAAACTTAATATAAATTGTCCTTTTACACAACTCATACATACATGCAAATAAAGAGAAGTGATTTATATCAGAGTTTCTTCATAGCATGACTTTACTAATTAAGGTACACTTTTTCTTACTACATTTTACTCCATCACTGTAATGCAGGAAGCATCAAGCAGTGAGAGTAAATGAGACTGGGGAGAAGAATATGACACATTTGAATCCTTTGTACAAGTACTGTGGAATTTTGGCTGATAGGAGACAACATATTGCTCTCAAACAGGTCTAAGAGAGAGATCCAGCACCTAAAATATGTAGATGGGTACCTAATACCTTTGAGTTGCAGGAATTGCCTTGTGAAAACATGTACACTTGTAGTATGCATCTTTATGAAAGCATGTCCAAACCTATTTTATGCCAATAGAAAAATTTTACAGCAATAGTACGGCACATGTAGACAATGTTTGCAAGTATCAAATGTTAACCAAATCATGTAATGGTTGGTAATCCTTATTTTTAAGCTCCATCATCATACTTTATATGTTAAAACACATATTTTTTTTTATATAAAACATTAAAAACCTGGCCTTTTAATGAAATATGAATTTTATTATTACATCATTAACATAAAGAGGAAAAATAAATTATTCTAAAACTAGGATTTTCAGATTAATCCTTTTTATTTACTTTTTACAGGCTTCAAAACTGTCGCCTGACACGAAGGGGACAATGACATCCCTGGAAATTTCAACATACCATATTCAAATAAATGTATCTTTGATAGGTTTCAGGTATTTTGTTCTTAAAATATTAATTAAATAAAACATTTTATTCTTTATTTAAGTCATTGATGTCTGAAATTTGCGACACCTATCGACTTTTATCAACTGTTTATTACACGGGTTCTTCTTTAAGGTTTCTAAAAACAATTGTTTAATATTTAGAGTTTTTTCAGTAACTCAGAAATATTTAGCACTACTGATCTGTAAATAAATGATTTCATGGAATCTTGGAATAATCAAGTGGAAAATAAAGCTTTAAGTTACCCAAAAGTGAAATAAACTTTCCAAAGTTCATTCCAACTTGTGCCATGTTTATTTATGAGAATTTCAGGTAACTGCAGCTTTCATGCTCATCCAAACAATAAGGGGATACTCAGATTATATGAAATATTCTTGTGCTATGCCAAAACACAGTGGCCAAATGTAGTGGCAATTTCTTTTAACATATAGTTTTAAAAATAGATTATAAATGAGAGGTAGAAATAATGGTTAGGACAAGATGAGAGCACATTTAATTGGAGGTTCTCCATAATCCATTGGCACTTACTAATCTCTTGAGTTCCTTCCCCAACCATGGCATTAGGCACGTCCTGTGTGTCCATCCCATACAGCTAGAGCAGCATACAAAAATATTGCACAGCTGTTTCTTTGCTGACAATGCTTAATGAAAATGGAAAATTATGAATGTTTTGCCATCTATTTTGGTTTGTTTAGATTCTGGCTGTATCAGTCTGAACTTCTGTAGTTACTCGTGGTTCCCACCCCCTCAGAGAAATTAGGTGATCTGCCTAAAATGCAAACATTATTTTATTTTCTTTGAAGAGGGAAGTGTTAAGAGTAACTAAGCACCTCAAATTCCTCAAGCAGATTAAACCCACTGGTTCAAGAGTACTTAATAAATGATCCTTGTAAAAACTTTGACAATCTTTGTCACCAGGAAGGGATTGCCTACCTGAATCAAGGCCAGGTATATGAAATGTACTGTGCCAGCCATCATTGTGGCTTGGGCATGAGAGACCCTAAAATCTTAAAGCAGCTCTGGCTCATTCATCAGCGATACAAATTTTTACTTACATTTATATTTAGTGGACCTAGGTGCAACATTTTCTTCTTAGGCTGTTTCTAAGTAGAAAAAAACCTCATTCTTTAAGTAGACCTTTCCTATCAAGTCCACATGATTAATGAAAGATACAAATACTCCATAGAAAATGAAAACAGCAATAGTAAAATGTATCCTATACATTGTGAGCCAAAAAGGTAGGTTTTTAGCACATGAAAATTTACAGCAATTTTTCATTGCTGGTTTGTACATGGTGATAAAATCTCTGCCATCTGATTACTAATTAAAAAAAGGAACAAAATCAGTATCTCATTCAAGGGCATTCAAAAAAATGTCCAATGCATCACCCACATTGCCTCCAAAAATATGTTCACCTTTTTAAAATGGTGGTATTGCATTTAACCAGCTTTGCTGGTTTTGCATACTATTAAAATAAGGATTATGAAATCTTGTTTAAAATAACTGCATGCAGGAAGAAGGAAATAAACTACAATAATTTAATCTTCTTTCCTAAATGTTAACAGCAGTATAAAAATGGATGCTCTCATCCTTGTAATCAGTTGCATGGTGCACAAGGGCAGCAGTCTCTGGTGCCTCATCTGTGAACTAATCTTTCATTTCATAGCAGATCTTTCCATATCAAACAACACAAATGACTTAATTTGCATGACAGGATTTGTAACGGGGCAAATCTAGTGTCAAAGTCGATTAAAGATTACACCGGAGAACTATCATAATCAGTACTCTAATGAGCCTAAATAGTACATGTAAAGTCTCCCCTTTTTGCCATTCCAGTCATGTATAAAAGGGAATGTGTTTCTTTTCATCGGTGAGCCAGTCCTTTGGTTTGCACATTACGCCCTACGTTGAGCTAAAGTCATGTCAGTCTGGTTTCAGAGGGAGAGAAAGGGAAATAATAAAGCAAACATCACTTCACAAATGACATTGCTTGGTATAAGCCAACGTTTGAAGCCCTTAATTCTTCTAATCTGCAAAATAGTCAATGCTAATGGGTTTTTGCCTTTGTGAAAGCTGATGCATAGAAAGAAAAACTTTAATGAGCTGCCTGGGTTGTATGCTTACAGATACCTGTCAAATGTCTGTCATCTTAGCTATCGTTGAGGCATTATAAAGAAAGTAAGAAGGAAGGAACGACAGTATTTGTACAAGCATTTTCATGCTAAAATGGCACAATTTTCTTCCTGTCATAATTTCATTGTATCTGAAAGTCAGAAAAGCTTAACCCTTTCAATAGCACACATCCTGCAGAGCATATCACACATAATGTTTGAACTGGCAGCTTTAGAAATAGCATCATGGTTTTGTAAACAACATCCTCTCTTAAATTTGTTTCACAAAACTGATTTATCTGTATCTTAAAAAAATGTGTCAACAAATTATTGGAATCAGTTGCTGCACTTTGAGGAGATTGAGTTTACCAAATGTACCAAACCCTGAGTGTGAGATTCTGTCATCACAATGAATCCCTCCTGAGTTCTCAATTTCATACCCTTTTCATCTTCATACTGACAATACTAATAGCCAAGAGGTCAACAAACTCCCTTATTTTTATTTTCTCATTTATTAAAACAAATGAGAATTTAAATGCAACTTATTAGAAACACACCTGCTAACTCTGTTATTCTAAGTTGTACTTATGTCAAGGAAGTGTTGATTTCAGATGTTTATACTTAGTGTGAGAAATTGTCTATGAACTGAAGTCATGCATTCAGAACTCCCAGGTGAGCCTCTTTGCCTGTTTTTCTTTCCAGATTTATCACCCATCCTCATTGTTTTCAAAGAATTCAGGTATCCAGAATATGGACATTTCAGTGCAGACCTATGTTTCCACCAGTGCCAGTGAAGACTTTTAGCACGAAGATGAGCGCATTCTCTAAATGTGGATATTGACTTTTGGGAGTCAGGATCAAAAAAGGCACTTAGGTACATGGTGAAATCGGTTCATGCACAGAGCTGTTTGTAGACTCAGGGCCTTCATTTGGGCAGAGGACAGACCATAATGTGCAGAGAAGGGGTTTTGTGTTCGAGGGACACCTGCCGAGCCCAGCAGAAAGCATGACTAAGGGTTGTGGTGGCAGGTGCTCTGCTCTGCTGCCTGCCTCTGGGGAAGTCACTTACACTCAGTGTTTCAGTACCCACAATGTAAAAAGCAGGATAAACGTTCTGAGCACTCTCTCAGAAATGTTTGGAAGCCTCATTTATTCCTGCCTGCAAGTCATTTTGGTGATAGTTTTGCTTATTCTATCAAGCTGTCAGTGTCGATACTTCAGGGAGGCATTTCTCTTATTGTTCTGTTATGTCTCTGCTGTTGTTTTTACCTGTACTTGTCAATCCTCATTCTGGGGTCTGCAATACTGTGTCAAGGTGTACTAAGGCATGACACACTTCAGTGCATCTTAAATATTCTTAAAAGCCCTCAGGCTCTGGCTCATACGCTTCCATTGAGCCATTACAATCCAAATAAAAGAACTTTAATGAGTGTATTGCATCTGTATTGCTTACAAAGGACTCACTGGGAGCTCACTGACAGTATCTTTCATGCTTCTGCTGCAGGTGAGGAATTCAATGGCACAGTGTTTTTCTCTTGCTCACTGTTTTTTTTTTCAAACAAACTCACGTAGAGTAAAAAAAAAACCACAAAACCTAACCATAAGGCAGAATGATTTACGTATTTTAAAAAGTTTGAGATTAAACAAACAAAACTAAGGAATGATAATTACAGCTGAACTTTTTCAGCCAAATTGCACTGGGTAAAATATGTACTGATGTCTTCCAAGACCTGTTTCATGTTTCATCTAAAAGCATAATGGGAACAGGGAATCTGTAGATTTAGAGCAAAAGAGCTGCATTACCAGCAAACTTGCTATTCTTTTACTTAAGACATAGGTTACAAGTTTAAAATTCCTAGCAACTCCCAATATTTAATGTTACCGAGTGAAAGAAATTCCCATACCAAAAGAACGGCAAAAAAATTTAGAAAGTTTGCTGCCAACAGCAGGTGAAAGCAGGTTTCCACACAGAATTGGTCAATCTAATATTTTTTTGGCAATTTTATGCTAGTCGGTTGAATTTTGAAACTTTTCAGATAGTGTATGGAGAGGGATCCTCTGTCAGAAGGGAAATACAGCTCCCTCTAAGGTCCCTTTAAAACCACAGCATCGTGCCAAACTATCCCAAAGAGGGAGGGGCAGGGGTGACAGAAACACCCTGGCGTTTTCCCAGAGGTGATTGTCTCAGCCCATCAGGGCGTTTCTTCCCAACTTTCCCGACAGCTGTAATGTTTTTTTCCTGGTGTGTTGCCGGGCACAGAGGAGCCCGCTCCCGAGGCAGAGCCACCTTCCAGCATCCATCCCCTGCCAGCCCTCCGAGGAGGGCTCCTTCCACACGCCAGCCGTGGCGGTGTGGCGAGCACGCCGGCCCTGAGGGGAAACATGCACTGATTAATCACTCTCTATTTAGAGTGAGGCAGGCTGAGGGCTGAGCGGCCGCTCCCGGCTGGAGCGCTGGGCACGGCGGGCGCGGAGCTCGCAGCAGCACCCGGAGATGCTGAGCTCCCAGGGGTTAGAGTACAAACCGAAATAACATACATTAGCCGCTCGTGTTTAGCTCGGACTTGGATTTCATCCACTTTCAGATATGAATTATTCATCCCCCATCTCCCTCCAATTGTTCTTTTAATTCATATCGCAGTTGTTAAAAGGTTAGAAGCCACGTTACTGAATAATCCTTTACTGTTTCCCCGTGGCAATTTGCGCCCAATTTTTGCAGATTTCAAGGCTGGGCTGTCCCCGCCGCAGAGTTCATTTTTATTGCAATTCCCGGCTAGCCTTTTCCCCCCGAACACTACCTCTCTGACCTAGCTGCTGTACCTCTGATCCCATGCACCCCAGAAGCTGTCACAAGTCTCCCTCCTTCCCAGGAGTTGAACACACAATAGAGAATAGGCCCTGGCTGTGAGGTTCAGCAGCCATTAACCCCTACCAGCTGTTCCTGCAGGGAGCCTTCTGTGGCTGAATGTCCTTTCTCTGCGGAGGCCCTCATTTCCACTAATCTAACTATTGTTGGCTAGGAATGCTGACAGGAGAAAAGAAATTTTTCTTGTGTCCATGCAAGTGTGTGTATCCATGTGTAAGTGAAGGAAGAGTGAAGGCTAATTTCTATAGTAGGCATGAATGGAAGGATTGGGAAAAAAAACTAGTTAAAATGTGTTTACTTGCTTAAAAGGCTCAGTCAATTTAAATAATTTCAGTAGTATGCTCTATTTTGGGGGGATGGGAAGGAGGAGGAAGCAAGTTACTATTATCATTTTATGCAAAAGCCATTGAGAGATTCCCCTGCATTTCCTTCTTAAAAAGAGAAAAGAAATAGGACATGTACAAAAAGAAATGTACGAATACCAGCTGCACACGAACAGAAATTCGTAGGAACAAAATCTAATATTTTTAAAGCCATGGACCTGAGCATCCAAACATTTACCTTTATTTCAAAATGATTATCCATTTCTAGTGGACTGATGACTGAGACTGTCTTGAAATACACAAAATGTTTATCAGGTTTTATTGGAAAATTCAGGATTTTGTACTAATACTCTTGTGTAGAAAAAAAAAAAATTGAGGGGAAAAAACCCCCATTTTTAAAAATTATCAACATTTTCAGATAAACAAACTGAAGTCCTTACATCTCTCACAATGACATCATCACTAATCAGAATTTAAACTTGCACTTTAAAATATTTTTATGCAACACTGGTAGACATAGCATCCTAAATCACAAATTAATGTAAATGTTGCTTTTCTTTTTGAACCACACAGGTGAATGAAATCACAAAAACATAATTAGTAAGAATTACGAAGAAAGAGACTATTTTATCTGCTAGAGAACCACATGCCATGTAAAGTTTCGATTAATTAATCTTTTTCTCTAAAAAGATTGATAAGAAAAACTGTTTTGAAACGTACTGCTCCATTTTATCACCTGATAAAGTTCAGCAAAATACAACAGTTGGTCTAGTTCAAATCAAATTAGAAATAATTCATGTAGAAATATATTTTCTGGGCAATTAGACTGTATCGTAGCAGGGCAAATGTCTGATATAATAAAGCTCTACTTTGCATCTGTTCCTGTGTCTAGACGGCTGCAATTACTAGTCCTTACAACAGCAGCGGCAAGATAAAGCGCTGCTTACAGGTTATAGCTATTAAAACAGAACATTTTCTTTCTTTGCCCCCCTGTATTACCTAAATCATTTGATTGTTATAAAATTTAATTTAATTTAATGAAGTTGCACTTTCCTCATCTTCAATATGAACACAAACACAAATAAACAAACAGTAGAGAGAGAATTCAGCTCATTGTTTCTCCCCGACATTAGCTGCCATGCACGGATACTGGTCTCATTGAAGTTAAATATGTGCAAATAATGCTTGCTCAGAACCCAAATGGCTGAAATGGCTCTGAGGGTTAAGAGAGGACCCATAGCCCCACGACTGTCAATTTGGCACCCTTCAAAGGCACTATGCAAACCCCACACAGCACAGCAGACAAAGCATATCCTTAATTGCTGCACTTGGCAAGAGGAAAGGCAAGAGCCAAAGAGGGTACATTTGTAGTTAGATAGGTAAGTTTATACCCTTGATAGAAGGAAAACCACAGGTTAGACAAATACAAACTGTAGGCTGTGAACAGCCCTGCATCTACAGGTTGAACCCCCACTGACATCTCATGGCACCAGCAAGAGCTCTGACATCCCTGCTCCTCTGCTGGAGGAGATGACAGCAGCGAGGAGGGTGTGCTGCATCAGCTGTGCTTACAGACATTGCAAATCAACTACTACGGGGCTGGACAAAGTCATGTGTGAAAGCAATGGGTCCAGTCCTTGGGGTCACATGGAAGTACTGATTCTTCACTATTTTGGCCTACTGAGTACACAGAAGGATTATTTCAGCAGGATTTCTGAAACTGCGGTTTTACGCAGTTCATGGGCATAAACAGTAGTTTCTGGTGTTAATGAAACTGCTTTCTCCTTCAAATTCTCTCTGTAATTACAGGGTTTCTGGGTTTCTCAGCAAACCTGAGCAAATTTTAAGTAGGGCTTTGTTTAGACAATCTAAGATATTAAATCATAGTCTTGAAACCCTGCAAAGAATCAAGCACATAACAAAAAAATGGTATTTGTGAAATATTTCATGAAAAGAAAGACATTCATTGAAACAAACACAAGCCTCTTGGCTAATTTTGAAAATAATAAAAACACATAATGTGTTGCACATTAAGGAGATCTGGCAGTAGTTACAGGCCTCCAAACTCAGCTTTCACCAAGACATGCCAGAATATACAGAAAACCAATCCTACATGAGGAGTCATCTACTTGTGGCTATTTTTATTCAAACCTTTTTCTTATCCTATTCATTCATTAAGTGGAGTGAGACTGACTGTTTATGTTTGTACAACTGACCTTTGGTGCCATACAAGAAATTTTTATGCTGTTTGAAATAAACCACGTTTCTCAACTAGGACACACTCAGGTGCCAGCTATGTGTCCTGCATCAGATTCTCCCAGGGTCTTTCAATGTCTAATGTGTGTCCTGTATCCTATCTTGGTTAAACAGGCTGTTTTATTACTTCTCTTTAAGGACAAATGCAATTTGTAATATGGATCATGTTTCAGATGGGCCAGAGCTGTCCCCATGTAGAACATAAAAAAAAAAGAAGACCAGAAGATTCTGTAATCCTGTTTGAAAGAAAACAATTGACTGTACTTTCTCCTATTGGTGAATCTGACTGCCAAGTAACTGTCTTGAGCTGACTCATTAAAAACAAATGTGAAATAAAGCTGCCTCCCAGTATTCGTAAAGATAAAATTTGTTTTTTCATTCCCACAAAGGATATTTTATCATGAAATTAACTTCCTGTCAGAGAAGCTGGAGTTTATTTCATCATCATTCAAAAAATGGTGATGGACCTTCTGTTCCACCCATGGCTATAGTATCTCACATGGGGAATGTGTTTCAGAAGGCTTCACTTGCAGAACAAGTGTCCCACTTCCAGGTGCTCAGTACCAGTATGTCACATCCCTAGGAGAGAGGAACATTACTCTAGAAATACCCAGTAAGGTAATGAAGCATCATTAAAAAATAGTGCACGTTTTATCTTCATCTTCACTGCACGTGCTGCAAATAGCACAGAATATTGCTTTGGTCATTTATTCAAATAATATAATAAAGACATCCCTTTGAAATTACTTACCAGCATTCTATGCTGTATATTTCATGAAAATAATATCATCTGGAATGCAATTTTGGAAAAACCCAAGAAAATCTCTGTGTCAGACTTGCTTTTTGCATGCTCTTACTTTATCAGGATAATGTGTAACACATATCAATCTTCAATTAACCTGAAATTCCAGCTCTGAGGTATGAATTTATCCAACTACATAATTCCAGACTCAAATGACTGCACATCTCAGAGGCTCAGACTTTGAGTTTTATTTGCTTCTGTACTCCAAAATTCACCTCTTTGGGCAGGAAGTTGTTACTCCGCAGCAGGTGAGTGACCAGTTGTTTGCTACCTGACTCCTCACCTTGCTGAGGTCTGCCAGCAGCTGCCTCCCTGATATCTCACCTCATAACTGGAAATTGTTTAGATCACAGCCCAGGCTACTGTCACTGATCTGCAGCAAGAGTGGGAAGGGAGGAAAAGGGTGCCTGGCCAGCTCACTGCTCAGAAGAAACGAGGGTCACTTGGGCATACCTCATATGAGCAGTTTGGGTGATGGGTGTTCTCCCAGCTGTGTGCTGCAGTACTGTATCAGAGCATGGCTATGGGGTGGGTGAGATCTTTCCTTAGAAGCTATGCCAAAATCACCAGTGGATATTGGAAGCTAATATTGAAGAAAGAACTAGATTTGCATGAGCTGTCCAAAGGCAAATAAAAATTACAGTGCTATGTGGTGCCACCAGATCAATGACAGCTTAGGATGATCAACACATGGGCTAGAAGTGAGGGAGGAGACACGAAAATGAAAGTCTGCCTGACTTCTGGCTGGCTAGTTGAGGTAGCAGTATGTGTTGTGAGGAGGGGTGGGGGGCTGGTCACTTCAGGAAGTTGTAATTGCAGTGTTAGCAAGCTCCCTGACTGTGATTCCTCAGACAGAAACAGAAAGAGGAGGAAAGCCTCGGCTACTTTTTCAACAGGGGTATTCCTGTAGTTATTGAATTGGCTGACTGACTTCTTAGAAATCCTGCCATCCCTTCCCCAGCTCTGTTTTACTGACTGCTATTTGGAGCATAACATTTCCTTAAATATAACAATTCAAGAAAATAATGTTTTATGAAATGCTGACATGTCAAATTTTCAGGAGAAATGTGAACTCAAATTGTGCTTCTTTGCCTTTTTTATTTTATCAGAGGATGTTAATGGATTTTCAGTCATGAGGCTTAGAAAGATGACATTAAATATCACTTGATGCTGAAGAAAATAGAGAGACTGTTTAAAAAGAATTGCATAGAACCCAAAATTCTCTCCGTGCTGTTTTCTGTCAGGAAGTCTGTTATTTCATTTGTCTTTTGCATGTTTAAACATAGAAAAACAGAAGACTCTTTTTCACAGGCTACTGGCCTGGTATTTGTGTTTTAAGTAAAAATTTCTAGCAAGACAAAACTCCTAGTAAAGTACTTTGAATAGTGCCCAGATCTGGGAACTTCTGCCCCCAGAGTATTGGTTGATGATATAAAATGTCATTGAAATGTACTATAAAATATTTTCTAAACTTTAAGCTAACATCATAGATAAAATTTCTAGCTGTGACATACATTATTAACCTCCTCCCTTGAGCAGAATCTCAACCCTCATCTATTACATCAGTTCAGAAAATGTAGATGTGCTCTGTGCTAACTTGTTGCAACTGTTATTTCTTTTAAAATGCTTCTAAAAGGCCCCAAAAAATCATATGGAAATCTTTTTCTTGAAAGGAAATACCACATGCCATCTATAGAGACATCATTTGAATTTACTGTGGATCTCAAGCTGCAGCACTGACACCCTCTTCCTTAACAATCTTACCTAAAATCTCTGCATACCTTTTGCTATTTGTCACTTTTAGAGAGCCATCTTTCAAATCCATGCATGCAACTCTTCACAATCTGACATCCTCAGGAGACTAACAATAATGTGCTGGATATTTGTGAATCAGTAGTTGGTACTAACATAGGTTTACAGTCAGAGGTTTTCAAACAGCACAATAAAAAATCTCCTCACCCAATAAGCAGCTCCTACTTGGAGAAGGTCTGGAGATAAAATTGTAGTTTTTACCATTGCTCAGTATGAAATAAGCAGCTCACATTCCTTAGGGAAGGTTTCAAATAGACTTAAAACAAGCTTTAAGTTTCATTTCTGAGGGCTGAAGTCATAACTAGAGACTAACTGACCTCAGAGATGCCTTAAATATCCTGCATAGTGTTAGTGTCAAGTAAACAATTCCATTTTGCACAACAGATCAAGAGATGCAGGCACATTAGGTGTTATCTGAAAAAGAACTACATAGTTCTTCCTACTCATAAGCACCACAGCATTCCCTAATGTGCCAATACAGCCATATGACAAACCACAGAGGGTACTCCTCACACACACACACACACATTCACTCACTCTTGCTCTTGATAGACTTTAATGAATATATAGATTACACTCTTTTGTAGCAAAATCTTACTTGCTAAAATGGTGACAGTATTATGCAACATTTATTTCAGGTCGTGAACTCACAGTTGAAATTCCTTTTTAAAACTTCTTGGTCAGCTGCTTTACTCTTCAAATCTCTGCTCTGAAATATCCAGATTTTGCATTCTAGTGAAATATTAAAGTGAAATGTATTTAGAAAATCAAAATGAGTAGAAGTTCAAGATGACAAACAAGGGACCTAATTTTCTCATAAATCAGATCTTAAATGTTCTACTTTGTTCAAAGCATATACAGACTTATATAACTATATGCTAAAACTAATGCTTTTATATTATTATAAAACTATAGTTACTGGAATAATACTATTCCAGTAACTATAGTTTATTTTCAGTTTCTTCTGACATCAATAAATTCCTGGGAGCTATTTCTAATTGTGGATAGCAATTGTCCTGTCCTATGAGAACTCTGGATTTCAAACAAGTTTCCCACATAAACTGAAAGCCACAAATTTTCAAATGTTATAAAAATATTATAAAGAAATAAAGTACATTGGGATGCAATACTCTTTGTTAAGAAATCCAAAACATTTTACTTTGATTTTGACTTTTTATTTGGGGACATGGGGATTTAAATTATTAATGTAGCTAATATTTCAAATGAAAGTCCATGAAGTTTATATTTTCAAAATGTTTAACAAGGCTGGTTTGAAAAATTCAAGTGTTCCTTTCAAAATATTTTAGAATCTGGAAACACCACTTCCCTGGCTTAATTTCATAACTTCTGAGCTTTCTGATTGAATTATCAGGCCAGAATTTATTTTTTTCTAAAAAAACTTTTTTTCCCTTGGGTTTTGTTTAGTTGTTGTTGGGGGGTTTTTTGGGGGGTTGTTTGTTTGTTTGTTTGTTTACTTCTTTTGTTTGTTTTTTTGTCATCAGGAACACCAAGTGAAAAATATGTGCTTGCACTGCTGATCATAATTCATTCCAAACGCACACGAACAGGCCAAATTCAGTTTCTGTTTACCCTGTCTTAATGCCATGAAGTCGCACTGCTGAAGCTGAGAGATGTTAGCAGTCATTCAACAATTTACCTCTGCTGAAAAACCTCTGTTAAAAGGAGTCTCAGGCTCCGAACAATTCTGAAATTGGAGATTTCTGGAATGCATCTGGTGATACAGGAGATGTGTGTTTTTCAGCACGCTGGTCGTGCGTGCGTATGGTTGTGTTCTGTGGTCGGACTGCACTGCACAAGGATAAGCACACACTCGAGCAACCAACCTGCTCCCCCTCCCTGGTCTGCTTAAAGTCCAGCATTGCATGGGTTCTTTCCTCCTGACTGTGAATCTGGCTTGTTTCAATTTTCTGCCATTATTTTGGCCAGCAACACTTTCTCATAAGGTGAGGCTGAAATATTTCCCCATATGG
>NC_141701.1:121692307-121712307 GCF_971803275.1 Cyanistes caeruleus
GCAATTACTGATGTAACAGCCACCTGCAGAAGCGAGGCCCTCTACGGAGCACTGGGCTGTTCATGAATATTTTATGGTGTGATGTTATTTTGAATGGCTGGGGCAGGTGAAGGGGGCTGAGGATGTAATAAGTAACTCTGCTGGAGACTGTGTCGCAGCTCTGTTTCTCTGCAGTGGTCTATAGTGTAACACCAAGAAGAATCCTGACCCTGCATAAGACTATGCAAGGGCAGCTGAGGCTGAGGAAAGATGATGTGACAAGTCATGGTGGGCACCCTTTAAAATCTGTTGTCTAGCGATTTTACACATGATGTCCGGCTTAAAAAGCCTCTGCATCAATCTTGTCCAATTTAATTTGATAAACTAAGTGTGGATAAGGATTAAATGAGAATTTTGTAATGGAGAAAACTTGTTCTTACTCTTTAATCCATGAAAGATCTTATGAGGTAAACCACATAAAAATTTAAGCTGTTGCTGTGGAAAACAGTGTTACTTCTTTGTTTTGAACTTGTTTCAAAATCTGCTGTTCTCCTAAGAAATAGATGGAAAATATATATACTTTTTACTGACAGCACATATACACATTTGACTCAAAATGGATCACTTCAAAGAAACTGTTTCAGAAAGTTGTTGTAAAATTGGGTTTATTTGATGTAATTTATTCCCAGTAGTGAACCTGAAATTCACGTTTGAACAGAAGCATGGTATTTTACATGCATTTGTATTCTTCCCAACAGAGAATTTTTTCATTCCTAGAAGAGGCAGGGAAGGGTTAAACCAGACATGATACAATACAACATGAAGGGGATATGTTCAAAAGCCTTAAGAATTTGTGATGGTGTTGTCATACTTCAGATCTTTAAACCAAACCAAACAAAAAACAAATGAAACTAATAGGACTAAAATATTAAAGGTTAATTTTTACACTTAGCTGCAGAAAGTAAAAGAGAATAATAAACAGAGCAATTGTCTCATATTACACTGATATCAGCAGGATGTGTAATAGTCTTTAAAATTATTTTTCACATTGCTTATTATATGCATTCATAGATTGTGGTACTTGAAAAGAAAAGCTGTAGAAGGCTTCACTGTAAGCTGCAGAGTGAATAGCTGAGGGATTCCTTTTTAAGAATAGGACATGTTTAGAAAAAAGGACACAAAAGATTTACAGAAACCTTGGACAGAAATTGGCAATGAGAACTGAAATCCGGAAGAGCGGCTGAGAAGGAAAATGTAGCTTACCGTACGCTGAAAATAATGTGTGACAACACAGGAATTCCCAGAGTGACAATTGGAAGATTACAACGATACTCTTTAATTTTTGTAAGAGGTAGTTTTGCAGATACGCTCATAACATTTCATAACATTAATTTATAGCTTGCACCAGTAAGAAATAATACAATGTTATGTTAATTTTCTATTCTAACGTCACCTTCTTAACAGAATACTGAAGTTGTGCTGCTTGAGATATTCGAGGTGGTTGTCTATTGATGTTTGTATCACAAAGACTGCAAAACTAGTCTGACTAGGATGATGGTATGTTGCACAATTCAAGCCACGATTTGCTCTAAGATTTCCTGGCTAATTTTCTACAGTCTGATCTAATCAATCAACATCAGCATTAAATATCCAGTGAATAATACACCAAACAGAATAAAATGTGCTGGAGTGTTTTTCCTAAATTCACTCAGTGAAATGCTGAGATGTTTTTCTTCCAACACAAAATAAATATTCAGTGAATGAAAAAACAGTAAAAGAACATTAGGCATCTCTATCAATAGCCTCTCCTCTTCCTCTGTACCTCTGTATGGACATTTAAGATAAGCACAATAAGAAAAATAAAAAAATATTGTTACGGAATCAATTACGTTTAAGACTGAAAAAGTGTCCAATAAAGACTGTGCTGATTCAGCTCCAGAATA
This sequence comes from Cyanistes caeruleus, assembly GCF_971803275.1. Taxonomy (NCBI): domain Eukaryota; kingdom Metazoa; phylum Chordata; class Aves; order Passeriformes; family Paridae; genus Cyanistes; species Cyanistes caeruleus. Next base: position 121,694,230 of record NC_141701.1, read on the forward strand.
AATGTTAAAGGCACTGTGTTTTAGCAATTTTATGTAGACTGAATTATAAAACAGCAAACACACAGTAAATTTTGGGTACTTATAATTAGATTTTCAACGTAAGAGAAGTTAAGCTCTGTATGTAAATGGCATTATTCAAAGGCTTGTCTTGAAAAAGAAAATTGCTGTTTGACAATTCTATAGAATATTCAAGAAAGGTAATTATACTGCAGTGGCTGTTAAAGATGCAGGTGTTGAATATAGTCACTGCTTCAGCTTTTACAGAAAACTATAGAACATAAAGAGAAAGAAGACAATAACATTAGCACAGTGAAGTATTCACCTCTGCAAGAGGAGTTTGCATTATCTTACTTTATAGATATACAAAAATTATAAACTAGCCCCCTTTTACCCCCTCAGGTTTTTGGATTTTTTGAACCCTTTCCACTTTCTTGCCTAAAAAAAGAGGAAAAGCACAACACAGAGAAGGCCCCGGTGTAAAAATCACCCAGTCAAAGACACAACTGAAATGAAAATGGCAAGAAACCAGAGTGCCTCGTTTTTTAATGAAAGGCCACATAATTAATCTGGAAAACAAAAGTGATTGACTAGCACCAGTGTGAAAGAAATGTACTGACTGACCCCCAGCGACTACACAAGTGCTCAGTGTCACTGTTGATCCACAGCTAACTGCTTTCTGAATTGCCTGTCCTTTGATACAATGCACCACTCAGAGAAGCAGGCTGAAAATAAGTTCATTATTAGAGTTACACTTTTAATTAAGATGTTAGGACAATCAACAAGTGCACGTGAAACCAGAAGCGATGACATTTGGAAATATCAAACCTTGTTAAGGGGTTCACTGTTATTACCAGTCCTTACATTCAAACAGCAAAGGAAGAATTCATGTGCTGGGTAAAAGATGCCTTTCACCCAGCTCTTGGAGCCAGGTTCACATGTGGACTTGCATGCGGTGACTCTTGACAATTCTTCACTTCAAAATGCTCCATGACAGGAGCAGAAAACACAGGACAGATTTCAGAGCCTCAGTTTCTTAAGAGGGCACCTAGGAGTTGCCACAACACTGCACAGGCCACAGCCTCAGGCAACAAGAAAAAATTCCACTTTTCCTACAGATCCAGAGGCCAGGCTGCAGTTGAGAAGTGATGTTGCACAGTGCTGCAAGGGACCAGCACCCTGCCCTCTTGACATCCAGGTAATCTCTGTGGAAAAGACAACCTGGTTGACCCAAGCAAACATCATGCTTTGTAGTGGTTAGAGCACGCTTGTGGGAAGCAAATCCTACATCCCAGCTCAAGTTCCTTTCCTGCAGCACTGAAACTGCCCAAGCAGCTGATAGTCAAACTACTTTCTGAGCTCTTTGAGGAGACAAGGATAAGAAAGTCAATAGTGAGGGGGGAAAAAATGGAAAGAGAAAAGGCAAAGCAGGAGGGAAGAGGCATTCCTGCTTGGACTGGGAGAGAGCAAAAAAATTGGCTTACAAACAAACAGGCTTAGAGAAGAGATGAGCACAGAGGTAATTAAAGATATATAGATCTGTTTCTACAGAATTCTGTGAATGTCCAAGGGTTTCTGGAAGTCTTTTTCATATAGGTACCTAAACTGTCCTTACACTGCAGCTGCTTTAAGTGCTTGAGGCACAGGCTTCCTCATTTTTCTTGGAAGCTAGAGATCAAAAGGAAAAAAAGAATTAACAAGGATGCATTCACCTTGCAAATCAAACTGTGAATTTGTTAGAGACATTTTCAACTGATGAGGCAGCTTCAGGCACCTTCAGTAGAAGAGCCCATGGGAGGCTGAAGCATTTTTATTACATACATTGCTTCAATAAGTTTCTATATGGTCATAGTCCTAGGCAGTACAATCACCATTGTCATGGTAATGGAATGATGCCTAGCAGCTAGCCCTGAGGTGAATTTACGAAAGCATCAGCTTCTCTGAATAGTACAAATAAGCAGGTACTTCAGAGAAGACACCCTGGGAAAAACAGAGAAAGGTAAATGAATAGTGCAGCAAATTTCATTATTAACCCATGCAAGAGTTAAATGGGATCACAACTCGGATGAGAATAGCTTCCTTTCTTGGTAGGAATGTAACTGAGCAGGCTAAAAGGTGCCTGAGGTAACTTCTAATACCTTTCAAAGCTAGGAATATGCACCTAGCACACTAGCTCAAAAATGGGCATATGGTCCCACAGGACAAAGCTGTAAGCATGTTGAAGAGAAGCTTTATTCTTAGACTTTTGTGATTTCCTATTGACAAAATGTATAAAAAAAAAATCAGTATCTATCAAGAACATAAGGTGGGTTCTAGGCCTCTCTGTTCTATCAAGAGACTTCTTCAATCAAAAGAAGCAGGCTTAACTATATGGCCACCATAATCAGACTTCTTCACCATGCTCTGTTATGCATCAGCCAACGCTGAAGGTGAAGGTGAAGGGATGCTTTAGCTATGTGCAAGAATTACTATATACCTTGACCTGATCAAATGATCCTGATCATATAAAATTATTATACATCTAGGTTTTATATTATTTTTTGCCAGCATGGGGTAGATTAATGTCACAGAGTTAGGACATACCTGTAGGAGTAGGACTGTGGGAGCCAGGCTGATAAATACAGTAACCAGAGAAGTCTGGTTGCTCACATACTGAGCACCAATGTAAAATTGCAGTTGCTGTGAAGTCACTTGGGTACCTCAGTTGTGATGGAAGACTTCACTTCTCCAAAGTGTGGGGGTGTCCTGAAATGGCTTCAAAAGGCACAAAAGGCATACTCCTTCTCCCAAAAATACATATTTGCACTACCACATGCCCTTTGAAATCAACTGGAAATTAGGCACTTTAGTAACATTGATAACATATCACACACAGCCTTAATAAGTTAGAAGAAAGGTAGGAAATGCAGAATGGAGAATTAAATTTTTTTTCCTAAGGGTAAATGTAGGGAAGCTTCTGGGAACTGGAGAACAATTATTCTGCATAGAAGAGTACATTTTCTAGTCATAAAAGCAAAAAAAAGTAAAATCTGCGAAAAAAATATCAATCCTGTGTAGACTGTGGGGGAATAAAAAAATATTTTCCAATGGAGTAAAGAATGCCAAAAGAGGCTAAATGTAATTAGCACTGATGCTGATGAGTAGGAACATGACTTCTGTGAAGTGGGAGCTAGACAAGCAGTGAAAACCCCACAGGAGATAAGGGTCACTGCTCACATTTCAGGAATGCCATTTCTTCCCTGTTTATTTTTATTACAACTCTATAGAAAAGGCTTTTTCAAAAGATACTTAGTTTAACCACACGTAAGGCACGTATTTCTGATTTTCTTGCCTTTTCATATATTTAAGAATATTTAACTACCTAAAATCATTCCCTGTACCTGAAATAGGCAGATACAGAGCAGCCAGATGAGAAATAGCATGGTTCTAGCTCCACAGAGGCCCTGCTTCTGGAGTACAGATGGACCATTGCTGTGGCAGGGGTGAAACAGGACCTGATACTCAGGGCAGTGGCTCTGCAGCACGTCACATGTTATGTGGCCTCTTGCACAGGCAGCTCTAACTGAGAAAGAAGGTGAACTGCAGGATTGCTCCTGTGACTACCGTCCTGCTCTATAAAGATGGAGAATTCTGGGCTTGTGCATGAGTGGGAAGAAGGATAAGAGCTATTTTCCAGCCACCATTGCAGGCAGCTTGTCTAAGACAAAAAGAGCTCCTGTCAGCAAGGAAGAGCAGAATGCATGGGTCAAAGAAGAAATTGGCAGGGCTTCAATATATTTTTATAGTGCCTAGTTTTTCTAGACAAATCTTCCAAGACTCCAACAGCAACATCAAGAAAACTTACAGAAGGAACAAAATGAGGACAGAGCAAGGAAATCTCTCAGTAATACATTTTTATCCCTGCTTTGATATTTCATAGATGGACTTGCAAGCACTAAATTATGTAAGTACCCTCTCTGGGCTTAGTTGATTAATAAAGGTCTCATGATGGGTTCTAGGTAAAGTAATGTTGGGTGCCTAAGTGATGGCAAGAGAGCAGATGAATATCAGAAGTGATTGTGAAGATGTATTTGAAGGAGAGCAGTGCAGCTTCTCTCTCTTTTTCTTAAAACAGAGAAAGAATCTGATGTCTTGGAAAGCACATTTCAGACAAGCATTCTGGAAGCAACCAATAATGCATGGAAATGGGTCCAGGCAACAAGGAAAAAGCCTGGGTAAAAATAATCTCCCAAATCCCTCTCCTTCATAACATAATACACTCTTCCAGCAGCATGTTTGACAGAGGAATTTATTCCCCCACCAAGCTGTTTCTGTTTTCACAGAATCAGATGCTAGTTTGGATAGGAAGGGATCTTAAAGACCCTCTAGCTCCAACCCCCCTGCCATGGGCAGAGACACCTTTTACTAGACCAGGTTACTCAGAGCCCCATCCAGCCTGGTCTTGAACATCTTCAAGGATGGGGCATCCACAACTTCTCTGGGAAACCTGTTGCAGTGCCTCACCACACCCAGTGTAAGAAACTTTTAATCTAAACTGACCCTCCTTCAGCTTCAGCCCATTCCCCTTTGTCCTACTACAACATGTAGTAGTTGTGAAAAGTTCCTCTCCAGACTTCTCATAAGCCTCTTTGCCTATGGAACTTACATACTGTCTTTCATTGTTGTCTTTTTCTTAGTGATTTTCTGTTTTTATTAAGGACTGACAGAAAAAGTACCTGAAGCAACAGCTGTGCTTTCAAACGTTGGTGATTCCCAGAAGAGAAGATGCCTGTGGTAGCTATTTCAGCGTATGTGAGGTGAATGTTTAACACCTATATTATAGCTACAATTCATTTTGACAATGTTATAGAAAAAAGTGTTATCTCAAAAGGGTACCATATGAAGGAGCAAGTGAATCAAATATTTAAAATATTAATACTGCTTATTTACAAAGAAGCATTTCTTTTCTCTTTTGGTACCTTAATTTGAACAATAAATTGCAGGTGAAACCCACTGGAGGCCAGGGACTCAACAGCTTGCCAAGGAGTGTCTAAAATGAAAGCAAGTTGTTTAAGAGAAAACAACAAAGGTGGTAAGGATGTTATGATGCCTTCACTGAGCCACTAAACCAAGTCCCTCACAACAGCAGCCACAGTTGAAAATACCCCCTGTTGTAGCAAGTATTGCTTTTGAATTCACAAATTCAAATAATCTGCTGCTGTTTCAAATATTCTAGTAGAAAAGGAGATTGATGATACAGTGTAAACACATACATTGATTTACTGCTGCTATTCATATCCAAAAGGATATGGGTTTCAGCCACAGCATAGATATATAACCCTAAGGAGTTCTGAGGTTTCTTGGGGTGGGAAGCACATGCAGCACACATACTGTAAAACATGTTCTCATTAATGCTCCTCAGTATGCACAATCATAAAGAACATCAATCTGGTTGCATTCTCAGATCAATCCTGCCCCCCACTGAAGTCAAAGGAAACTAACCTGTTGGTTTCAATAGCACCCAGCCTTTTATAAATTGGCAGATATTTATATGTAAAAATCATGAATTCATTGTAGGAAGCAATGAGTTACTGCTCAGAAAGAGCAGTGAGTCCTTACACCTATGTGCTGAGTGTTATGAAACATTGGGATTGGTACATCTACTTCCACTAGTGTTCACAAAACAGCTGGGGATAAATTTCACAGCTTTAAAAATTTATTCACAGATGCTTAATAACCAAAGTATAAAATTGGACTGAGAAATATTAGATTGCTCAGTACAGTAACAAGACAGATAATTAATACTACCATAAACTACACAAACCCTTTCTATGCAGATTTTCAATTGTGACAATAAATCTCATTGATCAATATGACAGACCCAGTTGAATGGACAATGTCAAAGTTTAGATTTTCCTAAACTCATCTTACTGTTTTAATGTAAATTTCTGATTTTATTATTTCTCTTTGAGCTTTTGATACTGGGTCCAAGGCCTTGGTTTAAAATATTTTGGATATCCATTTCTTGTAGCACTTCTTTTGGATCTCTATTGCCCCATCCCAGAGCAACTTGTACATAACCTTCTTTTACAGATATATATCCCAAATCTATTTGATAGAAATCTAAACATGGTTAAACAAAACCTCAAGAAATGTGTTACATTCTATAAATAACTAACATCTCATTGTAAAGTTGTACAACAGCACTCTATTTTCAAAATCAAGTGCAATCCCTATCTAAATAGTTTTGTTCAAAATACCAGGACATGGTTGCACTGACAAAAATCCTAAACCTTTAAGCAACCATAGACCTGGTTGTGTGTTAAGCATATTAGGTCTCTTAAATTATTATCCCTTTATAAACATATCCATATGAATACACCCTGTGTATCTAACCTCTTTTTATAGTGTTTAAATTGCCTCCATCCAACCTGATTTTCTGTTTCCATGGAGTCAATGAAAGTCTGGCTGAAGAAAAAGTTAAGGGTCTCATAAAGAAATTCTTGGTATAGCTGTAAAAGCATTTCTTCTTTTGTATTCAAGGATGTAGCTAACCCTCTCAAGAAATTTTTTTGAAAAGCAGCTAGCCATCATTTTGATATTTTTAATAAAAGTCTTGCTATTCCCAGAGGAAATCTAGACTGGTTAAGTGTCTTGACCCAAAGCCTACATTACTATCCCCCAACTTGCTGCATTTAGAATTTCAGTATCAGCTTTTGGATCAGTTTCTGGTTTTTTTTTAGCTGAGTCACATGGTGGAAGGACAGAATTATTGCTTTCATCCACTAAAATCAGTGGCAATGCTAATTCAAATCATAAATCCAGAACAAATTTAAATTAAATAAGGTGAATTTGGGTGAGGGTTTTTTTGTTGTTGTTGTAGTAAAAGTGTGGTTATTTGTGGTAAGTTTTTTTCCTCCATAAAAAACCTATAGATGTGTTTTTCTGTTTATTCATTAAACATTTAGATCTAAAATTAGAACTGATCCTCTCTAGCAAAATAAGCTCACAAAATTTCATGCTAAGTCCTTCAACTACATACAGGCATGGTTTTAAAAACTTGGTTAAAGGATGTCAAATCCTACACTCTGAACCTGCTGTGGGAAAATAAATTTGCACAGGTTTGATTGTCTGACTGTTGGAAGAATACACTTAGCAGAAGCTCTGGAGAGCAGGCAATCTGGAATATACATATACTGTCATTTGGTATGTGCATTATATACATAGCTTTATATATTTACTACATGTATTTATATTATATATTACTGTTAAATCCATTCCATCCACTCAACTATAGGTGCATTTTTCAAGGACAGTATAAAAATGTCTACTATGATACAGTTTATAAACTTATTGCTGCATTTCAGTCACATTCAAAATGTGTTTGAAAAATGCACTTGCTCAATAATGTTTAGTTTGAGCAATTCCATTTTGATGGAGATTTTCTAACTTGACTCCCAAATTCAGCTGATCTAGATATGTGGCTAGGCAGCATAACCACTATGAAATCCTTTCCTATCACAAATGCTTATTGCCTTTGCAAATAGCTGGCTGTCAGAGGGTTTACAGATTTGTAATTCAGACAACAATCAGATCTGTGTTTATCTAACCTGGAGGCAATTCTGTATCTGGGCTACTCTCTGCATTTAGGTCGTCATAATTTTTCTCCTAATATGGAATGTTATTGTCTGGAGGAAGTTTACAGCTTTTTCTGTTTAAAAATCCAGATTACCTTGATGTGTGGCTTGGAAGATGCAGCAGAATACCACATATCCTGTCTTTGCCCTGAAGGGCTTTTGGCCATGACCTCACCTTTGCCTGTTCTCTCAGATATAGCAAAGCCAGTATCTCTGCTAACATCTCGGAACCAGGACTTCCGAGGAACCTGGAGATCAGGCCATGCATGTCAAGTGCAAATCAGGCACCTGGTTCTCTCCTAATACACAAGGATGACACAATCCACAATTTAACCTAAATACTACAAAAGATATTTTGATAATTTGTCGCCAGGGAAGCGATTTTCATGCTTTGGATGTTACTGGCTGTGGCCTTGTGGAAAGAACAGTAGATCTGGACAGAAACTCAGCCACTTCTGGAGTGCTACTACCCCTGGCAAGCTATTCTCAAAATATATTTTTTTTTCAATATAACCAGGAGAAGACCTAGGAGTTGACTAATGCCCTTATCAAGGATAAACATAGAAACACATAACATTTTAGAGTTTAGCTGAATACACTCAATTCTAGATACAGAGAATGCAACATTTAAAAGATTTTCTGAGCTTCTCTAAAATTCAAAATTCAGTGAATGCAGGAAAAAGACCTGAAGGATGATTTTCAGATAAAATGTTACAGACTGCTTGATGAAATCACTGAAACCACTCTAGCTAGTGAGGCCTGCTCAACGAGGAAACAGATGGTACAAGGTCTAGTCTTACTAAAGGCCTCTCCATGAAAATTAATTAATTGGCATGTACTGTACTTTTATAAGGAATGGGAATAAGATGCTTCATGAATATGCATTAAATGCTTGTTGAAGTCAAGAGGTCTTCTTTTTCAACTACCTCTGTTTTCCCAATCAACACACCCTAGAGGTATATAATGAAGTTGCAAGTAAATAGCATTTTAGTTATTAGGAATAGCTGGAAGTGAAATATGGAAAATATTATTTTTCTTGCCAAAAAGTATTTACTTTTTTTTTTAACTTGGTCACTGATAATCACTGTGTTGTTTGGGCCCTGATATCAACATTTTGAATTAGAAACAGAAGCATAAAATGACTTGTTATTTAAGTTTAGAAGCCATTTCTACATTGACAGTAGATGTGTAGAAAGTGAAATGACTGCTTAAAATCAAAAATTATTTTATATTTCAGTGTAACAGCATCTTAAGGTATACTCCTGAGAGTAGCCTAAACTCCCCTTATATAGCAAACCAATTAACTTCAAGATGACTTCTCATGCATGAGAAGATTGTGGGACTAAGGTGACAATGTATTGTTATTCTTAAGGGAGAACCCCCTGAGCTCAAACTCACCAGCACAGAGCAAGGCAAGCCAGCCCAGAACGGAGCCCTGTCCGCAGCAGCACAGGGTGACTCCAATGGGACACTCTAATGGTCAGTTTTAACTCCAGAGCAGGCTGGAAAATGCTTAAGAGGAAGCAGGAGAGTGGGAGCTGGGAAGGAGTTCAAAACATGTCAAAAAAGTCTTAGTAGACAAAAAAAGAAGAAGAGGAAAAGAGCAGAAGTAAATTAATCTTCCTGAAGTATATTACATAAGGGGAAATGCCTGGTAGTCGTTATTTGCTGTAACAACCCAAGACAAATGAGCAGCCGGTGTGTTAGTTCTGATGAAGGACATGCAAGAAAGACAATGGCTTTCCATTTTTAAGTTAATCAGTACCCAAGTGATGTATTTCTGAAAAATAATAAAATGGATTAATCAGGACCTAGGGGAAAGAAGAGGCCAGACATTTTATTTCCACCACGTGTAGATGAAATATACATAACATAATAAAGGGCTGCTGTCGACTATCTGCAGGAAGAGCACCTGGAAGATTAAAGCTGTGGACATAACATTAACAAAGTACAGACCACACTGAATTAATGAGCACTGGAGATAGACATTCAGTGGAGTCTTAATTTATTTTCCTTTTCTAGCTCATCCTTTAAGAAAATGACAGTGTCTTCTTATCGATTTTACACTCAGAGATCAATCAGAATTGCCCTGACTCAGACAAAATTTACAGCACTCCCTGACACTGCCTCGAGCATCTGGGCCTAAACAGACATTACAAGGAAGCAATATATCATGTTTGTATGTAGAGCTTGACATGCTTAAAAATAAGCTAATCTGTAGTGGAATTTCCTTCTTTTTGACAAGTTGTTCTGCCCAGCTCTTCGGCCCCTTGTTATGAATTTCTCTCCTAGCTCTACTATTAATTATAACATGCACATAGGATTCATGTATTTAGACCCTGAGGGAGGTCATCTGCTCTGCAGTTTTAGATAAAATATAAACTAACAGATCACTCCTACTTAAACAATGTGAAATGTCACTCTGATGCACTCCATAAAAAAACCTAGAGGTGTTCCGTCAAGAGCTATGATCAATTCTGACAACCCAACAATATCAGAGCTAAATGATGGGCCTCTACATTCCCAAACAGCCCTCCGTGGAAATTGCTGTATCCGGAAGCTCTTTTGTGCAAGTAACTAGCTGTATTAAATGCGATAATTACAGAAAAGACACAGGCTGGGATGCTTAGGCAGTAGCTGGCTAAGGTAACTTGCTCCAGGACTACAATTCATCTTCTACCTAGGGATTGCCTCCCAGCTGACTTTTTGCACTAAGGGAAGAGAGTCGTTTCTGCACTACAGAACTCAAGACCAGATAGTCCCTTCTGGGCTCAAAGGAGACCTGTTTTACAAAATATTTGCTGCATTTTGCTTGAAGGAAAGCATCAAGGCCAGATTTGAGAAAGAACTAACAGGTATCTGGGAACGATTGAGGTTCAGCAGGTTTTTCTAAATTTAAGTCTGTCATCTCCTTCAGGCAGTGATTTATTGGTCACTTCAGTACCTATAAGAAGCACTGAGGGACAAAGAACTAAAATGTTTAGGAAATGTCCCAAAACCAGCATATTTTTTGGGTCTTGGTTGTTTTCTTTTTAATCTTTGATCACCCAACAAAATACAGGGTGGAGGGGAGGATAGCTCCCTTTAGACATTGCATATTTTCAATGTATATCTGAATCTTCTGCTCCCTTTGCTTTTTGGGAAGTTCAGCATATCACAAGGTTCAACCATTTAGTGTTAATGGCATTAACTGGGATGCTGGACAGTATAGCACAAAACCTCCCTCTCTCTTGGAACGAGCCCAAGTCACAGCCTACAATTTCAATACTTTGACCTGCTCTTGTTACCTCTTAGTTCATTAAGGGTCCTGCTCACATTTCACTTGGTTAAAAACTAATAAGCAAAAAAATATAGAAATTCTTCTTATTTATGCAAGTAGAACAGCTGTAGCCAAAGGTTTACAAGCACTTGTTGTAGCAGAGGGTTCTGTTGTTTCCCCGTGTCCTAATTCTTCATGCTAGTGGAAGTAAAAGCGTGTAATTTTTGTATTTGAAACAAAGTTGAAGAAACAAAACTGATACCAAATAGTTAGCAAGATAAAATGATAGCTGACTTGCAATCAAAACTCTGACACTCAGAAATATGACAACATGCAGAAAATATTGCATGGTTTATTTATGACACCTAAGTATTATTTGCCTTCAAGTACTATAATAGTAAATTACTACAGTTTTAAAAAACAGATGAACACTGATTTATTTTACATTTTCTCCTTTCCCTTCATTTATGATTGTCTGACACAGTGAAACCAACCCTCAAGAATTAGAAAGATATCATCTTGTGAGGGGTATTGCACTTATTTTCCCTGCAGGTGTCTTTTTCCCTGATACTGTCTCTGCCTCTTTTAGCCTCTGGTTATCCTCTCTTATGAGATAGTCTTATGCTACCTGAGCACCTGGCTGCTCTCAGCACAAGCTTGAAAAGAAAACAGCATTTTCTCCTGGAATGAGGATAGACACAAGTTCTAAATTAAATAATTTTTTTCACTTCTGTTTTCATAGACACTAACATGGACATTTGACATGAAGATTACCTTGTAGAAATGGACACTGAACTGGCCTGGTCTTCCAAGAGACCACAAGCTCTGACTAAAACCAAGGGACTGTTTTTTAATACAGAAATATAACTACTGAATAACTCCACCAACAAAGCCTGGGTTGAAGTTAACATTTCAAATACAACTAGTAATCTAGGATGTGTCTGCTTCTGCCAAACTAATCTGAAATCTTCTCAAGGAAACTAATCTCAGACAATGTTGAGCACAAAAGCATAGAAAATCTGGATTGTTTAAAGATATTGTAAATTGTCCAGATTACAAGTCTCCCACTGGGTCTCAGGGCTCAGTTCTTGCCTCTGACTCTACTTCAGACTTGTTAGTGTGCCAACAGACACGGTTCATTGTTTAACTTTTGAGCTCTAAAAATTGTCCTAGCTGACCTTCCTCAGCAACCTGTGGAGAGGAATGTTGGACTCTGGAAGGCAATTCATTCAAACTTTATTTTTGGCTTTCTAGACCAATTCATCCCTTGCTAAAAGTGGATGTTCAGCTTACAGCCTGTGCAATAGGAGTGATGAGGTCTGTCCTGGCAGACACACAAGGAGCATAGCTCTCTGCTGATGCAGTGTTCCTACAGCTTGACTCAGATGAGGGAAATGTGTTCACTGGATTCCAGCCTCACAGAATCCTTTAAATCCCTGTATCCAAGATTCATAGGTACAACCTGCGGCAGCAGAGGAAACCATAAAAATTTTGTCTGTTGCTGAAAGATTCACTTTCACAGCTAGTTATAAAATTTATAATCATTTGCATTTCTAGCAACATCCTTCTAAGCAGCAGATGACGTTCCCCATGAATTTTTAAAGCTATACTCACTAGTAAACCAGAAAACCTATTGTAACCTTCTCCCTTTACAGATATAATATTTGGTAATTGTTTCTACGTTCTTGAATATTTTTTTTTGTATATTTTTCAAGCTGATCTAATTTCCCAAAGTAAAAACTTTTTATTTTAGCATTTAAAGAAAAGTGAAGAAGAAAATAATTTAAAGAAATGTGTTATTGGGAGAGCATCATACATGCTACACAACTTGGTCAAGAATAAACAATAAGATTTTATTCACCTTCTAAAATTTCTCCCACCATAACACATCTCACCTCTTTTTGTAAACTGATGGTGCTCAAGGAAGGAATAAAAAAGATGTAATTCAATTCAATACTCCCTAAAATTTAAATACTGCTAAATATGATAAGGTCCTGAAGGAAATAATAGTTAGTGCTACAGCATGTAAAACACACAATGGAAATGTTTACCTTTCAATGTACACATAGTCTGTGTCAGAATTTCTTCACTAGTAAAGGAAGAAATAGATCACATCTTCTCATAGCAGGTAGAACCCTGTGTCTTTTCACTAGTCACTCAATGAATAACAGGTGGCACTGCTGTTGCTGTGCTCTCCTGGGTGCTCTGCCGTGCAAGTGACTGTCATTTCAGTTTACAGTTCAAATGCAACAACAGACCTTAGGCGGAGCAAATGTGCAGCAATTCGTCAAAACTTTTCCTTAATACTCCAGTGAATTTCACCTGCCACCTGCAAAGAATTAATATTTCTGGCTGAGTTGCAGTAAGTGCAGCATCACACACATCCCATTCCATGTACCTGAACTAGCTGTAGAACACATCACACGAGATACACCACATCTACCAGACCAAAATATAGAAAATTCTGAAAATATCTCAGTATTTGCTCATTCTGGAGAAATCACAGCATCCCCAAAGCACAAGGTCAGAGACAGAAGCACTGAAGTAGTTTCCCATGGAGGCAGTTGTACTTTCAAGAAAGGTCACAGCTCACTAGGAGCTCATCATGCCCTGCAGCAACTACTCAACAAGGGGGAAGAGACCTCGAATCACCAGCCTTTTAGACCAGGGGGCTAATCACCACTGCTGCTGAGATTATTTGCTAAGTACATCATGTAGATTTGCACCAGAATTCCCATTAAATTCAAGGAATTCTTGTTCCTTAACTTTTTTTGTTTTGTTTTTGTTTTTGTTTTTGTTTTTGTTTTTTGTCCAGAAGTAAAGGAACATGTGCACTCCTTAGCAATTCAAAAGCCAGGAAAATCACCCAAAAGAATGTTTAAAAAACATTTACTTTTATCTGTTGACCTCTTATAATCTCTTTGTGGAAATGCAGTTTAAGTGACCGAGATATATTTAGTGTAAATTTATTGAAATAATGAAGTTCAGTTTCTGAGATCCTGAGGGCATATGTAGAAAAAATTACCATCAATCTATAAAACCACGATGCAGCAACACAAAGAAATTGAAGTGTATTACTAGCTTCATGAATAATTCGAGAGTTCTGTATAAAGAAATTGAGTACTCTACAAACCCTTAGGTCTCTCTTCTGAAGAGGGATGCTGAAGGTGGGTTAAGAAAGTAAAATCATATAAATGCTAGTATGTGTTAATGGTAGGGATAGACAATTCCTGATAAATTTTGGAGGTGAATGTGTCCCATCAGACTGATCTGCTCTGACCTGGACCTGCTCCTCTGAAACTGTAAGCAACAGCAGAGCTGCCCACTCACCTGTAGTGGGTTGCAAACAAACTATGTATCAGCATGAATATTTAGCTCATAAATCTGAGCAAAATATTTGCAACCTGAATATGGACAACGAATTTAGCACTACTAAAACTGAATCATAAAAACAATAATAGCAAACTGCTAGGAATTTCAGGAATCAGTGGATGTCAACTTAATCACAGCATTTTTTTATTTTGAGATAGAAACTTTCACACAACAGGAGACATATTATTTCATTATTATGCCTAATTCATGCACTGAAGGCTTTATCCAGCATGGCTGCTCCAGCTAGGGTGATACTTCCTTTTAATTGGATGAACATGTGCACTGACAGAATCTGTGGCAACTCCACAAAGAGCACTATAAAGTTAGAAGACTTTACTGAAAGACTATTTATGACATTGAAGAATGCCACTCCAAGAAACACATATTCTTGTGACTGGGGACACTGATGGAGTGACCACTGTGGTTTGCATAATCAAAGAGAAATTTCTACCTTTTTTCCTGCAGTAAAGGTGAAGGTACTTTGGCCCGTAAGTAGAGAGGCAGAGAATGAAAAACTGATTTCTTGGTTTCCCAATGCTTTGTAAATCTGCTCACCTAGCAACCATAATCTGTTCAGCATTTATGCACAGATCCTGAAGAACAATCAGTAACACCAGAGTCTGAAGCACAGAAAGCACCTTTCAAAAAATGTCACCAAGGATCAAAGCATATTTCCTAGATACTTCAGGTCTTACTCAGAGGTGTAGATTTTCTTCCAGTCTTCTTCCAACTTGCTAAACTGAACACCTCTGGATGTTGTATTGTAATTTTATTTTGATCAAAGATACATCTTTCCTACTCAGCTAGTGAAGAGGTTCAAAGGCATCCAGTCACACCTTACAGGGGACGAACCTCAAGGAAATATTTGGAAAAGGTTGCAAATCAGCTGGTTTGAGAACAAACTTGGGTGAAATCACACATAGGAATATGCTACTTGTAGAAATCTGAAAACAGGCAAAAAAGTCAGCCAGGTTCTGACCTTGGAATACAACTGTGATGTCTCAGTAAGAAGATGGTGGAAGTGAATGCAAGCAGGAACTGAGCCCTAGATGGAATGGAAAGTGGGGAGGGGTGCCCAAACAGCAGCCACATCCAAATGGAAACCTGGTAGAATCAGCTCTCAGACTATGGCTGAGTCTTAAGCAAGCCAACACCAAAAAGACATGTGCAAAAGTCCCTGTACAAAGGGCAGGTGTGCAATTATAAGGATAAGTTAACTGGAGTAAGAGTTAGTTTCAAGATGGCCAGTAAAGGATAACATTGTACTGCTAAAGCATTTCTAAACTATTCATGATTCTATTTCTAAGCAAAACACAATATATTTAGGTATTTAATTTGCTTCCTCGACTCCCACTGTTAAACTGCAAGACTGGAACAAGTAGGTGTTTGAATACTGTGAATCTAAAACATTGTTGCAGACCTGAGGTAAATCTGGGTGCACAGGGATGGGAAATAATCCAGCTCAAAAAATCAGAGTACATGACTTGTCCTGACAGCTGCACAGTTCAACATTTCATCTATTTACTACACCAGATCTCTTACCATTCTGGTTAAGCCAAGAAATAAAATTCTATCTTAGGTAAGACAAAAAGGAGAAAAAGAAGCAGTGAGAAACAATTGTTTCCATCAGTTTGGTCATAACGAGCATGAGAGGCTGCCTGGTCCAGGACAGTTAAATTCTCCTGCTTTTTTCTATAGAAGGGAGTGTCACCAGAAAAAATCTTGCAGGAAAACTGCAGGCACTGAGTTGTCAACACAAATACAGGGATTTTTCCTTGCTTTTCCCTTTCCTTTGAAGGTTTATAAATCTATTTTAATAGGTGAATAGAACATTACAGGAAAAAATAAACTGTAGAGAAACATGGGAGTTTTTAATATTGCTTTTGAGAAAGGTTTCCTCTTTCATGTGCTGCAGAAACTCCAGGTACTCTGTGTAACACAGTTTTGGTTGGGTTTTTTGGTTTTTTGTTTGCTTTACAATAATAATATTTTCCCTTTCTCATATTTTCTAAGTTAGGAAAAAAACCACTTTTCAGTCATAGCTGTTGCACTGTAGCAGACTGAACTCTCAGATACCTGCAAATACACTACTAAATATTGTTAACTAGATCGATGTTACCTCTTCAGCTGTAGAACTTTGTAACATGGAGTTTATGAAGGGGTCTCAAATGCAGAAGTGTGGGAAATCATGGTACCTATCAGACTTAAAATAAGGTAGGAATGTAATTATAGAGTAGTAACAGATACCATATGAAGAAGTCATAGCAGGCTAATGTGATAACTTATTGTATCATCTGATGAGTAGGAATACTAAAATTTCTGTATTAAAATGGTATTAGTGATATATTAGGCTAACATGATATGACAAAAAAATTGCAAACAAAATACTGTAATTTAGTCTAGGGCATAAATGTGAGGGAATAAAACCAAATATTGTCATAGAGAAACACCCTCTTCATTTAGAAAAACGTGTGGAAATTTTGTGATAGAGTTTACTGTCGTGTCATACTGATAAAGTTCAGGAGAGATTATATATTGCTATATGAATTGTAAATTAGCACAAATGATATCTTATATCCACATATCTATTTTACCCCAAGGGATATCAAAGACCTTGGCAAACTTAAAGAGACATAAAAAGCAATGTGTCCATGCTTATCATCAGCCTCTGACCTGCAGCTGGATAGACTTCCCAATAGTCCCCAAGTTTTTGATTAATCAAAGTTTTACCCAGCTGATGATGGCATGACAGAATTTATGGAGTGGTTGTCTTTTGGAACATTAAGCTTTTCTTAGGAAGATAAAGTCTCTCCAGGCTCTGTATCAATCAAGTTTAGAAAAAAGCTTCCATTTGCATGAAATAACTGGTAAAGGCATACCCATGTAAAAAAAAATCCCATATTAATCTATAAAGGGTAGCATAGAGATACTCTCTGTCATATTGGGGTACCATCTTACCCTGCACACAATAGTCATAGAATCATAGCATAGATTTGGGTTGGAAGGGATCTTAAAGACTAGATAACTCCAACCTGCTCCCACCAAAGGCAGGGACACCTTTCAGCAGACCAGGTTGCCCAGAGCCCCACCCAACACGGTCTTGAACACTTCCAGGGATGGGGCATCCACAGTTTCTTAGGGTAACCTGCTCCAGTGCCTCAGCAGCTTCACAGTGAAGAATTTTGCTCTAACATTATTTAGACAGAAGAAAAATTCTGAATACAAGTTGTTGTTTGAATCTTGTCACCCACACATGGTTCAAACCCCAGTGATGTGCCCACTTACCTTTTTGATTAGTGAGCAACTGAGCACAAGGATACTTCCAGACCAGTTTCTGCTAAAGTCAGCTTAGAAACATTCATCACAGAGCCCGTGTTGACGAATTTCCACTCACTGTGCGGAAACCTGAAACACAGATCATACATATTATATATATAATATATAATAGATAATAGATAATAGATAATATTATAGATAATATATACGTATACATACACACATGAAAAGTTTAGAAGTACTTTAAAAATGGATTAATTTCATCAGGTCTTCATTTACAAGCTCATTAAGGCTTAATGACATTCCACCAAAGAATGGCTAAAGAGATATTAGTATGTATTCCTCTCTGAGTACATTTATATGCTCTTACTTTTCAAGCCTCATGGATTTCTGTAGCTTTACCAGAAGTAAGATTCTGTCCCCTAATTTCACAATTATTTTATGATACTTATTCACAATAAAGGAGACTAAGCAACCAGAATTATTTGTCTAGAGGATTAAAAATCCTATTGACAACATTCACAACATACCAGTGCAGCAGGGCAGTGGTTCCTGGTA